>NC_040105.1:91578559-91936059 GCF_003369695.1 Bos indicus x Bos taurus | reverse complement strand
ACTCACAACATTGTTTGTTAATCAGCTTTACCACAGTACAAAATAAAACGTTTAAAAAAAATGCATGTCAAATCATTGTTTTACTAAGTGGTAAGTCTATCTAAATGTCTCATAAGCATGAGTTTATTCTTCACCTCCTTTTACTTAGCAATTTTTGTGGAAATTTACAAATTATGTACATTCTAATACCAAGACATCTAAAGAGCCATTTCACTCAGATAATTAAGCTTAACTACTTATGAGTGGTATGGTAGAAGAAGTAACTAGTTGATGGTATTTTCAAATTTTAACTAGTTGTTTTGCTACAGACATGGTCTGAGGCTCTTTCCAGCATATAAATATGTGTATTCTCATAGAATGCAGACTTGAAAGGAAGCTTAATCAAACTATCAATTACTAAGAATGTATGGAGTACATAAAAGTAATAGCTATAGTTCATTGACTTCTTACTGGGTGCCAGGCTCTGCAGCATACAATTTAAATGGTTTATCTCATTTATCCCTACAAATAAGTCTTTAGGTGGCTAAAGATCACCCCTGAACTTGCCAGGGGGTGGTAAAGAATCTGCATGCCAATGCAGGAGATGAAAGGGATGCAAGTTTGATCCCTGGGTTGGAAAGATCTGCTGGAGTAGGAAATGGCACCCTATACCAGTATTCTTGTCTGGAAAATTCCATGGACAGAGAAGCCTAGTGGGCTACAGTCCATGGGGTCACAGAAAGTTGGACACGACTGAGCACACAAACAAACATTATAACCATCACTGTATAGATAGGGAAACAATTTCTGGAAAGTGCCATATCATGGAACAGCAGGCACTATGGGGAGGCACATCAGGAAAAAACCTGAGAAACCAATTTTGAGCTCTTAGTACTTCAGAGACATTCAAAGAAGGGGAAGGAGAACATGGAGGTAAATAGTTGAGAAAACTTTGGGATATGAGCAGAACTCTAAAGGACAAATAGCAAGAAGAGAAGAAAATCTTGTGAAAAAAGATGCTAAAGACCAATGGGGGACATCAACTGATATAACATTAATGGACTGATGTGAAAGTATATGGCCAGCATAGGGAGTCTACTGCCAGGTTTTTACTTCCCTTTGCATATCACAACTTTCTAAGATAAAATGTCAACACTTAAATATAGGTACACACAATGGAGTAGTTTGTAAAGGTGCTGCAGCTGGATCTCAGGAAAAGAAAAATATTTGATAGCTCCAAAGATATTTGTTAAACGTTTCATTTATGCTGAAAAATGTTTTTTTTTAAACAAAAAAAATGAATGTTATATATTACCGGTCTTTCTATAGCCAAGTCAAAAGCTCCTTCATTTTCTCAATTCCAACACTTTTTGCTAAATTCTGGGAAATCCATGTGGGTAGGATAATTCTGACAAAAGGCAGTAGTTACAAGCTGACATCTGTGAGGACAGTTACAGGTTGCTGTAAAACATCAATCCTGGTCAGTGTGTATCATCTCTGTTACCAGTCATTTGGTCATTTAACTTAGCAATGAAATATCAGTGGGGTCTTTTCGGTGTTTATTTGTGTAATTAAAATATTTTGATATGGGACTCTGCTCTTGGATCATTGTTATCTGAAAACACAAACCTATGCAAGAAAGAGATAAGCACGGAGGCTTTCATACATTTACTGATTTTGCAGCAGCAAAGTAATTTAATTCAATCTTCTGCAAACATAAAGAAAAACTAGGCAAATTTGATTTTTTATATGCTTTCTTATTTTTCTTTTCATTCCTATTACTTGTAGTCAATTCTAGTCATTTTCCTTTGGTCCTTAACCACAAGTTAAAAATACTAAGACTTCACTTTCATCTCTCCTCTCTGCTGCTTTCCAATAACAAAACAGTAAACATACTTACAAATATATCTATATTAAAGAACTATTTTAAAACATATTTTCTGTAACCTGAGAGTATTTCTTTGATCTCAAGGGAGGATGAACTCTCCAACCTATGATTAGCATTATTACACACTAATATTTTTCAAACAGTAATGTAATAATCCATCCTACAATGCCCACCTACAACATATGACCTGCACTGATTATCCCAGTATATTTGAAATTCTATGCTTCTAACATATTTTTCTGAATCATCCAGTGTAGTGCTGGTTTCCACTGTTAATTACTGTCTCCAGAGCTAACCTGAAGGCAAAGATCAGGTCTTTTTCTACTTTTGTGTCTCCCTCACAAATCATCTAGCAAGGTAACATGTAGAACATGTAAATATAATAAGATAGGAGCCAATCGGTAAGTTTGAGAGTAGGGGTAATGGAATTGTTGTGGGTCATATTTCCTCAAAAGTGCTTTTCCTACTACTTTTTTTTTTTATTATTAAATGTTCTGAAAATCCCACATGTGTGATTACTTCCGTGCTCATAAATTATTCTGGAAGAGACTGAAAGTTATTAGTCTGGACACTATAATTACCCATGACAAGTTTTCTTACATTGGCTTTACACTTAAAAAATAACCTATTTCCCCCCCTGCCTCCTTCAATTTACCCCAGGTTTAAATCCAATAAAAAAAACTGTCTAAAGTAATAAAGGAAATAATAGCAATACCTGGATCTTCTAGTTTTCCTTCTATCCGAGAAGAAAAAAGTTAGTTCTAGATGTTTGTTTGTATACTTTTTATTAATGTGCCTTCAAGATGTAGGTTGTTAAATGGGTAACTCAATTGGGTCCCTGCCAAGGAAAATATCTGTTGAAAAGCCAGATGTTCCTAAGTTTCTACATCTATTTTTGATAATGTGATTTAATTTGAAATTTGAAAAAAGTGAGCTTTGCTGTATAGCTAGAATACTGTTAGAATAGAAAGTGATCACACTATTTTTTATTGACATATATTTGATTTACAATATTGTGCTAATTTATGCTGTACAGAAAAGTGATTCATATATACACACATATATATTGTTTTTTTAAATATTATTTTCCATTATGGTTTATCACAGGATATTGGATATAGTTCCCTATGCTATGCAATAGATTCTTGCTTCTTCATCCACTCTATATTTAAGAGTTTGCATCTACTCACCCAAAACTCCCAATCCATCTCTTCCCCAACCCTCTCCCTGTTTGAAGCCACAAATTTGTTCTCTATGTCTGGGGAGCTGACTAATTAGTTTGGATGAGGCTGAACTGAGGAATGAAGGTGTATTTAAGCAATGACCTATATACTGAAGTACAGTAACCATTGTTAAGTGGTTGTAACATCACTTCACAGGGGTTAAAAACCATAACTCACTTTAATTAGATGCTAGAATTGTGTTAGGAATAGAGAATGCCACATACATAGTATATTAGATACTGCAGAATAATTTTCCCCCTCTAGTAAAGAAATCAGAGTTATAGTGATAAATACATCAAATAATGACTGGAAATACTTATGAAATATGTTCATGTATGGAGAGACTAGTAAGACACCCAGAAAGATTAGGATATGGCAAGATTCAGCACTGTCACACCTCTAACCAAGCCCTGATCTGATTTTCATAAGTTTTTGAGAATATAAAATGACTTGAAAGACGAAGAACTGTTCATTCCATAATGAAACTCCTACCATAGTTTGAACTTATCTTGGGATGTATGAAATGGATGATGAAGCATCCCTCAAGAAACAACTTCGAGTTTCTCTACTATATACCATGTTGTTTCTAAAGAAATGGGAGGTGTAATGAAGATGCATGTTTCATCCTCATGCATATCTGAAATGCTGCTTTTCAGCAGAGTCATACAACACTCAAGAAACATAATAGTTAGAGAGGTTAAAAGAAGTGTCACCTTTACTTCTAGAATTGATCTGTCATGTGTAAAACAAAAACAAATAGTACTTTGTCCAGTGAGACATATAAAGAATGACTGACACTTAAAAGTAACAATTGCAATTTCAATGGAAGTGCTATAAGAATTGAAATGATTTTATTAAAGGAAACATAATACAAAATTATTCAGGTATATTATATTATACAGGGTTGATCTATTCAGAAGATGCTATATATATATATATATACACACACACAAATGTTAAGCTCAAAAACTACTAAACAACACTAGATTTAGGCTGTTAAAGACGGCAAAAAAAACTTGTTTGGCTAACTTTTTCTATTTGCTTTTGCTTTTGTGTTTATCTGTTTATAGTTCTTTATATACTATAAACCTCCATTCAATTCAATTCAATCTAACAACTATTTATTGACCAAAGATTATGCCTTAGGCAGTTTGATGCACAATGTAACTGATTCAAAGATGAATACCACATGGTTTTGTCCTTGAAAAGCTCACAATCTAATGTGTGTGCTTGGGCTGAAGGCAAGAAGAAAAACAGAAAATTTCATAAATCACTACAACATAGGTTATGAGTGCCCTAAAAAAATATACAAAATCCTATGTATGTGTAATGAAAGACTGACGCCATGTGACTGTGGACACTAGGTAAGACTGAGTTTAGAAAGTGGTTTTTGAGATAGGACTTTCCTTGAGGGATTAAAAACATTTTTTAAAGGGAATTGGGAGGAAAACTTAATTGGCAGAAAGTACAGAGCAAAAACAAACAAAAAACAAATAAATGTTGGTCCATTTTCCCTGGAGAGTAGATTCCATTTAGGGAGGAAATGGATAAGAAGACTGCTGCTGCTGCTAAGTCGCTTCAGTCGTGTCCGACTCTGTGTGACCCCATAGACGGCAGCCCACCAGGCTCCCCCATCCCTGGGATCCTCCAGGCAAGAACACTGGAGTGGGTTGCCATTTCCTTCTCCAATGTATGAAAGTGAAAAGTGAAAGTGAAGTCGCTCAGTCGTGTCCGACTCCTAGCGACCCCATGGACTGCAGCCCGTCCATGGGATTTTCTAGGCAAGAGTACTGGAGTGGGGTGCCATTGCCTTCTCCGATAAGAAGACTAGGAAATGCAAAAGGAAGTAATTTTAGCCTTTTCTTAAAAATACCAAAAAAAAAAAAAAAAAAAAAAAAACTTTCATAGTATAAAATTTCAAATAGAACAAAAGAGAACACAATAAAAAGTGAGTGTTCCAGTCTAGATCCATTACCCAGGAGTGACTCTTTTCGATACTTTCTTGTGCATGCTTGCAGATTTCCTCATGTATATGCAAAAAAAAAAAAAATATATATATATATATATGTTCACATATACCCTTTTTCTATTTCACAAATGGGGACATATATTGTATACATGTTTTGTATCCTGATTTCTGTTTAATTGAAGGATAATTGCTTTACAATGTTGTTTTGGTTTCTGCCTTACAACAATGGAAATCAGTCATACTTAGCATATCTCTTAAATATTTTCCTATCAGTGCATATCTACCTAATTATTTTTAAAGGCTGTATAATAGCACTCTGCAGATATCTCATAGTTTATATGATCAGATTTCTATTGATGGACATTTAGGTTGCTTTCAGTCTTGTTTTTACAAATGATGCTGCAAAGAACACCTTTGAACATACATCTAGGTATGCATGTTTATCTCTAGTACGATTTCTGAACCTCAGCACAATTGATGCTTTTGGCCAGATGATTATTTGGTGTGGGGGTGTTGTTTGATGCATTGTAGGATGTTTTGCAACATCCCTGGCTTTTATCCACTAATTTCCAGTAGCACTCCCATCCCATTGTGACAGTGAATAATGCCATGAGACATTGCCAAAGTCCCCTTGGGGGCCAATCGCCCAGGTTCAGAACCACCAATCAGTAGGAAAAATTTCTAGTAACACAGTTGTTTCTATGTTATCTGTTCACTTGCCAACACTGCATATTATCAGAAATTAATGTTTACCACTCATTTTAATATGCATTTACTCATGAGTAAAACTGAAAATTGTTTCCTATGTTTATAAGACATTTCTATTCCTCTTTAATTGAATTTCTTGTTATCACTTTTCTTTTGTATTAGTGATCTTGTACCAATTCATCAGAATGGCAGTTATTAGGCTTTTATCGATTATATGTGTCGTAAAGCTTTCCCCTTTGATCATTAGATTTTTCCTGTCAAGGAGTTTAAAATTTATATAGTGATATTTACTAATAATTATTCACCAGAGTTTCTACATTTTATGTGTTAAACCTTTTATATTTCAAGACCTCCAACCCCAGTCTCCATGGTCAGTGCTCACTTCCAATACTTTTATAATTTCACTTATGTTATTTTCAAATCTATGATCTCCCTAGCTTTAATTTCACTATGAAGAGTGAGATAGAGACTTGTCCTTGTTTATTTTTCTCTTCCTAAATGGATAGTTAGTTTCAACACAATTTTGTCTGTATATTTGTGGCTCTCTAATTATATGCTAGTGTTAGGTCTATTTGTGGGATAAAAAATCTATTTGACATGTCTTCCTATTCCCGTACCTTAATTATTATAGCTTATAATATATATTATAAAGTTAATCTTTGTTCATTACTCCTACTCTTCATTATTTTCCTAGCTATATTCACACATTTATTTTCATATTTTCTATGTATTTTGTAATCACTATGCCTAATCCAAAGTTCCTTTGGTATTTTAGTTGTGATCACATTAATTTTTAACATATTTTAATGTTATTTTCCTATTGAAGAATGAGGTAAACAAGATATCTCTTTCCATCTATTAGTGTCCCTCAATAGAGTTTTAACAAATTTTTTTCTTCATATTGTTCTATAAATTTCTTAATGGTCAGAAGAAATTAATTCTAGATTTTAGCTGGAATATATATATATATATATATACACACACACAAGTAATTATTATATATTTTCTGTATTTCTACAGATATGGACATATATGTTGTATAATTCTAATTATTATAAATTAATAGATAATTAATAGTAGCTGATATATACAGAACTGACTCAAATAATAGTAGTGATATTGTCTTGTTCCCAACTTCAGTAAGAATACACTTACAGTTTCATAATTAACTACAATGCAACCTTTCTGTATTGGTATTTATTAATATATTTTACCATATAAGGAATTATTCTATTCTTTGGCTAACTTGAGGTCTAAAAATGGGCTGTATTAGACTAATCATTAAGCAGTGTAGGTAGATCTAAAAGGGTCTAGATCAATGGTCTTCCAAAAGTATAATTTCTAGACCACCAGCAACAACATCACCTGGAAACCTGATAGCAATACAAATTCTTGCTGTTTCCTCATCTACTGAATCAGAAACTTCAGGAGAGGAGTTCAACAATCTGTACTTTAACAAGCCCTCCAGGTGATCTGATGCATGCTAAAATTGGCCTAGTGCAGGGGTCAGCAATTACAACTCTCAGGCCAAATCTGGTTCTGCTTCCTGTATTTGTAAATAAAATTTTGTTCAAATATAGCCACACTCATTCATTTCTGTATTGTCTAAAATTGCTTTCAAGCTACGATAGAAAAGTTGAGTAGCTGAAACAGAAATGCCTGACTTACAAAATCTAAAATGTTTACTATGTGGCCCTTTGCAGAAAATGTTTGCCAAATCTGATCTAGACCAATGATTCTCTTGGATCATCTGTTGAATGAACATTAGAATCACATGGGACACTTTAAAAAATACTCAGGTCAGAGTCCAATAACCAACTACTTATACAGAATCTCTAGGATAAGATTCAGGCATGAAGGCTTTTTATTTAGAGCACACTACTTGATTCCATTCTGCCGTATTGTCCAAACTAACTAATATTCATGAATCATATCTGCATGTCTTTGATGTTGATTTAGCTAGAAATGGAAAAAAAAGTTTTTTCTTATTTTTCACAGACACATAAGGAATTAACCCCTGGCACAGTGTAGTATACTATGATAAAGTCAGGTAGTGCAATATGAAATACGTCAACCATTATGCATATTTCTTAGAGGAAAGCCAAAGGATTTTTTTTTTTCCCTGAAGGTTTTGTTCAGGAATTGCTTGAAATGAATGAATCTAAATTATATTGTTTTATAAAGCAGTTATTGGGCAATTTTCAAAACCAACTTGATCAGTGTATTTTGTGTAATATGCACTCACCATCAAATTTCATAGATCATTGAATATATCAGTGAATATATCATAGAGCCATAAAAAGTATCTGATTGCATAATTACACACACAAAACACATACACATGCACAAACAGATCCTAACATTAAATTATGGTATATGTAGAAAATGAATCTTATATACTTGAAAGATACTTATGTTTTGTTATTTGCAAAGATATCCTGTTTATTCTTTAATCTTTACAAAGAACCTTTAAAGAAGCATTAAGAGAAATCTGGTGTCAAAAATATCAGAAAAGGAAAAGAGGAAGAATAGATGAGTCAAAAAAGAAAACACTTTGTTTTTCTTCTGACACAATTTAAACCCAAACTTAAAAATCATCATCTATTTCAGGTATTACAGAGACAGTCCAAGGAAGGTAAACTGCTGATCTGTTATTTGCGTCCAGGGGTATGGAATCTATTTCCTAGCCCTAAGGACGCAACAGGATCCAGGGGTGATTTTTAATTTGGAATGGCAGGTGAGGATACTGACCCCATTAATGTCCACGAGAACACCCAGACTCAGATGTTTCCCATAAAGCCAAACTGATGTGTGTAGGACATGCTCAGCTGTCCTGAGGGAAATGATTTCTTGTTATGCAAATAACATTACTATATGAGATGTGTGAGAATACATATGAAAAAATTAGATTTATAGTGAAATCTCCTGGTTGGAAGAGCATATCTGTTTACTGCCTTAAGATGATTCAAAATTTTTTTCTTAATCAAAATAATGTGTAGACAATACATTTTTGTGACTTTTAAAAAAGAAAACCCTACATACACATACTAAAACCTGGAAAACTCTATCATAGCTCAGTTAAATCCAGATCTCATTTCTGAAATCCTATCACCACCACTAACAAACTGTTCAATATCTGATTGCTGTGACCCCAAGGAATTGTGGGTGCTTTAATCCTGGAGAAAAGTGAAAGTGTTAGGCACTCAGTCATGTACAAGTCTTTGGGACATCATGGACTGTAGACTGCCAGGCTCCCCCGAATATGGGAATTTCCAGGCACGAATATGGGAGTGAGTTGCCATTTCCTTCTCTAGAGGATCTTCCTGATCCAGGAATTGAACCCAGGGCCCCCACACTGTAGGCAGACACTTTACCATCTGAGCCACCAGCCGCTGCTGCTGCTGCTGTCACGTCAGTCATGTCTGACTCTGTGTGACTCCATAGACGGCAGCCCAACAGGCTCCTCTGTCCCTGGGATTCTCTACCAGGCTCCTCCGTCCATGGGATTCTCCAGGCAAGAGTGCTGGAGTGGGTTGCCATTGCCTTCTCCAGGGAAGGCCATTAATCCTGGTAGGCAGCCAAATGTAATGAGAAGAAATGGTTACCAACCATTCTTTCCAGGATAAAGAAACCCAAGTAAGTAATAATGACCATTAAAAATGATCAAACAATGCTACATTTACGAACTTTTTGCCATACACAGAAAATTAGACAACAGCTATTCAACACACCTATTTGGTGGATAGAGCTTGTAGCATTGACCTCTCTGTTCAAGTCAGTGATGCAGAGTCCCAGAGAATAATAACATTAAAAGCACAACTATGGTCTTTAAGGTACTACCTTCTAATTAATATCCCTAAACTAGGATGTTTATGTGTCTTATCTGCATAAAAGAAAAGGTCTAATGACATATAACAAAAATAAAGTTCTCTTAGCTTCAGCCCTTGGAGAAGGCAGTGGCAACCCACTCCACTGTTCTTGCCTGGAGAATCCCGGGGATGGCAGAGCCTGGTGGGCTGCTGTCTGTGGGGACGCACAGAGTTGCACATGACTGAAGTGACTTAGCAGCAGCGGCAGCAGCTTCAGCCCTAAAATGTCCTTCTCCTTAGAATACTACTACTACTAAGTCACTTCAGTCGTGTCCGACTCTGTGCGACCCCACAGACGGCAGCCCACCAAGTTCCCCCGTCCCTGGGATTCTCCAGGCAAAAACACTGGAGTGGGTTGCCATTTCCTTCTCCAATGCATGAAAGTGAAAAGTGAGTGAAGTCGCTCAGTCGTGTCCAACTCCTAATGACCCCATGGACTGCGGCCTACCAGGCTCCTCTATCCATGGGATTTTTCGGGCAACAGTACTGGAGTGGGTGCCATTGCCTTCTCCCTCTCCTTAGAATAAATGCACATAAAGCACGGAGAATGGTGCCTAGTGTGGAATAAGGTATGTGTCAAATGGTCTTAGGGGTGGTTGTCATTAGCAGCAGCTGCTGATTTAGTTTCCTACCCTTTGCACTTGGGGCAAATAATTTTTCTTCTTACTAGTGCTTCCTCTTAAGGCTGAACATCTTTGGGGGCTTCTATGGGGCTCTGATGATTAAGACACCATGATTCCAGTGCAAGGAGCACAGGTTCCATTCCTGGTTGGGGAGCTAAGATCCCACATGTTATGTAGCCCAGTCAAAAAAAAAAAAAAGAAAAGAGAACTGTACTTAAAACTTAATTTTAAAAAAGACTTAGCATCTTTCCTTATAGAAAGTAAGTCAATAAACCTAAAAGAAAAGAAAATATCTAAATCACCATGAAGAGGTCAACTAAGCCTCACTGTAGTTCACCTTTAGGTGCATATAAGAATACATTTGAATCGGTTCTAATGAGGTGGATGAAACTGGAACCTATTATACAGAGTGAAATAAGCCAGAAAGAAAAACACCAATACAGTATACTAACACATATATATGGAATTTAGAAAGATGGTAATGATAACCCTGTATGCGAGACAGCAAAAGAGACACAGATGTAAAGAACAGTCTTTTGGACTCTGTGGGAGAGAGAGGGGGGGGGATATTTGGGAAAATGGCATTGGAACAGGTATAATATCATGTAAGAAATGAATCACCAGTCCAGGTTCGATGTAGGATACAGGAAGCTTGGGGCTGGTGCACTGGGATGACCCAGAGGGATGGTATGGGGAGGAGGTGGGAGGGGGGTTCAGGATGGGGAGCACGTGTACACCCGTGGCAGATTCATGTTGATGTATGGCAAAACCAATACAACATTGTAAAGTAATTAGCTTCCAATTAAAATAAATAATTTAAATTAAAAAAAAAAGAAAAATCTTAGCAAAATATCAGCTTCCCGAGTGTATTTATTTATCTTCAAAATAAATTTGGATGTATGTTAGGGGACATACTTAACCGTGCCAGCATTTTTAGAAATCAAAGGTCCAACAGTGAATTAGGAAGAGGCAAGGTGACTGGAAATATTCCTGAAACAAGTCAAAGCAAACTCTGCAGCTCTGAAGAGCTCCTTGGAAATAGCTTGTCCCTTAAAGCCAGAAACAGTCCTGAATGAATGCTGCTGTGAAAGCCACAGCAAGAGGAAACAACAAGAAACACAGCACACACAAACCTCTTAAAGTCTGGCATTTCTGTTGGTTAACTCTTCAACAGTGTCTTTTCTCCAAAATAGGTAATCAGGCGGTGTTGTGTGTGTACACTCAGTTGTGTCTGACTCGTTGTGACCCCATGGTCTGTAGCCTGTCAGGCTCCTCAGTCCATGGGATTCTCCAGGCAAGAATACTGGAGTGGGTTGCTATTTCCTTTTCCAGGGGATCTTCCTGACCCAGGAATCAAACCCATGTCTCTTGTGTCTCCTGCACTGGCAAATGGATTCTTTACCACTAGCACCACGTGGGAAGCTCCGGTAAGTATATAATGGATGTTTAATAAGCACATGCCAAATTCATTCATTCATCTATCCGTCCATCCATCCAGGAAATGTTTATTGAGCACCTACTCTGAGCCAGGTACTGTGCTAGGAGCCCGAGAAGAAGTGTTGACTATAAAGCAGACAGGGCTTGTGCCCTTAAACAGCTTACATGTCAATGGGGGTCATCAGCCAATACATGAGTAAACACATAGTGTGAATTAATATTATCTTCTGTGGAAAATAAAATAATGGGACTGAGATTTCCTGAAGGTATGGGGTAGGGAAGCTACTTTTAGATGTTGGTCAGGGAAGAGTTCTTGGATGAGATGACAGTGGAGCTGAGACTGGAAGGAGACTTGAAAAAATATTATCTGTGGGAAGGTGAGCCAAGTCATGATAATAGAATCACCCTCTAACATCTGGACATGGCTGTCAGCAAGAGACATCATTTCACAAGGGTAGGATAAAGATAAGAGATCCAGCAATTCAAGCAAATTTAGCAAGGAATTTTCTTGAAAGGAAATTCACATCCTTGATCCAATAAGACATTCAAAGTCAGGCAAGGGCTCAGAATTCAGAATGTCAGTTCAAATCTCCAAATGTGATCTGATGCCAAGGCAGCAATAATTGACCTCTGACTGCTTTCCTTTTTCTTTTTTGTCCTGTTCCCTCTCCTTTTTTATTTTTAGTAGCAACCACCATTAAGCACTTACTATGTGCCACACATGGTACTAAATCTTTGTATATCAACTCATTTAACTCTCAAAAAATTCATGACATACTCTTATTATTCCCCATGTACAAGTGTGGAAACTGGGATCTGAGGTCATACAGAAGGTGGTGAACTTGAGATGTGAACAAAGAAAGGCAGTCAGAGTCTAGAGCCCAATATCTTAATCTCTCTGCTTTTATAATTTTACTCCAAATGCTATTAATTAGAGAAGTAACTCAATACACAGGAATCTGAGTCAAAGACTTTGATGGTAATCTGGATGAATCAATGTAGCCTGGGCACTGTGAATAATCTCTTCCTGCCACACTTTCAATGGTTCTGAATTGTCTTTAGGATAAAAATCAAAGCTTGTTAGTCTGGCATTCAATGCCATTTCATTCTGTTTTCCTCACTGTTTGGGGTTTCCTTTTTGTTTTGGTCTACTCAGGCAGTTTCCTTTGATTTTTGAAACATGTATATACTTTTCCCTTTCTTCTGAGCACAGCTGACACTGAGGCCTTGATAGGCACAGAGAGGGCCATTACAAGGTTATGTCAAAGGCCTCCAGATTACTGGGATTATTATTGTAGTAGGTAGAAGAAACTAGAGTTCTCAGAATGCTTTTTACAAACTTTTCATACCTTCTCCTCTGTCTCTTATCCAAAACTCATTATTTTCTATTCAGTTCAGTTGCTCAGCTGTGTCTGACTCTGCGACCCCATGGACTGCAGCACGCCAGTCTTCCCTGTCAATCACCAATTCCCGGAGCTTACTCAAATTTATGTCCATTGACTCGGTGATGCCATCCAACCATCTCATCCTCTGTCATCCCCTTCTCCTCCTGCCTTCAATCTTTCCCAGCATCAGGTTCTTTTCAAGTGAGTCAGTTCTTTGTATCAGGTGGCCAAATTATTGGAGTTTCAGCTTCAACATCAGTCCTTCCAATCAATATTCAGGACTGATTTCCTTTAGGATGGAATGGTTGGATCTCCTTGCTGTCCAAGTGACTCTCAAGAGTCTTCTCCAGCACTGCAGTTCAAAGCATCAGTTCTTCAGTGCTCAGCTTTCTTTATAGTCCAACTCTTACATCCATACATGACTACTGGAAAAACCAAAGCTTTGACCAGATGGACCTTTGTTGGTAATGTCTCTGCTTTTTAATATGCTGTCTAGGTTGGTCATAGCTTTTCTTCCAAGGAGAAGCGTCTTTTAATTTCATGGCTGTGGTCACCATTTGCAGTGATTTTGGAGCCCCCCAAAATAAAGTCTCTCACTCTTTCCATCGTTTCCCCATCTATTTGCCATGAGGTGATGGGACCAGATGCCATGAACTTTGTTTTCTGAATGTTGAGTTTTAAGTCAACTTTTTCACTCTCCACTTATACTTTCATATAGTAATATTTTCTATTACTGTAGAGCAACATGATTTTGTGCATTTTTTTCAAATGCAAAGCAATCAAACATGAAATGGCATCATTCAAATTTGTGTCTCCTTTTCAAAAACAAAGTTGGAAAAACAGACAACTATCAAGGAAGAGCAAAGTCGTAAATGCACCAGATCCAGAAGCAACACTGTTGAGCTTTCAGTTTTATTCCGCTACATTATATTAGTTGGTGCTGCTATAGGAATGCAATGCAAAGTGGTACTCGAGCTTGATTCACTAAAATTGATGCAAGTTCCAGTGTGAATATAGCGGTATGTAGTAATTTTTTCTTGCAAAACTGTAATTAGATGTTTGAGGAGAGGAAGAGGGGAAGGGAGGTTGGATGTGAAGAGGAGTCAAATGGGGGGAGGGGAGGAGCTGTTAGAAGAATGAGGGGGAAGGTGAAGAGAGATTAACGCTTCAGTTTTAGTGCACATACTGCAATAAGACAGCACTCAAATTTCTAAGAAATGAGTTGATAGCTATTCTTTTTCCCTCACTCCTCTTGAGTACACACACACATTTCATGAAAGACACAGAAAAAGTGAAGGACCCTTAACCACCAAAGGTTGCCAGGATATCATAGTTCACTATGGGAAATAGCACAGCATATACTGAGAGAAGTGGGCTTCCAGGTTCCTTTCTGTTGAAAACTAGACCTGTAACCCTAGGCACGGAGAAGGCAATGGCACCCCACTCCAGTACTCTTGCCTGGAAAATCCCATGGGCGGAGGAGCCTGATAGGCTGCAGTCCTTGGGGTCGCTAAGAGTCAGATGCGACTGAGCGGCTTCACTTTCACTTTCCACTTTCATGCATTGGAGAAGGAAATGGCAACCCACTCCAGTGTTCTTGCCTAGAGAATCCCAGGGACGGCAGAGCCTGTTGGGCTGCCGTCTATGGGGTCCCACAGAGTCAGACACGACTGAAGCGACTTAGCAGCAGTAGCAGCAATCCTAGGCAAGTCAATTAACAAGTCGGTGCCTCAGTTTCCTCATCTTCAAATAGGGATGATCTCCCCCCCCCCCTTTTTTTTTTTTCGGATAATGATTCTAAGTACCTTTGGTACTCTTCCTTTCCTCTTTTTCCAATAAATTATTCCAGAATTGTGTCATGTCAACCTAACAAGGTAGTTTATATGAAGCAAATGGTTCCCTTTTCATATATTTACATAATTATTGAAGCCATCGGGCTTCCCTGGTAGCTCAGCCGGTAAAAAAAAAAAATCCACCTGCAATGCAAGAGACTCTGGCTTGATTCCTGGATTGGGAAGTTACCCTAGAGAAGAGATAGGCTACCTACTCCAGTAGTTTTGGGCTTCCCTGGTGGCTCAGATGGTAAAGAATCTATCTGCAATGTGGGAAACCTGGGTTTGACCCCTGGGTTGGGAGGATCCCCTGGAGGAGGGCATGCAGCCCACTACAGGATTCTTGCCTGAAGAGTCCCCATGGACAGGAGCCTGGTGGGCTGCCCACCATGGAGTCTGGACACAATTGAGTGACTAAGCATAGCACAATGAGGCCATCAAGGATTTAACCCATCCAGTGACTCAATAATCAAACACATATGTATTAAGTTGTACCAGTGCTCTGCAGGATTAGAAACAAACAAGTAAGTATGTACACTATAGGCGCGAAGTGGCTAAAGAGACCTAAATCAATAAAAAAGGACAACTTAAGGTACAGGATTGTTGTTGTTTAGTTACTCAGTCATGTCCAACTCCTTTGAGGCCCCAAGGATTATAGGCCACCAGTCTCCTCTGTTATTGGGATCTTCCAGGAAAGAATACTGGAGTGGATTGCCATTTCCTTCTTCAGAGGATCTTCCCAACACAGGGATCGAACCCAGGTTTCCTGCACTGCAGGCAGATTTTTTATCGCTGAGCCACCAGGCAAGCCACAAGTTAAAGGATATGTGTGATAGTTGCTCAGTCATGTCCAACTCCTTGCAACCCCATGGACTGTAGCTTGCCAGACTCCTCTGTCCATGGAATACTCTAGGCAAGAATACTGGAGTGGGTTGCCATCCCGTTCTCCAGGGGATCTTCCCAACCCATGGATTGAACCCAGTTCTCCTAGTGTGGGCAGATTCATTACTATCTGAGACATTAGGGAAGCCCAAGTTATATGATAACTAAGTGTAAAACATTACGGTACTGACTTGAGAGTACCATCTGAATTTCAAGGACAGGATGTTTGGTTTGAGAAGAAGTACTGAGAAAAGGCTTCAGGGAGATGGTGGCGCAAGAGGGAGCCATGAAGTATAGGTTTAGGCAGGGAGAGAACAGAGGAAGGCATGCTGGTTGGTAGGGAAGAGGAACCGAAGCAAGGGAAAGGCATAATGTGGAGTTTGCCAACATTCTACCAGTCCAGAGAATGAAACCTTAAGCAAGAGGAGTTGGGTCCTTTGATGTAAATGGTCACTGGCCGTACCACACATGAATGTGAGGTATAATTCCCAGTTCGTACATTCAAACGCAAGAGAAAAGTGCAAGACTGAGGTACAAAGTGAAATAAACCTAGATTATATTGGCAAAAGCACCAATCTTCCTGGAAAGCTCTTTTTATAGTCTATTCACAAAATATGCTCCGATTTCTGTTTCTTTCATGCAAATTCATAAGTCTAAATGACTGTAGGAGAAAGAAGTTACAAATTGAGTGGCCCCATTTCAAAGAAAGATTGATTTCAGAAACTGCAAGGGACTACTATAAGTCCCTGAACACCAAGAGTCCAAGCTGCTACAAGATCCACATATCAACTCTGCCCATGCTAAATGGAGATACTAGCTTAGAAAAAGACAAGATACATGATAGCCCATTCCCGGAGAGGTCAATGTAAGCTGCAAATACTAAGGGCTAATTCAAATAAACTTCACTAGTCTGACACATTCTTCTTAAACCTCTTTCCCTAGCATGAGATACATTAGGGTATACATACTTTCTTTGGATCTTTTTTTTTAATAGGCCAAGAAAATAGAGATGGTTTTCTTTCTATTTTGATGAGAAGAGGCACCAGCAAAGTTCTGGGTATTGACTAGCAAATTAATTTGTCTTAAAACTTTCTACAGGCACAGACTGTGCCCATATAGCCAGCATATTTCTATTGCTAATTCCAAGGAGAACCTGTCAGAAGGAAAAAGACCCAGTATTGCTCATGAAGAACCCCTCAGAGTATGCATCCTAGTGATAGTGGGTCACTAACTAACAACTCTATTTGTGGCATGATATCCACGTGAAACAAGTTTTTAATCTATCATGCTTGTTAGCTGGGAGCTTACCTCTAGGTTGCTAAGCCTGGGATATATATCTTCTCTGAGGCCTACAGCTCTGCAATGTTAACCATCATATTAGGCCTCATCCTGCAGGCTTCATAAGAATACCATGAACAATAACAATAAATAATCTCAATGATGCCTCAGTGCCTCTCCTAAGGGGGAGACCTAGGCATGTGCCAGCATTCACTTATTAATACGTACCATATATGGCATCCAGAGTGATAGAAAGCTGTTAGCAGGGTTCTCTTTTCTTATCTGATGGCAGCAATAAATCTTCCTAATCCAGCACTCCATCTGCCTACCTCCTATAGCCAAGTTTACAAGATAGCTCATGTCAGACACCTTTAAAATAATTCATATGTGACAGACATGAATTATCCAAGCAGCAACACAGAAATGACTATACCTAGGCTGTGGAGAACTTCACACTTCACCCCCCAATCTCAAGAAGCAGGGCCAACTCAACTTCCAGCCATTCAACCTGGAAATCAGGCTTGATGACAAACTCTGGGTGTCTGGAGTCTAAAACAAACCACATTACTCTCTGTTCATTTTCCTCCCTACTACCACCATCCATGGGCCACGTAACACAGTAAAATTAGGATAAAACAGACACCAAGGACCAGGATTGGTTACATAATTTGTTGAACCTGGTACAGTATGAAAATGCTGGATTTCTTGCTCAAAAGTCATCAAGAATTTCAAGAAAACACCAGAAGAATAGTAAACAAAGCAACTGCATGGGTCACACATTGGTGATGCCAGCCCTGCCAAAGATGTCCCTAAAGAGATACATTTTCTCTGGAACATAATTAAGATATGACATTTCAAAAGCAACTTTAGCAAAATGAAGAGTAAATCAAACAAAATAATGACAATAATAAAAATAGTATAAAGTCCAATTGCCAAAGTCCAAGTTTCTGATGGTAAAAATTCCAAATAAAAGCAATTTGGGTATTTCCTTAGATCTTGATGCCCCTCAAAGTCCCTTAAAATGACTGTTTCAATTCAATACCATAGACCACAACAAAGCACTGTAGACTTGGTGGTGTTTAACTAACAGAAATGTACTGCTTCCATTTCTGGATGTTGGAAGTTTGAGGTCAATATAGCAGCATGGTTGGGATCTGGTGAGAACTCTCTACTGTGTTGTAGACTGCTTCTTATTGTATCTTCTCTTGCAGAAAGAGAGCAAGAGAGCTCTAAGGGAACTTCTCATTTAAAAAAAAAAATTGAGTTATAATTAACACACTAGTTTCAGGTGGACAACATAGTGATTTGATTTTTGTATACATTATGAAATGATCACATAGGCACTAACCAATCCCATTCATGTGGACTCCATCCTCATGACCTAATTATTTCCCAGGGGCCTATCTTCTAAATTCCATCACACTGGGAATTAGAATTTCAACATATGAATCTTGAAGAGATTAGAACATGAAGGTGTATAAAAGCTGAACTATTCTTGTTGAAAACAAGGGTGTGTGTGCACGCGCACGTCTGTGTATGTGTGAAGTGGCAAACCCTTGGCCAATGCAATTATTCCTAATGGTATCATCATGGAATGCCTATGAAGAAAACCACAGAATTACAATTGAACCTTCTCATTTTTACAAATGGTCAAACTGAGTCCCAGAAAAGAAAGCCTAGCTGCTCAGGATTAGTGTCGTCCAAGGTTAGTAGCACTGCCAGGATTAATAGAGTCCAGATTTTCCTCGAGGATTCAATATATCCCAAGGTTGCATTTTACCTGCCAGGTCAGCCAGAACTGGGTGTGAAGGAAAAGCAATACTTTTTCCTCTATGCCGTTTACTCAGGCCACAACAGGACTGAGCTTCAGAAGGACAATTTACCATGCTTTCAGAGGCATACTCATGGAGCACAGCACTGATCCCCAGTTTTTGTATACACTTCCTTTCACCCCAGAAATCAACTTTGAACTCCTTTAAGGAAGTTCCGGAATAAACACTGTTATCTTCACAGCTCCCCTCCCCAGCAAACACACCACTTTTTTAAAAAAAGATTATTTTTTCTGTCTTCCTGGTAGTTTTTCATTAGTAGGGAAAACTAACTCCTACTGACAATGGATTCCTTGGCCCAGAAGACTCTCAATGAATGAACTGTAGAACTGGATAAAACAAAATTTAACTCCGTATGTTTCCTCCTGAGAGACAAGCTTCTGAAACCAAATAGAAGGGTAAGGACACTGCACTGGGCCTGAGAATGTCACAGAACTCTTGGAAAACATAACTAAAAGCATTCCTAAGTGATGGATAAGGGCTAACCCTTCTAGAATGTTTGCAGAGCAAGGGGAGTTTAGCACTGAACTTAAATGGCTCCATTATCCTTGGGGTGAATGTAAAGAATAACAAAGTACCAAGGTGGTACAGTGCTAAAGAATCTTCTTTGTCCTTCCTATCTCCAAGTTGGGAGACTCTGACCATATCTACCTGCTCCAAGGCTAAATTAGGTCCCCTCTTACACTCCCATGATCTTTTAAATTTCTTTCATAATACTCATACCTGTAACTTCTTGTGCAATATTTGCCTTGCCTGCCACATTGCAGACTTCATGTCTTTCTTGAGTATCACTATATATTTCTAGCACATAGCACCTAGCAAGCTCCCAAGAAATACATACTGAATTGACTGCGTACTTTGAAACATCCATGGTTTTGTGGGTCATGATGACAAGAAGGGAAAAATTACTTCTCCATGTTGCTTATTTATGATCTGAAGACTGATTCCTATCATGATAGAAAAATCACAATGATTTCTCTTCTCTAGAGCCACGGTCTGCTATGTGAAATAACATGCTTACCTGCAGACTGCTTTAGAGGTAACACTCTTTTCCTCTGACTCCATCTTACACACATAGAATTTTTTAAAATAGTTTGCTAGCTGTGTTAATTTAGTTACTTACTGGCCCAAGACAAAAAGGAAGAATCCCCCCCTCCTCAATTCTGTCTTCATTGTAACTGTCCCTGGACACCTTTTGATTCCAACAGACTAATTTTGTCAATTTGGAACACAGCCTAACTCCATCCTCCTCACTCTTGTTCAATTCACTGTCAAAGACACTCATTCTACAGAAAGTATAAAGAAGAAAAATACAGAGGGAAAAGAAATCGATAGTATGAGCTATGCTAAGGAAACATATTAAATGTGCTAGGGTCCAGGTTAGCATGTTTGGCTGTTGATTAGGATGATTGAATCTGTGATTCATGTCACCAGGAAAATCAGAAACACATTAAAACTCGCATTATGGCTGCAGTTTATGAGAGAAAAATAAAATTATACTCATAATGATGAATACCTCTGTTCCATTCAGAAACTTAACTCTATTTTCTTGATTTATTGTTCTTATTATGCTAACCCAGTTAGCTTGGCTTCTGGGTATCATAACAGAGAAGCCAAATAAAGGTCCTCAACCTTCATTCTGAGCCTGGGTATGTGAATCCCTTGGAATAGAGAAAATAAAAAAATTATATAACTCTTTTCCACCTGGAATGTTTTGTTAAAAATTTTGTCACTAAAGAGGACGGCAAGATAAAACATATGACATGTGTATCTCAGAACTTATCTATGCAAGTATACGTTTTCATATCATTTCATAAAGGCTTCTGTAACTTGTTTCTCTGTACCAACTCTAGTTTCCACAGCACCGGTGTTTTCTTTTATAAGGGTAGTTACTACATTGTACTCTAAGTGTTGATTGACTCATTTAATTTCCTTAACTAGACAGGGCTTCCCTGGTGGCTCAGACGGTAAAGAATTGGCCTGCAATGCGGGACACCTGGGTTTGATCCCTGACCTGGGAAAATCCCCTGGGGAAGGGCATGGCAAGCCACCCCAGTGTTCTTGCCTGGAGAATCCCCATGGGCAGAGGAGCCTGGTGAGCTACAGTCCATGGGGTTGCAAAGAGTAGGACATGACTAAGCAACTAAGAACACTAACTAGACACCAACATCCTTAAGGGTAGGGCTGAGACTTCCTCACCTCTGTAACCTCTCAGTCATGCACAAAGTAAACAACAAAAGTGACCTTTCAATGAAGCTATCTATAGGAAGTGTGCAAATATTTCTACAATATGTATGGAACTACCTTCACAATTCATTTATAAGCCACCCAGGAGAAGCAATCACGTTATTTATAATCACACATAATATGCCATCTAGGAATGATGAATTGCTAGAGAACACATCAAAATATAATCCATACTTAAATATTACTTTGCACATTAATGAACCTCTTCTTTTGATTCAGAGGAAACATGTAGACCTTGGGAGTGACTATAGTAAACTCTGATCAAAATTTGGCAAATGTGGATTGCGAGTTGACAGAGAGCTCTGTCTGAATAAAATGCTAAATTAATTGGAAAACTGAATGGTGTAAGTTGGGCACAAGAAGGGCTTGTCTTCATCCCAGTGATACTCTTTTATCTGTATCAGCTGATGGATGCAGAAGGGGAATAAATGATGTAGAACACAACTATCTTTTATTCATCAACAATATAAGTTACATTTAACTAAAAAATAACCAGGGCCCATGGCACACCTCAAAAGCTCTTCCCTTCTGAGAAATTAACAAACAACTCTCAATGAGATAATTACAACATTGTTTTGTATATTGATGCTTCCCCTATTAAAATAAATTCACTCTTTGCATGGAAATAAATCATATTGTGTTTTTGTACTTTATTCTATATATGACTGCATTTTGAAGGGCTCTCTCTTTTCACTACAAAGCAGTCTATAGAGAATGACCAATAAATGCATAGATGGTTGAGGTATGTTCTTTTGACCTCATAGAAGCTTTTCATGTGAAGCTTCTAAGCAACAAAAAAACACATATTTTCCAAAATATCAATTTTATTTAAAAAAGAGTTATTTTAAAAGTAAAGCAAACTTCACTTTCCTTACATGCTGATCTCACTTTGAAGGTTTTAAGGATATAATGAATTTCCCCAAAATGCATTTTATAGCTAGCACACTTTGTATTGTGAAGTCATAGCCAACTTATGCCATACCAGGAATTTTATATCAGAGTTTGGGAACTCATATATTCTTTGATATTTACACATATAGAACTCAATTTAGCATTGCTTGTGTAGTATATTTTTCTATAATTTGTATAATATAGACAACTAAGTAATGTAACAGTTTGACCTATGTGTTCAGTGTTAAGCCAGCTGCATTAGAGTCATGTCTCAATATATATTTTGCTTACACTTTAATAACACATAATGTCTTATCGGTCTTTGTATACACAAGCTGTGACACAGAGTTTGTATTACTGTTTATTGCTTATTGAGTGCTTACTATAGCCAGGCACACATACACACTTTTCTGTTGAATCCTTACTGCACCACTGCAAAGTAGGTATGAGAGGAAGAAACTAAGACAATTGACATTTTAACTCACTAAAAGTCAGATAATGAGCTGTGATCTGGGAAAACCTCCTCAGGTCATCTGATTCCAAAGCCCAGACTCTTATTAAACACCATGGTAGGCTGCTCAGTGTAAATATTTGTTGAACTGAACTGTTAAGCTGGATATGAAAAATTTAAAGTCATTTGCATGACATGGTTTTTATTTAGAATTTTCCAATTGGAACCAAAAATTTGGTACTTTCATTACTTTTGGCAATTTCCACTCAGACAGTGAAACATAAATGGCTCTATATTCACTTTAAGTGAGTTGTGTTTTTCTAATTTGAAAAATAAAAGGAAAAATCCAAATAAAAAAAACTTGAGGTCTTACGTTCCCAGCCACTTAGTTTAGTTACTGTCCCATCTATTTTTTTCATTTTTGCTGATAAGTTTCTAAACATTTTTTCATGTTATTTTATTTCCACAAATAAGTACCTCCTCAACTGTATTTCTGAAATTGTATCCAATGCTATGTCATTATATATCATACTTCATACACTTTAACTTTAACTCAGTTAAAAATAGTAAAACTCAGCATGTATCTTACAGTTAAACCATATTTATTCACCTTTTAAAAAATCTGGAGGAATATGACTACTCTTATGACTCTAATAGAAAAATTTCCATTAAAATTCTAAAATAAGCTGGAGAAAGACAAACTAAACTATATGAAGATCAAAATACCAATGGCATTTTTCACAGAATTAGAGTAATTTTAAAATTTGTATGGAAACACAAAAGACTCTGAACAGGCAAAGTAATATTAGGAAAGAAGAATAGTTTAACTTTAGACTATACTATAAAGCTACAGTAAACAAAACAGCCTAGTGGAGGCACAAAAACAGACAAATAGAACAATGGAACAGAATAAAGAGCCCAGAAACAGACCAATGAACCTACAATTAATCTATGACAAAGGAGGCAAGAATAAGCAATGGATTAAAAAACAGCCCATTCATTAAGTGGTGCTGGGAAAATCGGACACTTACATGTAAACAAATGAAACTAGAATATTCTCTAACACCATATACAATAATAAACTCAAAATGGAATGTAGGACTAAAACTCATAAAACTCCTACAAGAAAACTATGTGGAACACTCTTTGACATGAATTACAGCAATATTTTTGGATTTCTCTGCTAAAGAAAAGGAAATAAAAGCAAAAATAAATAAATGAGACCTAATTAGACTTTTAAGCTTTTGCATAGCCAAGGAAACAAAACCAAAATGAAAAGATAACCTACTCAATGGGAGAAAATATTGGCAAATGATATGACTGATAACGGGTTAATATCCAAAATATTTAAACAACTCACACAACAGGGAAAAAAAAAAAAAAAAAAACATTAAAAATGGGAGGAACACTTGAATAGACATTTTTACAAAGATGAACAGATGGCCAACAGGCATATGAAAAGATGCTCAAAGCTGTTAATCATCAGGAAAATGCAAATCAAACCACAATGAGATACTGATACCACCTCATAACTATCAGAACAGTTTTTAGTAAAAGGACAAAACACAATGTGTTGGTAAAGATATAGAATAAAGGAAAGCCTTGTGGACTATTAAGGGGAATGTAAATTGGCTGCAGCCACTATGGAAAACAGTATGGGTGTTTCCCAAAAAACTAAACACACAACTACCATATTACCAAGAAATCCACTCCTGAGTATACAACTGGAAAAAAACCCACTAATTCAAAAAGACACACGAACTCCAGTGTTCATAGCAGCATTATTTGCAATTGCCAAGATGTGGAATCAACCTAAGTGTCCATCAACAGATGAATGGATAAAGGAGATCAGCTATATATATATATATATATATATATATATATAAGAGTTGACTCATTGGAAAAGACTCTGATGCTGGGAGGGATTGGGGGCAGGAGAAGGGCACGACAGAGGATGAGATGGCTGGATGGCATCACTGACTCGATGGACGTGAGTCTGAGTGAACTCTGGGAGTTGGTGATGGACAGGGAGGCCTGGCGTGCTGCAATTCATGGGGTTGCAAAGAGTCAGACATGACTGAGCGACTGAACTGAACTGAAACGTGTATACACACACACACACACTATCAGTATAGTAGTATTATAATAGTAGTATTCTATTGTGTGTGCATATATATATAGTATTAGAATAGTACACAATAGAATACTCCTCAGCCTTAAAAAGAATGAAAATTTTCAACAATATGTATGGATGTGGAGGATATTATGCTAAGTGAAATAAGTCAGAGAAAGATAAACACTGTACTATATAATTAATATGAAGAATATAGAAAATAAAACAAACTTGTAAGTAAAACAAAAATGAGATCAACACTCATTGGTATCTTCAGGATATTCCATCCAAATGAAGAAGAATACACCTTCTTCGCAAGTGCACAAGGAACTTTCTCCAGGATAAACCACATCTTGGGTCACAAGTCCAAACCTCAGTAAATTTAAGAAAACTGAAATCATACCAAGCAACTTTTCTGACCACAACACTATGAGACTAGATATCAATTACAAGAAAAAAATGTAAAAATCACAAACACATGGAGATTAAGCAATATGTTTCTAAATAATGAAGAGGTTACTGGAGAAATCAAAGGGAAATCAAAAAATTAGCAGAAGAAAAGAAATAAAGATCAGAACAGAAAAAAATGAAAAAAATGAAAGAAACAATAGCAAAGATTAATAAAACTAAAAGCTGGTTCTTGGAGAAGATAAAATGGACAAACCTTTAGACAGACTAATCAAGAAAAAAAGATAGAAGAAACAAATCAACAAAATTAGAAATGAAAAAGGAGAGGTTACAACAGAATGCAGAAATACAAAGGATTATAAGAGACTATTATGAGCAACTATATGGCAATAAAATGGATAACCTGGAAGAAATGGACAGATTCTTAGAAAAGTTCAATCTTCCAACTGAACCAGGAAGGATTAGAAGTTATGAACAACCCAATTACAAGCACTGAAATTGAAGCTGTAATCAAAAATCTCCCCAAAACTAAAAGCCCAGGACTCGATGGATTCACAGGTAAATTCGATCAAACATTTAGAGAAGAGCTAATGTCTATCCCTTTAAAACACTTTCAAAAAATTGCAGAGGAAGGAACACTTCCAAACCCATTCTATGAGGGCACCATCACCCTGATACTAAAACCAGACAAAGACAATAAACACAAAGAAAGAAAACTACAGGCCAATATCACTGATGAACATAGATGCAAAAAGCCTCAACAAAATTCTAGCAAACAGAGTTCAACAACACGTTATAAAGCTCATACACCATGATCAAGTTGGATTTATTCCAGAGATGCAAGGATTCTTCAATACATGCAAATCAATCAATGTGATACACCATGTTAGCAAACTGAAAGATAAAAACCATATGATAATCTCAAAAGCTGCAGAAAAAGCCTTGACAAAATTCAGCACCCATTTGTGATTAAAGCTCTTCAAAAAATGGGCATAGAAGGAACCTACCTCAACATAGTAAAGGCCATATATAAGCCCACAGCAAACATTATTCTCAATGGTTAAAAACTGAAAGCATTCCCCCTAAGATCAGGAAGAAGACAAGGGTGTTCACACTCAACACTATTATTCAACATAGTTTTGGAAGTCCTGGCTACAGCAATCAGAGAAGGAAAAGGAATAAAAGGAATTCACATCAGAAAAGAAGTAAAGCTTTCACTGTCTGTACATGATATGATATTATACATAGAAAATCCTAAAGATACTATCAGAAAATTACTAGAGCTAATCAGTGAATTTAGCAAAGTTGCAAGATACAAAATCAACACACATAAATCACTTGCATTCCTATATATTAACAATGAAAAATCAGAAACAGAAATTAAGGAATATATCCCATTCACCATTGCAACAATGTACGACCGGATAATTTTGACATATGCATACACTTATGAATCTATCACCATAATCAAGCTAGTTAAGCATATCCATCACCCCCAAAAGCTTTGATTTCCCTTGATAATTCTAGTCCCATCCCTCCACATACCTCCCATCTCCAAAAAACAACCACTCATCTGCTTCCTATATAGCCTAGAATTTTGTAGAGTTTTATATAAGTGGAATCACATGTTTCTTTTACCTAGTCTTTTTCCCTCAACACAATTTTTCTGAGATCCATCGTGTTCTTACATGTATCAACAGTTTATTCTTTTTTTTTCTTACTGAGTAGTATTCCATCGCATAAATACATTAATATCACAATTTCTTTATTTATTTATCAGCTGATATACATTTGGGTTGTTTCCAGTTTTGAAGTACAAATAAAACTGTTCTAAACATTCATGTTCAAGTCTTTGTACAGACACGCTTTCATTTCTTACAGGCAAATACTTAGGAATGCAGTGGTCAAACTGTATGGCAGAGATATGCTTAATTTTTAAAGAAATTAAACTGTTTTCTAAAGTGGTTGTACCATGTTACATTCCCACCAACAGTGTATGATAGTTTCTCCACATTATCCCAATGCTCGGCATAATGCCTTTTGCATTTTAGGCATTATGTGCAATTGTATTTCATTATGGTTTAAATTTGTATTTCACTAAGACTAATGATGTTGAAAATCTTTTCATGTGATTAGTTGTCATCTCTGTATCTTCTTTGCTGAAATGTCCATCTTTAGTGCATTTTTAATGAATTGTTTGTTTTCTTATTATTTGGTTACAGGCATTCTATATACATTCCATATACAAGTGCTTTATCAAATAAATGATTTGCAAATAAAAATAAAATAAATTATCTAGAAATAAACTTAACTAAGAGTTGGGCACGACTGAGCGACTTCACTTTCACTTTTCACTTTCATGCATTGGAGAAGGAAATGGCAACTCACTCCAGTGTTCTTGCCTGGAGAATCCCAGGGACGGGGGAGCCTGGTGGGCTGCCGTCTATGGGGCTGCACAGAGTCGGACATGACTGAAGTGACTTAGCAGCAGCAAGGAGACAAATGAACTGTGTTCAGAAAAGTATAAGACACTGATGAAAGAAATCAAAGATGACATAAACAGATGGAGAGATATTCCATGTTCCTGGGTAGGAAGAATCAATATTTTGAAAATGACTATCCTACCAAATCGGAGAAGGCAATGGCACCGCACTCCAGTACTCTTGCCTGGAAAATCCCATGGACGGAGGAGCCTGGAAGGCTGCAGTCCATGGGGTAGCTGAGGGTCGGATACCACTGAGCGACTTCACTTTCACTTTTCACTTTCATGCATTGGAGAAGGAAATGGCAACCCACTCCAGTGTTCTTGCCTGGAGAATCCCAGGGACGGGGGAGCCTATTGGTCTGCCATCTATGGGGTCGAGCAGAGTCGGACACGACTGAAGTGACTTAGCAGCATACTACCAAATGCAATCTACAGATTCAATATGATCCCTATCAAATTATCGCTGGCATTTTTTGCAGAACAGAAAATTTCACAATTCATAAGGAAACACAAAAGATCCTGAATAGCCAAAGCAGTCTTTGAAAAGAAGAATGGAGCTGGAAGAATCAACCTTCCCGACTTCAGATTATACTACAAAGCTACAGTCATCAAGACAGTATGGTACTGGCACAGAGACAGAAATATAGACCGATGGAACAGGATAGTAAGCCCAAAAATAAGCCCCCACACATATGGGTACCTTATTTTTGACAAAGGAGGCAAGAATATACAAATGGGCAAAGAAAGCCTCTTCAATAAGTGGTACTGGGAAACCTGGACAGCTACATATAAAACAATGAAATTAGAACACTTCCTAACACCATATACAAATATAAACTCAAAATGGATTAAAGACCTAAATGTAAGAACAGAAACAATCAAACTCTTAGAGGAAAACATAGGCAGAATATTGGATGACATAAATCAAATCAAGATCCTCTATGACTCACCTCCTAGAGTAATGGGGAAAAAAAAAAGTAAACAAGTGGGACCTAATTAAATTAAAAAAAAAAAAAAACTTTTGCACAGAAAAGGAAACTATAAACAAGGTGAAAAGACAATGCTCAGAATGGGAGAAAATAATAGCAAATGAAACAACTGACAAAGGATTAATTTCCAAAATATATAAGCAGCTCATACAACTCAACACCAGAAAAACAAACAACCCAATCAAAAAGTGGGAAAAAGACCTAAACAGATATTTCCCCAAAGAAGAAATACAGATGGCTAACAAACATGGAAATATGCTCAGCATCATTCATTACTGCTGCTGCTGCGAAGTCACTTCAGTAATGTCCGACTCTGTGTGACCCCATGGACTGCAGCCCACCAGGCTCCCCCATTCCTGGGATTCTCCAGGCAAGAACACTGGAGTGGGTTGCCATTTCCTTCTCCAATGCATGAAAGTGGAAAGTGAAAGTGAAGTCGCTCAGTCGTGTCCGACTCTTAGCGACCCCATGGACTGCAGCCCCCAGGCTCCTCCATCCATGGGATTTTCCAGGCAAGAGTACTGGAGTGGGGTGCCATTGCCTTCTCCCCATTCATTATTAGATAAATGCAAATCAAAACTACAATGAGATAGCACCTCATTCCAGTCAGAATGGCCATCATCAAAAAGTCTACAAACAATAAATGCCAGACAGGATGTTGGGAAAAGGGTATCCTCTTACACTGTTGCTGGGAATGTAAATTGATATGGCCACTATGGAAGACGGTATAGAGATTACTTAAAAACTAGGAATAAAACCATCATGTGTACCAGCAACCCCACTACTAGGCATATACCCTGAGGAAACAAAAAGTAAAAAAGACACATGTACCCTAGTGTTCATTGAAGCTCTATTTACAATAACTAGAACAATTAGAACTGGACATGGAACAAAAGATTGGTTCCAAATCGGGAAAGGAGTACATCAAGGCTATATATTGTCACCCTGCTTATTTAACGTCTATGCAGAGTACATCATGAGAAACACTGGGCTAGATGAAGAACAAGCTGAAGAGTAACTAAAGAGCCTCTTGATGAAAGTGAAAGAGGAGGGTAAAAAGACTGGTTAAAACTCAACATTCAGAAAACTAAGATCATGGCATCTGGTCCCATCACTTCATGGCAAATAGATGGAGAAACAATGGAAACAGTGACAGACTTTATTTTTTGGGGCTCCAAAATCACTGCAGATGGGGCCTGCCATGAAAGTAAAAGGTGCTTGCCCCTTGGAAGAAAAGCTACGACCAAACGAGACAGCATACTAAAACACAGAGACATTACTTTGCCGACAAATGTCCATCTAGTTAAAGCTATGGTTTTTCCAGTAGTCATGTATGGAGATGAAAGTTGGACTATAAAGAAAGCTGAGTGCTGAAGAATTGATGATTTGAACTATGGTTTTGGAGAAGACTCTTGAGAGTCCCTTGGACTCCAGGAAAAACCACTAGATCACTCAAATGACCTATACCAAATCCCTTATGACTATACAGTGGAAGTGACAAATAGATTCAAGGGATTAGATCTGATAAACAGAGAGCCTGAAGAACTATGGACAGAGATTTGTGACACTGCACAGGAGGCAGTCATCAAGAGTATACCCAAGAAAAAGAAATGCAAATAGGCAAAATGGTTGTTTGAGGAGACTTTACAAATAGCTGACTATTTTTCTGGGCTCCAAAATCACTGCAGATGGTGATTGCAGCCATGAAATTACAAGACACTTGCTCCTTGGAAGGAAAGTTATGACCAACCTAGACAGCATACTACAAAGCAGAGACATTACTTTGCCAACAAAGGTCCACCTAGTCAAAGCTATGGTTTTTCTAGTAGTCATGCATGGATGTGAGAGTTGGACTATAAAGAAAGCTGACTGCCAAAGACTTGATGCTTTTGAATTGTGGTGCTGGAGAAGACTCTTGAAGTCACTTGGACTGCAAGGAGATCCAACCAGTCCACCCTAAAGGAAATCAGTCCTGAATATTCACTGAAAGGACTGATGCTGAAGCTGAAGCTCCAATACTTTGGCCACCAGATGCAAAGAACTGATTGTTTGGAAAAGACCTTGATAATGGGAAAGATTTAAGGCAGGAGGAGAAGGGGACGACAGAGGATGATGGTTGGATGGCATCACCAACTCAATGGACATGCGTTTGAGTATGTTCCAGGAGTTGATGATTGACAGGGAAGCCTGGTGTGCTGCAGTTCATGGGGTCACAAGAGTCAGACTCGACTGAGTGACTGACCTGAACTGAATATTGTTATTAATGACTTAAGTTAAAAAATCTTTAAATAATTTGATTTTAATTTGAGTAGCTTTTTCAAGATAACTCCATCTTTTACCAGATATTGCTTATATTTAAGAAGAATTTATGGACATTTAAGCATTTACTGACTGATGACTATCATTCATTTTTAACAACTTTATTCAGATATAATTCACATACAATAAATTCAATCATTTTAAGTACACAATTCAATGGTTTTGTGTTTATTAACAGATATGTGCAAAAATCACCATGGTCAATTTTACAACATTTTCGTCACCACAAAGAGATATTCTATACCATTTAGCTGCCATTCCCCAATCCCCATCTCCTGAATCTTAACCAATCACAAAATTTACCTTGTCTATATATATTTGCTTATTCTAGACATTTTGTATACATAAAATCATATAATATGTAGTCTTATGTGACTGTCTTCTATTACTTAGTATGTTTTCAAAGTTCATCCATGTTGTAGCATGTACCAGTACCTCATTCCCTTTTATAGTCAAAGAACATTCCTTTACACGGATTTGTCTCATTTATTTGTTCATTCATCAATTAATGGACATTTGAGTTGTTTCCACTTTTGGATATTGTGAATACTGCTGCTATGAACACTGATGCATAAATTTTCATTTGGAAAAGTGTTTTTAGTTCTTTTGGGTATTATATTTTGGGTTTTGAAAACAAAACTATTTCTATATTTTACAAACTACAAGCATTATTTTTCACCTTTTTCTTATAAGAAAAAAATGCTGGGCAGAAATCCAGGGATTAGGGTTAATACTTACTAAAAAAAAATAGTGGCTTAAAATAAATTGAGATCTCTAGGTTTAAAGTCAAATAGGCTTCCTAACAGAAGGATTTCTCAAAGCCTTCAAAATGCTAACAAGCATTGTGATCATCTGTAAGAAAGGATTTAGTGTTTCCCTAACTTATTTTCTTCTAAAGTCTTTTTTTGTGGAGTATTTCACATGGTGAATGTTTCTATGGAATTCGTGTTGCAAAACACTGACATAAAGTAATGAATAACTTTAGAGTGGTTACTGATCAATTATTTTGGAAATGAGGAAATACTTTTATTCCCCATGTCACCATTTTTGTCTCTTTTCCTTGATGATTTGTTAGAAAAGAATCAACATTCCGATGGTCAGATAACACAAAGAAACCAACAGCTCCCATGCTTCCAATTAAACCTTATGGCCAGCCTTATACCTTGCCATTTAATCAACAGTGTGGACGCTATTCCTTTTTCTTGTATACTCCAGTGAATTTAATATTAGCACTTAATTTTCCTGCTCACTAAACTAGATCAGGAAACAAAAAGGAAAGATGAGAGAGTAATTCATTATATAAATTTAGTGTTGGACTCATTTCAGTGAAGGCAAAGCCATCTTATCAGTGCTAATTTAACAAATCTTTTGCATTCATTATTTTGAGGATATTTGCACATTGAATTTCAGATATAGGCAACACAATTTTCCATAGTCACACTGTTGACAGGTATCTTTGAAGAAAACTCTAGGTGATATAACGAGGTTCCAAGTTTTAATATTTTGTTCTGATTGTCAGAGGAGAATAAATACAGTGATAATCAAATAATAGTACCATACAGATATTGAACGAGAATTCTAATAAAGCAATAATGCCTTTGCCAACAATTGCAACCCATAATCATGAACTATTATGATATTCAGAAGCCTAAAGAAAAATCATAGGCACAATTTCTAAGTAAATGTTTTCTGCCCAAAATAAATGTGTTTATATCTAATTCATTCAGATTGTTTATTTAAACCAGATTATAATGTTTTCAATATTATACAGCTTACTGTTTAAACCTTTTCAAGCTTTCTGTTTAATCAAAACTTAAAGCCATTCTACTGCATCCAAATATCACAAATCATAGAATGCAAAGCACTGTGCCTGATCAACCAAATGGAAATCATACAACTGAACAAATGAGGTAGCTGCCCACAACTTAGGATTTACTTATACATTTCATGTTTGCTAACTACATTCATTTAAACAAAGAGCAATGTGCAACTATATGTAAAGATGTCAAAATCACTACCTTAGTAAGACAGAAATGAAATGGTCTATATTTTTCCAGAAAAGTATAAGCACCAATAATCAACACAACCCTGTCACAATGCAAAAGAGCATGGAGATGGTAAAAAGAAGAGCAATGTGTTCCAAAAATCCAGTAAGTTGGCAATTTCCAGAGACACTTTTATGAATACTGTAACTTGGGTGACTGAAAGAGAAAGCTGTTCCCCAAAAATGCATCCCCTCTTTACTATGTAGTGGTGTTACTGAGAGGCAGGCAACTAGTTAGGAGGGCATTTCCTAGTCCCTCCCAGTGTGGAGGGATACCTCCAGATGCAGTCAGATATCAAGTTTTTGCCAATGCAGTGTGAATAGAAGTGATGGGTATCATTTCCAGGTCAGAGTTTTTAGTAAGTGGGTTTGTGTTTTTCACACTCTATTTCCCCATCTTCAGGCTGGATGCAGAAGACTCTAAAAGTCTGAGAAAGTCACAGCATGGGAAAAAATTCTGACTACTTGAATCATCATTTGGAGGAAAGCTACCTATTGACTTTTCCACACCTGCAATGTAAATCATATGAATAACAAGAAGTCTTATATTGTACTAAATCACTAAAATTGAGCTTCATTATTATAAAAGCTATTACAATCTTAACTAATAAATACATTTTTTACAACAGCATTGCTTCCTCTGAGTTTAAGGTCTACACAAACTTGAGTCAAGACACATAAGCAAATTCAGCAGGATAACAATCTGGTGCCCTGTCAAATTAAACTCATTTAAATATTTGTTGAAAATGGATTAAAACATCAGTATTAGCTATGTGTGGAAATGGGAGAACATGAAAAAAAAAAAAAAAGGACTAAGACTTTGCATGCTGCTCTAAGCAATACAATCCTGTCTACAAACTCATCTATTTTGTCCACAAGAACTACTCTCCTAATAGAGTTCCAGTAAATGGAACCATGGATGGAGGTTTGTGATATTGTACAGGAGGCAGTGATCAAGACATCCCCAAGAAAAAGAGATGCAAAAAGGCAAAAGGGTTGTCTGAGGAGCCTTTACAAATAGCTGAGAAAAGAACAGAAGTTAAAGGAAAAGGAGAAAAGGAACGATACACCCATGTGAATGCAGAGTTCCAAAGCATAACAAGGAGAGACAAGAAAGCCGTCCTCAGTGATCAATGTAAAGAAGTAGAGGAAAACATTAGGATGGGAAAGAGTAGAGATCTCTTCAAGAAAAGTAGAGATACCAAGGGAACATTTCATGCAAAGATGGGCTCAATAATAAAGGACAGAAATTGTATGGACCTAACAGAAGCAGAAGATATTAAGAAGAGGTGGCAAGAGGTGTACAGAAGAACTACACAAAAAAGATCTTCATGACCCAGATAACCATGATTGTTTGATCACTCACCTAGAGCCAGACATCCTGGAATATGAAGTCAAGTGGGCCTTAGGAAGCAAAACTACCAACAAAGCTAGTGGAGGTGATGGAATTCCAGCTGAGCTATTTCAAATCCTAAAAGGTGATGCTGTGAAAGTGCTGCACTCAATATGCCAACAAACTTGGAAAACTCAGCAGTGGCCACAGGACTGGAAAAGGTCAGTTTTCATTCTAATCCCAAAGAAAAGCAATGCCAAAGAATGCTCAAACTACTGCACAATTCTACTCATCTCACACGCTAGTAAAGTAATGCTCAAAATTCTCCATATGAGGCTTCAACAGAATGTGAACCGAGAACTTCCAGATGTTCAAGATGGATTTAGGAAAGGCAGAGGAACCAGGGATCAAATTGCCAACATCCGTTGGATCAATGAAAAAGCAAGAGATTTCCAGAAACACATCTATTTCTGCTTTATTGACTATGCCAAAACCTTTGATTACATAGATCACAACAAACTATGGAGCATTCTTAATGTGATAGGAATACCAGACCACCTTACCTACCTCCTGAGAAATCTGTGTGCAGGTCAAGAAGAAACACATACAACCGTACATGGAACAAGGACTGGTTCCAAATTGGGAAATGAGTACATCAGGGCTGTATACTGTCACCTTATTTACTTAAATTATATGCAGAGTACATCATGTGAAATGCCAGGATGGATGAATCACAAGCTGGAATCAAGATTGCTGGGAGAAATATCAATAACCTCAGATATACAGATGACACCACCCTTATGGCAGAAAGTGAAGAACTAAGGAGCCTCTTGATGAAAGTGAAAGAGGAGAATGAAAAAGTTGGCCTTAAAATTCAACATTCAAGTAACTAAGACCATGGCATCCAGTCCCATTACTTCATGGCAAATAGATGGGGAAACAATGGAAACAGTGACAGACTTTATTTTTCTGGGCTCCAAAATCACTGTAGATGGTGACTACAGCCATCAAATTAAAAGACACTTGCTCCTTGGAAGAAAAGCTATGACAAACTTAGTCAGCAGATTAAAAAGCAGAGACATTACTTTGCCAACAAAGGTCCATCTAGTCAAGGCTATGGTTTTTCCAGTAGTCGTGTATGGATGTGAGAGTTGGACTATAAAGAAAGCTGACCACCGAAGAATTGATGCTTTTGAACTGGGGTGTTGGAGAAGACTCTTGAGTCCCTTGGACTACAAGGAGATCAAACCATTCAATCCTAAAGGAAATCAGTTCATTGGAATGACTGATGCTTAAGCTCCAATACTTTGGCCACTTGATGTGAAGAACTAACTCACTGGAAAAGACCCTGATGCTGGGAAATATTGAAGGCGGGAGGAGAAGGGGATGACAGAAGATGAAATGGTTGGATGGTATCACCGACTTGATAGACATGAGTTTGATGAAGCTCCAGGAGTTGGTGATGGATAGGGAATCCTAGCATGCTGCTGTCCATGGGGTTGCAAAGAGTCGGACATGACTGAGCACCTGAACCAAATGAAAAGGAATTTTCTCCATTTGCTCATATTATCTATGAATATTTTCTTTAAATTTATGGATTGGCACCTAGGTCAGCTGCCTGATTGATAGATTACTTAATCAGGCTCTAAATCTATGTCTTATACCATACATATGCTTTATAGTAATGTTTTTCAAATATTTTTGAGCTTGCCTCACAGCATAATATACATCTTAAACTGAAAATAGTCCCCTCCTATATTTGTTTCATAAAATAGGAATTGCCTTTCTATACATGATATTCCTGTTTTACATTTTAAAATGCTGGTTGCAACCTGCTAAACTGACTTCACATACACTAATTGGTAATAACAAGAGTTTGAAAATATTCTTGTATGGACCTTCCAGACTGGTATTTGGCTTTATATTTTTGGTAAAGGGAGATGGAAAATGGAAACTGGGAATGAAATGAAGGAAGAAAGCTATGGTAAAATGGTTAAAGGTGGGAGAAAGAGAGGAAGAAATAATGGCATTTGTGAAAAAGGAAAGGAAAAACACGTAGTATCAAGGAATGTACACCACACCATCGGCTATGCTCAGTGTAGAATAGAATAATATGCTCATGGTACAAGTTGGGGTTCTGTTTATAGTAGAAAGCATAGAGTCTGACAAAGTCCAACTAGGGCATTACAGAAACACATTGCTCAGGTGAGATACAAGCCAGAGGTTTCACTTCTGGATATATATAGAGAAATGTTGAAAACACTTCAGGAAAAAAAGAGCCAGGGACATCCCAAATGAAAATTTTATGCTCTAACGATATTACATACTTGTCCTGTCACAATAGTTACATACACATTCACAAAATTTCCAAGAACTGAGATCCTGTAAGATCAAATTTAATTTCAGCTTTGGAAAGTTTCCAGTCCATTCTGGGTCTACCAAGACAGGAGAACAGAACAAATGAAAAAAGAAACACTCTGGCTCTGCAAGTAAGACACTCTCTTCAAGAGAAAATGATTGCTGAAAAGTATATTTATGGATTAAAACAGATGATATGTTATGTTAATTTTCACATGCTTAGAAGGAAACTGCTGGCTAGAAGTCATAAATTCTCTCCAGAGGAACATTTACATATCATTCTATGATTCTCTTTCTGTTTCCCTTTTGCCATAAAAATTACAGTCTCTAGTCACACTGATCAAAAATATTGTCAACTTTTACACATCATATAACAAAGTTTTCTTCTTATTCTGTTTACATTAGATCATTTTTAAGTTCACAGTAAGATTGAGGAGAAGGTACAAAAATTTCCCATGTGCCCCCTATTCCCACAACATGTATTACCTTCCCCATTACTAACAACCAAAGTGGTACATTTTTAACAACTGATAAACCTACACTGAAACATCATAATTGCCCAAAGTCCCCAGTTTTCATTATAGTCTACTCTTGGTATTTTACAATCTATGGTTTTAGAAAAGTATAATGACATACATTCATCATTAGATTATCATACATAGTATTTTCACTGCTCTCAAAGATACTCTGTGTCTCTACCTAAGAGACGTGGTTTCAGTCCCTGGGTCAGGAAGATCCCCTGGAGAAGGGAATGGCAACCCACTCCAGTAGTCTTGCCTAGAGAAATCCATGGACAGAGGAGCCTGGTGGGCTACAGTCCATGGGGTCACAAAGAGTCAAACATGACTAAGTGACTAACACTTTCTCACTTTCTACCTATTCATCCCTCTCAATTCCCTTCAGTCCAGGAAATGAGTTATCTTTTTACTGTGTATACAATTTTTCCAGATCTTAGAGTCATATCTGCTAAGTCACTTCAGTCGTGTCCGACTCGGTGCAACCCCATAGACGGCAGCCCACCAGGCTCCCCATCCCTGGGATTCTCCAGGCAAGAACACTGGAGTGGGTTGCCATTTCCTTCTCCAATGCATGAAAGTGAAAAGTGAAAGTGAAGTTGCTCAGTCATGTCCGACTCTTAGTGACTCCATGGACTGCAGCCTACCAGGCTTCTCTGTCCATGAGATTTTCCAGGCAAGAGTATTGGAGTGGGGTGCCATTGCCTTCTCCAAGAGTCATATAGTATGTAGACCTTCTTCCACTCACTAATACACATTTCCATTTCCTTTATGTCTTTTCATGGCTTGATAGCTCATTTCTTTTTAGTGCTGAATAATATATCATTGTCTGAATGCACCACAGTTTTTTATCCATTAGTTATTCAGAACATGTTGGTTGTTTCCAGGTTTTAGAAATTATGAACAAAGCTCCTATAAATATCTGTGTATAGGTTTTTCTTTGTTTTTAATTGGAGGAAAATTATGTTACAATGTTGTGTTGGTTTCTGCTGTACAACATCAATCAGCCATAAGGATACATATATCCTCTCCCTTTTGAACCTCCCTCCCCTCCACCCAGCCATGTCACAGGGTGCCAGACTGGGCTCCCTGTGTTATACAGCAACTTCCTAGCAGTTATCTATTTTACACAAGAGAGTGTATATATGGCAATGCTATTTTTTAAATTCATTCCACCCTTTTCTTCCCACTCTGTATCCATAAGTCAATCCTCTACATGTGCATATCCATTCAGTTCAGTTCAGCTCAGTTGCCCAGTCGTGTCTGACTCTTTGTGACCCCATGGCCCACAGCCTCCCTGTCCATGACCAACTCCCATAAATTACTCAAACTCACGTCCATTGAGTTGGTGATGCCATCCAAACATCTCATCATCTGTCGTCCCCCTCTCTTCCCACCTTCAATCTCTCCCAGCACCAGGATCTTTTCAAATGAGTCAGATCTTTGCATCAGGTGGCCAATGTATTGGAGTTTCACCTTCAACATCAGTCCTTCCAATGAACACTCAGGACTAATTTCCTTTAGGATGGACTGGTTGGATCTCCTTGCAGTCCAAGGGACTCTCAAGAGTCTTCTCCAACACCACAGTTCAAAAGCATCAATTCTTTGGTGCTCAGCTTTCTTTACAGTACAACTCTCACATCCATACATGCTGCTGCTGCTGCTGCTAAGTCGCTTCAGTCGTGTCCGTCTAACCCCATAGATGGCAGCCGATCAGGCTCCCCCATCCCTGGGATTCTCCAGGCAAGAACAACTAGAGTGGGTTATCCATACATGACTATTGGAAAAACCATAGCCTTGACTAGATGGACCTTTGTTGGCAAAGTAATGTCTCTGTTTTTTAATATGCTATCTAGGTTGGTCATAACTTTCCTTCCAAGGAGTAAGCATCTTTTAATTTCATGGCTGCAGTCACCATCTGCAGTGATTTTGGAGCCCCCAGAATAAAGTCCGCCACTGTTTCCACTGTTTCCCATCTATTTGCCATGAAGTGATGGGACCAGATGCCATGATCTTAGTTTTCTGAATGTTGAGCTTTAAGCCAACTTTTTCACTCTCCTCTTTCACTTTCATCAAGAGGCTTTTTAGTTCTTCACTTTCTACCATAAGGGTGGTGTCATCTGCATATCTGAGGTTATTGATATTTATCCTGGCAATCTTGATTCCAGCTTGTGTATCTTCCAGCCCAGCATTTCTCATGATGTACTCTGCATATAAGTTAAATAAGCAGGGTGACAATATACAGCCTTGATGTACTCCTTTTCCTATTTGGAACCAGTCTGTTGGTCCATGTCCAGTTCTAACTGTTGCTTCCTGACCTGCCTCCACCTCATTAGAACTGACTCAAATGTGTTCTTTTTATAGCTGAGTAATATTCCATTGTATATATGTACTACAACTTCCTTATCCATTTGTCTGCTGATAGACATCTAGGTTGCACTCATAGCAAGTGCTCTGGGACAACCCAGAGGGATGAGGTGGGGAGGGAGGTGGAAGGGGTGTTCAGGATGGGGGGGTGCATGTGCCCCCGTGGCTGATTCGTGTCGATATGTGGCAGGGGCCAGCACAGTGTTGTGACGTGATTGTCCTCCAATTAAAATAAATAAATCAATTTAATTTTAAAAATATTAAACCACTATGTTGAACACCTGAAACTAACATATTATAAATCAAGCGTACATCAATTAAAACAAATCCTTCTTCCTCCAAAAAAAAGATTAGGTCCTCTCCTGACCCAAGGGCTTCCCTGATAGCTCAGTTGGTAAAGAATCCATCTGTAGTACAGGAGACCCCGGTTTGACTCCTGGGTCCAGAAGATCTGCTGGAGAAGGGATAGGATACCCACCGCAGGATTCTTGGGCTTCCCTGGTGGCTCATCTGGTAAAGAATCTGCCTGCAATGTGTGAGACCTGGGTTCGATCCCTGGGTTGGGAAGATCCCCTGGAGAAGGGAAAGGCTACCCACTCCAGTATTCTGGCCTAGAGAGTAGTAGACATGGACTGCATAGGCCATGGGGTCACAAAGAGTCAGGCCCAACTGAGGGATTTCACACTGACCCAAGTGCCTGCCTTGTTAATAATCTTAACTGATGGAATACATTCAAAACTACAATCCTTGGAATACCCTCCTACCAAGATTCTTCCTTTCTCTGTCCCTACATATAGCGATTTGCTTGTGGGAACTGGTCCTTGTAGATGCGATTCAACAAGGTTTCATAGTCAAATTCCCAAAACCATCACTATCATTTCCCTTCTTTGATAGTTTTCTGGTAGTTTCAGTTTCTGAGTATACATAGAAAGAATGGCAATATTTTCAGGGATGATGGCCAGCCTTGTAGGCCTCTAAAATAGTGCCTTCTATGCAATAAGACAACTATTCCACATTCCTAGGTATAGAATTTTTTCTAGGAACCAGTATTTATACACTTTGGGAACAAAGAAGGTTTTTTCCTACCTAATCATGATGTATTGGCTTATCAAACTTCTATCAACATAGTGCAACTGGTCCAAGGACTGTTCTTTTCAATCCACTTCTTTCTGATTTTTAGTTTTGTGGAAATTTCTCCCAGGTTCTGGAAATAATTTGACTGTTAGTCCAAATTTTCAGCATTCTTGTGAGTTATCATGATTTTTCACATCTTCATACATACTTTAGCGAAAATTCAAGAGTGTCTGTGTTAAGGGACTGCCAGCCAGATGCCATTTTTCCAAGTTAGCATTTCTAGGGCTGTGCCAGGGGGGGAAAATTTCCAAGAAAAGCCTGGCAACAAATTCTAAATCCCTGCTAACATCAGTATGTTAGGATATAAAAATTTCTAAACACAAACTCTAGAATTAAAATATAGTCCTTTAATTTCTTTCAGATAATTTTAAGATTCTCAGAGTGGAAATAAATAATACCTAAAATTAAGGTTAGCCAAGATCAAAGTTCTAAAGTGGATAACATCTGTCTTTAAGTATGTGCCTATGTTTTCAGTGGGCTTCCCACAATTAATGCCGTACATTCCCGTACTGTTCACCTCCCACTTGGAAGTCCATCCTGGCCTTCCTCCCATGGGCAGCAGTTCATATTCCTAAATCATCTTTCCATATCTTCTCCAATCAAATATCCTGCTTCTTCAACATGCCAATTTCTTCTGTCGAGTAGACAGTTATAGCTAGATCCTAGCAGTTAACTGGCAGTTTGTTTTCTAAGGGTGGGGTATTATAAGAGTACAGCTACTTGATCACACTTTCTCTTGTAATGTTACTGTTTCCACTGCAATACACATTTATATACATTCACTTTTCTTAGGGGTACATGCCACATACTACTCCACCTCTCCTTAATGCTACTTCTGACAAGATGGTTCTAGAATTCTTTGGTAAGCCAAATGTCTCAATGAAGAAAGGCATCGATTCCATGTTTGAGGAAATTCTGTCATTTTTAACATCAGGAATAACTATACATACATTATTGACACTGGTTATATATCCCAATATCTTCCATTTAATAGGCCCTACAAGCAGCAGGATTAAAGATATGATTGTTTTTGCTTCTTGCTATAGAAACAAATAGATCAGCTTTTCTGTTTATTGGTTTTTAATCCTATACTGGTGCAAAATAACAAAGTGGTTATGGATATGAGTTCGTCTTTCCCTGCTATATACTACCTGTATCATTTTGGAAGCACTACTTATTTTCTCTAAACCTTAATTTTTTTCTCATTTGTCAAAGAAAAATAATGATGTAACTTGTTTTGAAGGATTGATGAAACAATTCAATAAACTACTGACTACATGGTGGCTAACTATACTGTGTGCTTAGATCATCATGACTACCCAATAAACATCACTATACAATTACTGTACAATGTGCATTACTGTGGACTTTCCTAGTGGCTCAGAGGGTAATCTGCCTGCAATGCAGAAGGCCCGGGTACAATCCCTGGGTTGGGAAGATTCCCTGGAGAAGCAAATGGCAACCCACTCTAGTATTCTTGCCTAGAGAATTCCATGGACAGAGGAGCCTAGTGGGCTACAGTCCCTGGGGTTGCAAAGAGTCAGACATGACACTTTGCAATCCTACTACTAACATTTTCCAGTCCTACTACTAACACTTTCTACTACTAACACCTACTATTAATCTTACTACTAACACTTTCATTTTCACTTCACAATGTGAAGTGTTAGAGAAATATGAACCCTGAAGTTATACTACCTACGTTCAAATATTTGATCTACAATGTATGTTTTCAAACAAGTCTCTGATTTTTCATCTGTAAAAGTGAGATAATAATAAAACTTACTTTGAATGGTTAAAGTGAATATTAAATAAGATACTCCACATAAAGCCCTTGGAAGAGTGCTTAACACAGTGTGAACACTCAATAAATGTTAACAACTGTGCAACAATGGTGACAACTGTGTAAACAAGTAAAACCAATAGCTCTCACATCAAATGTACAACTCAGATTACAACCTACTAACCTGTGGCTCTCCCAGGATTACCTGCTGATCTTCAAGTAAGTGACTCAGAGTGCCTTGACCATAAATCTTACATTAATTCCCTAAATTAAGCAACACTATTTCCTCTTCAATATAGGTTTCTGATAATTTAACATCACTGATGTATTAAGAGCTTAGGAAATGGTCACAGAATTGAAGAATATCCAAAGTAGAAGAATATCTGTGACAGAGCTCTAAAACTCAATAAACACAGAGAGGAAGTAGTCTCCTGTGGCAACCACTTGGCTGAATGTGATTAACTAAAATGACAATAAAAAAGTGGTAAGGTAGTTGTACTTAATGTCAAAAAAACACGTAAGAGTACAGAATACAGGCAATAGCATGAGAAGTAGTTTACAAGGCCTAAAGAAAACATTTCAGAATAAGTGCAAAAGCTTACAAGCTGACTTAGAATTTGTGAGAGGTCATTGACAAGCTATGTTTGGATACAGACTTGAAAAGGCATCATATCTATAAGGCATATGGTTCCACTGTAAAACATGTGAAATGGTTGAAAAAAGTGGCATTTACATGAAATATAGTTTGTGGCAAAAAGCTGGATGCAGAAGGAATACAGAGACACCAAATAGATCTGGAATCTGAGAACTTTATGCTTGGCATTAATGAAGATGTCAGGTGTGAATGTCAAAATAAAAGAATGAATTGCTGTTCCAAATATGCTGGTTAACAACCTGCCAGAAATTGAGCAGAGTTGACTCAGATAAACAAAAACTGATGAATCAGTAGCAGAAATAAACACTACAATAAGAAAGTCTGGGCTGCACAAGTGGCACTTCAGGTACAATGTTAGATATCTGCAGCTGAGGAACATACACTGACATTGGCAAGCAAGTTCCTGGGACTAGTATTGCTAGAGAGACCCCAGCTGGGCCTGAGAACACAAGTAGTATGAACCGTGGATGTGAGCAGGCGGCAGTGAAAGAACCCTCCTGCAGTGGTGTTGTAGAGGGTCCTTTGGGGCATAGCACCGAATATAAGGTTGAGTCTCTTAGGTCAAGAGTATTCATGTCATGAAGAAATACAAGACTAAATAAGGAGTTTTTAATGGGGCTCACATTTCTCATAACTATAAAAATTCCATGAATTCCATGAATTATGCCAATATCACATTTGTCAAATTCATTCACAATAGTCTGAAAACCTGAATCATGCCAAAGGCAGCGTAGGGACAAGGTATATTATTTTTTTTATAATCTTGAATTATGCATTTAAGTCAAACTGGGGGCATGGCACATCTTTTTTTCTAGTAAAATTATAAGAAGAACAAGTCATCTGTTTCTTTCCTGACACCACAATAAGAAAGGTTTCTGTTTCCTTAAAGAAATGAAATATGAATGAATCTAAGATCAGTTTAATTTTCAAATATCCTTTACAGAAATATATACAATCTATATTATTACCCAGAGAAGGCAACAGCACCCCACTCCAGTACTTTTGCCTGGAAAATCCCATGGACGGAGGAGCCTTGGTAGGCTGCAGTCCATGGGGTCACACAGAGTCGGACACAACTCAGCGACTTCACTTTCACTTTTCACTTTCATGCATTGGAGAAGGAAATGGCAACCCACTCCAGTGTTCTTGCCTGGAGAATCCCAGGGACGGGGGAGCCTGGTGGGCTGCCATCTATGGGGTCGCACAGAGTTGGACACGACTGAAATGACTTAGCTTAGCTTAGCTTATATTATTACCACCAATCCTGCCTAGAGCAAAGCCAACCTATTCTCACTACCATTACTACCACCTACCTTACAAACCTACACAAAGAAGCCCATTATTCCTTAAAATACCAACTCAACACAAGTCTTCCCAATCCTACACAGTAACATCACATAGCACATATTTAAGTTCCCTTTCCTCACATAATTCACAATTTCCACTCAGTCCAAGCTCATTTTTCGCCATACTTATTTCCATGGCTACTTGAGTTCTAGGAGTTGGGAAGCCTTGAAATTTCTGTAAGCAACATCAAATTTGCTTATTACTTAGAGTCTCATTCTGGCACAGAAATGGAGAGAAAAAAATATTTTTGTTGGAATAACTAATTTCTTTAAGTGTGGCACAGCCCTGACCTGATAGAGGAACAATGTGGCTCCCTCAGCATGACTAAATCTGAAACGTTTCTTCAAGGCTCCTGGGACAGATATACTTTGAGTTGCTAAGCATTGTGCTCAAACAAACTCTCTATTCAGGCTAAGAAAGAGAATAAAGGATGGGGAAGACATTTATTGGCAAATCCTCAAGGGACTGGGACAAGCTAGGCTAATACCTATAATGAATCTAATTCAATGTTGCCATGAATATTGAGTTTGACTTTGTTCCCCTTCACACCTGTAGACTGGAGAATAGACTGGAGATACACTTAGTGGTTGACATGCTACCATTTATTTTCATCAAGCACTAGAGATCTGGCTCTGGTACTTTCAAGTAACCAAGCACTCCCTTCAGTCATGACATCCTTTGTCATGTTTCTTAAAAAGGTAACAGAAAATAATGTGTCAGTCATACCTGAATGATTAAATCATGTTGTATTCTAGAGAATATAAAAGGAAAAGAGTGCCATGGTAGGGCACTCAAAGGCAAAAGGAAGATTCTTGACTTTATGTGGCGGACAAATGTCAAGACTAGAAGGGAAGAGGTTTATATGTAAGGTAAACTCCAAATTCTATTTCATGCTTCCTTAAATACCTTCAAAAATATGTATCTTTTTTGGGAAATGAAGGTGGGAAAATTCATTTACGCTTTGCATTGTGAACTTAAGACTATACTTTTAGAGTCTAGTCTAAAAATTTAGAACCTATTTTTCACACAATACATTGGGCAATATGCTTTGTGGAATATAAACGTTCATAGTTTATCATCCCCATAATCAAAAGCACTAAAGTTAAACAACAATACAAAGGGACAGAGAAGGCAAAAAATGTAGTAATGATAATAAGTGAAGATAAATAGTAAAGGAAGAGGAGGAGGAGAAGAAATAATCACTGAGGGTTGCTGGCAGAGTCAGAGAAGTCTACATGGAGGTAATGTAGACTGTGTTGAACTTTCTAAAATATGTAAGATTTAAATTGCAAAGAGATAGAACGAGGAATGGGCTTGGGGATAGTAATATCGGTTTTGTCCACCAATAGGAGAAACAAGCATCCATTAAGTTCACCAAGTTCTTTCACATGCTCCAACTTGTTAAGAGTCAAAGAATCTTAGAGTTAAGATCACCTAGTACAAATATTTTCATTTACAATTAAGGAAACTGAGGTCCAGCAGGTTGTGTAACCTTCCCAAAGTCACACAGGAAGTTCAAGTTGAAGAAAAGGTTGATTCCTGGTCCAATATAGCTTGGTACACAGGACAGACTTCAAAGTCAAAGGAAATTGAGACTAACTGGTTCATCAAATTGAGTCCCTGAATTTGAGCTCATTAATTAGCTCTAAACAATGATGATTACCAGCCACAAAGAACTCGTTGCAATGGACAATTTAAAAGTAAGTGAAAGAACAATGTCAAGCAGAAGTTCCAAAGTGTGGTAAAATTAAATGCTAATATGACATTTATAGGTCTGAAAATACCATCATGTGATGGTCTGCATCAACTATGATTCAAGGTACTTGGAGAGGACAATAATAATCATTTCAACATAGTATTGCACTCATAGGATTTTAAAAGAGGTGCTTTTTAGGTGAAAACAATCAGATCACAATGACTCTAATATATAACACAAAATGAACAAATGCAAGACAATGCAATCGTCACATCAAATACTGATACTGAGTTATAATTTGAGACACAGAGATGACTCTGAATTTGAGGCGGGAATGTATTTTTAAAAAGGAAGGGAATATATGTATACCTATGGCTGATTCATGCTGAAGTTTGACAGAAAACAACAAAATTTTGTAAAGCAACTATCCTTCAATAAAAAATAAATAAAATTTTTAAAAAAGCAATGACTAGAGGGTTGTGTTTTGGTATTGTTTATGGTTTACCTTGCTGCACAAAAGCTTTCAAGTTTAAGTCTCATTTGTTTATGTTTGTTTTTATGTTCATGAGTGGGTCATAAAAGATCTTGCTGCAATTTATGTGAAAAACCTTTTGCCTAAGTTTTCCTCTAAGATTTTGATAGTTTCTGGTCTTATATTTAGGTCTTTAATCCATTTTGAGTTTATTTTTGTGTATGGTGTTAGGGAGTGTTCTCATTTCATTCTTTTACACATAGCTGTCCAGTTTCCCCAGCACCACTTTACTGAAGATGCTATCTTTTCTTCAGTATATATTCTTGCCTCATTGTCATAGATTAGGTGATCATAGGTGCATGGCATTATCTCTGGGCTTTCTAGCTTATTCCACTGATTGATATTTCTGTTTTTATGTCAGTACCTGATGCTGTGAAAGTGCTGCACTCAATATGCCAGCAAATTTAGAAAACTCAGCAGTGGCCACAGGACTGGAAAAGGTCAGTTTTCATTCCAATCCCAAAGAAAGGGAATGCCAAAGAATGTTAAAACTACCACACAATTGCACTCATCTCACACGCTAGTAAAGTAATGCTCAAAATTCTACAAGCCAGGTTTCAGCAATATGTGAACCATGAACTTCCTGATGTTCAAGCTGGTTTTAGAAAAGGCAGAGGAACCAGGGATCAAATTGCCAACATCCACTGGATCATGGAAAAAGCAAGAGAGTTCCAGAAAAGCATCTATTTCTGCTTTATTGATTATGCCAAAGCCTTTGCCTGTGTGGATCACAATAAACTGTGGAAAATTCTGAAAGAGATGGGAATACCAGACCACCTGATCTGCCTCTTGAGAAATTTGTATGCAGGTCAGGAATCAACAATTTGAACTGGACATGGAACAACAGACTGGTTCCAAATAGGAAAAGGAGTTCGTCAAGGCTGTATATTGTCACCCTGTTTATTTAACTTATATGCAGAGTGCATCATGAGAAACTCTGGACTGGAAGAAACACAAGCTGGAATCAAGATTGCCAGGAGAAATATCAATAACCTCAGATATGCAGATGACACCACCCTTATGGCAGAAAGTGAAGAGGAACTCAAAAGCCTCTTGATGAAAGTGAAAGAGGAGAGTGAAAAAGTTGGCTTAAAGCTCAACATTCAGAAAACGAAGATCATGGCATCCGATCCCATCACTTCATGGGAAATAGATGGGGAAACAGTGGAAACAGTGTCAGACTTTATTTTTCTGGGCTCCAAAATCACTACAGATAGTGACTGCAGCTGTGAAATTAAAAGACACTTACTCCTTGGAAGGAAAGTTATGACCAACCTAGATAGCATATTCAAAAGCAGAGACATTACTTTTCCAACAAAGGTTTGTCTAGTCAAGGCTATGGTTTTTCCTGTGGTCATGTATGGATGTCAGTTGGACTGTGAAGAAGACTGAGCACCAAAGAATTGATGCTTTGAACTGTGGTGTTGGAGAAGACTCTTGAGAGTCCCTTGGACTGCAAGGAGATCCAACCAGTCCATTCTGAAGGAGATCAGCCCTGGGATTTCTTTGGAAGGAATGATGCTAAAGCTGAAACTCCAGTACTTTGGCCACCTCATGCGAAGAGTTGACTCATTGGAAAAGACTGATGCTGGGAGGGATTGGGGGCAGGAGGAGAAGGGAACGACAGAGGATGAGATGGCTGGATGGCATCACCGACTCGATGGACGTGAGTCTGAGTGAACTCCGGGAGTTGGTGATGGACAGGGAGGCCTGGCGTGCTGCGATTCATGGGGTTGCAAAGAGTCGGACACGAGTGAGTGATTGATCTGATATGATCTGACCATATTAGCTTGATTATTGTAGTTGTGTGGTATAATCTGAGGAAAAGGAGACTGATATCTCTCCTTTTTTTTTTTTTTTTCTTTCTCAGGATTGCTTGGCTATTTGGGGTCTTTTGTGTTCCCGAACAAAGTATATTTTGTTGTTGTTGTTCTAATTCTATGAAAAATGTCACTGGTAATTTGATAGGAATTGCATTGAATCTGTAGATTGCTTTGGGTGGTATAATCATTTTCACAATATTGACCCTTCCAATCCAAGAACATGGTATATCTCTCCATCTGTTTGTGTCATCTTTTATTTGCAAACAAAGCAACTGACAAAGGATTAATCTCCAAAATAAACAAACAACTTATGCACCTCAATATTTTAAAAAAATCCAATCAAAAAATGGGGTAAAATACCTAAACAGACATGTCTTCAAAGAAGATATACAGATGGCAAACAAATACATGAAAAGAGGCTCAACATCACTAATTTTTAGAGAAATGCAATTCAAAACTATGAGGTATCATCTCACACAACTCAGAATAACCATCATCAAAAAAAAAGGTCTACAAACAATAAATGCTGGAAAGGGTGTGGAAAAAAAATCAGAACCCTCTTACACTGCTGGTGGGAATGTAAATTGATACAGCCACAATGAAGAATGCTATGGAAGTACTTTAAAAAAAAAAAAACAACTGAACATAGAACCAACATATAACCCAGAAATCCCACTATTGGGCATATACCAACAGAAAACCATAATGCAAAAAAATACATTCACCCAAATGTTCACTGCAGGATTATTTTCAACAGCCAAGACATGGAAGCAACCTAAATGTCTATCAACAGAAGAACAGATAAAGAGGATGTAGTGCATATATACATAAGACTATTACTCAGGCATAAAAAGAAACAAAATTCTATCATTTAAAGAGATGCTTGGGGCTGGTGCACTGGGAGGACCCAGAGGGATGGTACGGGGAGGGAGGAGGGAGGAGGGTTCAGGATGGGGAACATGTGTATACCTGTGGTGGATGCATGTTGATATATGGCAAAACCAATACAATATTGTAAAGTTAAAAAATAAAATAAAATATATAAAAGAATAAAGAGATGTAGATGGACCTAGAGCCTTTCACAGAGTGAAGTAAGTTCAAAAGAGAAAAATGAATACCATATATTAATGCATATATGTGTAATCTAGAAAAATGGCACAGAGAATCTTACTTGCAAAGCAGAAATAGAGACAGATGTAGAGAACAAAAATATGGATACCAATTGGGAAGGAGTGGGATGAACTGGGAGACTAGGATTGACATATATATACACTACTATGTATAAAATGGGCTTCCCTGGTGGTTCAGAACAGTAAAGCGTCTGCCTGCAATGTGGGAAACCCCGGTTTGCTCCCTGGGTCAGGAAGATCCCCTGGAAAAGGGAATGGCAACACACTCCAGTATTCTTGCCTGGAAAATTCCATGGACAGAGGAGCCTGGTTAGCTCCAATTCATGGGGTTGCAAAAAGTCGAACACGACTGAGCAACTTCACTTTCACTTTCATGTATAAAATAGATACTAATGTGAACCTATTGTATAGCACAGGGAGCTATACTCAGTGCTCTGTGGTGACCTAAGTGGGAAGGAAATCCAAAAAAGAGAGTGTGTGTGTATACACACACACACACACATACCTATGACTGATTCACATAGCTGGACAGCAGAAACTGACAAAACAGTGCAAAGCAACTATACTCCAATTAAAAAAAAAAGATTAAAAAAACAATGAACTATTAAATATACTAACTCTATGGAAATATATCAGTTTATAGTTTGAAAATTTGGAAATACACATGCCAGAATTGTGCCATGAAATACACCCAAACCTCAATAATACATCCATCCATTACACGTCAAGTAATTCAGCAGTTAACCATTTTAATTTTATCAGGTTTGCTTCAGATATTGAAGATAACTTCTTGAAGAAGATTCTAAACATTTATGAAAAGGTAATTATCAGAGTATCATCTTTGTATAATATCTCACACAATGCTCCTATGATGGAGCTAACTTCACAGAAAGGGGTCAGAAAATACCTGTGCTCCCTTGTTTACAAAGGACTAAGAGTGGTTATCTTTGACTTTGATACTAACCAATGATAATTTGGGGTGGGGGGAGATATTTGTTTTTCAAATCCCAACACCTGACTTAATCTTATTTTGTTTGCACAAATTTAAATATGATAGGGATCAATTCTATCTTGGTATCCTGGTAGAAAATATTGAGTTGGAAAGGACCATGAAGATCACCAGATGGAGCTTCCTCTCTTTGGTAATGGAGATCCGCCAATCTCTGATAGTAACATTAATTTTCTCATTTGACGCATTCCATGGAAGTTTCACTGCTGGTCAAAGTGTTCTCCTTGGTTGGATCAGAGAAAGTAAGGACCTCCAAAAATCTTCTGCAATAAACAATTAGGACAATGGCAAAAATTGTCAGAATCAACTATTTCACAACTGTGAAAATAAATCAAAGACTTGCAGCAATCTGGAGATTGCAATTTAACAAAAATGCCTGAATCTGAATAACAGCACTGAGCTCTGTGACATTTTAATTTGTCCTACTACCATCACCTCTACATCTCTGCAGCAGATTTGAAAACCAAGAGCCATAGACATAACCATGGTGAAAATAAGCAGCCTAGCAATCACTGGAGGGAGAAGAATGAATGGGGTCTCTTTTAAAGCCCAATTCTCAGAGTATTTAACAATAAGAAACCATGAGATTTATGTATCATTAAATATAGAATATTGATAAAGAAATAGAAATTATGAATATTAATATGAGCTAAATAGAAATCCTGAAACTTAAAAGTACAATAACTGAAATGAAAACTTCACTAGAGGGGTTCAATAGCAGATTTGAATGGGCAGAATAAAGAATAATAAATTTTAAGATAGGTTAATTTAAAATTATCCCATCAAAAAATATGGGAAACTATTAAACATACCCTCATGGGTATTGTGGAAGTCCCAGAAGGAGAAGAGCAAGGGAAGGGTAGAAAGAGTATTTGAAGAAATAATGACCAAGAGTTTCCCAAAGTTGATTAAAAACTGTAATATACACATGCAGGAGTCTAGAAAGACTAAATATGATAGAATCAGCAATCAATATCTAAGAACATCATATTCAAACTATTTTAAAAAAACCCTCAAAGGTAGAATGAAGAAAGCAGCAAGAAGAAGTAACATGTGTTGGGATGGATAATAAATTAACAGTTGATTGATCACCAGACACTAGGGAGGCCAGAAGGGAAACATAAGAAAAGCTGGAGAAACTATCATTAAGAAGCCTCCTTTCTGAGAAATTTACACTAAAGTAAATTATTCAGGAAGAAATTAAAGGGCACTAGATATTAACTTGTATCTCAAATAAGGACTAAAGGTAAATATAAAAAAGTAAAAATCTCTTTGTAAATCTTTTCTTCTCCTAATTTTAAAGTTAACAAACAATCTGAAATTTTCTATATAACCACAAGACATCCCCAAATAGACAAACAATCTTGAAGAAGAAGAACAAAACTGGAGCTGTCATGTTCCCTGATCTCAAACTATAATACTAGTAATCAAAACAGTATGGTATTTGCATAAAATCAAAGACACATGTCAATGCAATGGAATAGAGAGCAAATAATAAGCCAAAACATATATGGTCAATTAATTCAAGACAAAAAAAGCCAAGAATGTATAATGGGGGAAGGAAAATATCTTTGATAAATGGTATTAGGAAAACTGGACAACCACATGGAAAAGGATAAAAATGAACCACTATCTTGCTGCATACACAAAAAATAACTCAAAATGGATTAAAGACTTCAATGTAAGAACTGAAACCATAAAATTCCTAAGATAAAACATAGGTAGTAATCTCTTTAACATTCAGTTTTGGCAATGATATTTTGATTTGACAGTAAAAGCAAAGGCAACAAAAGCAAATATAAACCACTGCAACTACATCATACTAAAAATCATCTACACAGCTAAAGAAATGATCAACAAAATAAAAAGAGGACCTACTGAATGGGAGAAAATATTACCAAATCATATATCTGATAATGTGCTAGTTTTTAAGATATATAAAAAGCTCACACAATCTAATAGCAAAAAATAAATAAATAAAATGTGGGTGGAGGATCTGAATAGATATTTTCCCCCAAAAAGACATATAGATGGTCAACAGGTACATGCAAAGTGGTCAACAGGTACATGCAAAGTACTCAACATCAATAATTTTTAGGGAAATGCAAATCAAAACTACAATGAGATATCATTTTACACATTAATAGAATGGTTATTATAAAAAAAAAACAAGAAGTAACAAGTTCTGGTAATGGTGTGGAGAAATGGAATACTTTTGCAATGTGGGGAATGCAAATTTTTGAAAAAATTGTGGAAAACATTACCAAAATTTCTCAAAAAATTTAAAATAGTACTACTATACATCCACAAAATCTATAATATATTTGGATATTTATATAAAGAACATGAAAAACTACTACAAAAAGATAAATGCACCTCATATTCACTGTAGCATTATTTACAATAGTAATTATTATTATATATAACATTATTCAGCCTTTAAAAAGGAGATCCTGCCACACTCAAAGGGACCCTGGTGGCTCAGATGGTAAAGACTCTACCTGCAGTGGAGATCTGGGTTCAAACCCTGGGTCAGGACCCCTCCCCCTACTCGCCCTGAGAAGGAGATGGAAAGCCACTCCAGTACTCTAGCCTGAAGAATCCCCTGGACAGAGAAACCTGGCGTGCTTCAGTCCATGTGGTAGCAAAGAGCCAGACACGACTGAGTGACTGAACTGAACTGACAAGTGGAAATAAATAAAATTGAGGAAAAAAAAATACAGAACAATCAAAATATTGACAAAACTTTATCTACACTCACCAATAAAAAGAGAAGACTCAAATTATTATTAAAGAAGAGAGTATCACTATCAACTTCATAGAAATCAAAGACATTATAAGTGGATATTATTGTATGCCAACAAACTAGATAACTAAATGAAAAAGACAAATGCCCAGAAAAACACACCTACTGAAACTGATTCAAGAAGGTTCAGATAATCTGAGTAGACAGAAAAAGTAAAGTTGAAAAATTAAACAAGAAACTTCTCACAAAGAAAAGCCCAAGACCAAATGTTATCACTAGTGAAGTACCAAAATATTTAAAGTAGTATTAATACCACTGCTTCTCAAACTCTTACAAAAAAATAGAAGTGGGGAGACCACTTCCTGAGTCATTTTACAAGGCCAATATTATCCTCATGCCCAAACTGGATACAGGCAGCACAAGAGAACTGTAAACAAATATCAATTATAGATACAGGCACTATAGTGCCTGTATAATCAAAATACTAGCAAACTGAATCCAAGAACATATACAAATGATTATAATTTATGATGAGCTGAGATTCACCATGGGAATGCAAGGTTGTTTCAATATTTTAAAAACTACCAATATAAAAAACACTATATTAAGAAAAAAAAGGGAAAATACATGGCCATCTCAATAGATGAAGAAAAAGTTTCTGAAAAAAACTGTCACCTTTTCATGATAAAAAACACTCAACAAAAAAGAATAGAAGCAAACATTTTTAACCTTACAAAAAGCACATTTAAAAACCCACACTTACGTCATAGTTAATGCGGAAAGACTTACAGCTTTCCCTCTAAGATCAAGAATAAAACAAAGATGTTTGCCCTCTACTCAACATTTTGCTAGAGGAATCAGCCATGGTAAGAAGACAAGAAAATTGATGAAGGGCATTAAGATGGGAAAGGAAGAAGCAAATTATCTCTATTTACAGATGATTTATCATCTTTAGGTAGAAAATTCTTGGAATCCACAAAAAATTATTAGAATGGATAGGCTAGTTAGGCTAGGTTTCAGGATACAAGAACAACACAGAAAATTCAATTGTGTTTCTATACAGTGGCAATGAAAAGTCCAAAAACACAACTAAGAAAATAATTTCACTTATAATAATCCATAGAATAGTTAAGGATAAATTTAAAAAAACAAATACAATATTTATACACTAAAAAGTACCAAACATTGTTAAAAGAAATTAAGATATTAATAAATGGACAATAGGCTTTTGCAAATGAATTGAAAGTTTTAATATTTTTAAAACATCAACACCTTTCAAACTGGTATATATATTCAATTTAGTAACTATCAAAATGTTAGCTCTCTTTTTCAGCATAAATAGATAAGCTGATTCTAAAATTCATATGAATTTTCAAGGGACCTAGAATAATCTTGAAAAAGAAGAAAAAAGCAGAAGGACTCATATTTCCTGCTATCAAAGCTTACTACAAAGCTACAGTAATCAAAAGAGTGTCATACTGGTGTAAGGCTAGACAGACATTTAGGTCAATGGAATAGACCTTGATATTCCAGAAATAAATCCATACACCTCTGGTCAACTGCTTTTAGACAAGGGTGTCAAGTTCATGTAATGGGAAAAGAATAGCCTTTTCAACAAATGAGGCTGGGACAAATTGATTTCCACATGAAAAAGAATCAATTTGGACTACTATATCATACTATATGCAAAAATATTATATTGAGTCGAGCTGTAGGAGTTGCTTATATATTTTTGAGATTAGTTGTTTGTCAGTTGCTTCATTTGCTATTATTTTCTCCCATTCTGAAGGCTGCCTTTTCACCTTGCTAATAGTTTCCTTTGATGTGCAGAAGCTTTTAAGTTTAATTAGGTCCCATTTGTTTAGTTTTGCTTTTATTTCCAATATTCTGGGAGGTGGGTCATAGAGGATCCTGCTGTGATGTATGTCATAGAGTGTTTTGCCTATGTTCTCCTCTAGGAGTTTTATAGTTTCTGGTCTTAATAGCCAGGACATGGAAGCAACCTAGATGTCCATCAGCAGATGAATGGATAAGAAAGCTGTGGTACATATACACAATGGAGTATTACTCAGCCATTAAAAAGAATACATTTGAATCAGTTCTAATGAGGTGGATGAAACTGGAGCCTATTATACAGAGTGAAGTAAGCCAGAAAGAATAACACCAATACAGTATACTAACACATATATATGGAATTTAGAAAGATGGTAACAATAACCCTGTGTATGAGACAGCAAAGGAAACACTGATGTATAGAACAGTCTTATGGACTCTGTTGGAGAGGGAGAGGGTGGGAAGATTTGGGAGAATGGCATTGAAACATGTATAATATCATGTATGAAACAAGTTGCCAGTCCAGGTTCGATGCACGATACTGGCTGCTTGGGGCTGGTGCACTGGGACGACCCAGAGGGATGTTATGGGGAGGGAGGAGGGAGGAGGGTTCAGGATGGGGAACAAATGTATACCTGTGGCAGATTCATTTCAATATTTGGCAAAACTAATACAATATTGTAAAGTTTAAAAATAAAATAAAATTTTAAAAAACCCAGAAAACTAAAAAAAACAAACAAAAAAAACTATACTGTATATTTGAAAGTTTAAAAAAATAAATAAAAAAATAAAAACAAACAAAAAACATGTTATATTGAATCAAAGAGTTCAATGTAAGAGCCAAAACTATAAAAAGTTAAAAATGAAAACCTGAAGGTAAATCTTCATGATATTGGATTAGGCAACAGTTTCTTATAAATGACACCAAAAAACATAAGCAACCAAAGGGGAAAAAAAATTGGACGCTGTCAAAATTAAAATTTTTTGTGCTTCAAAGGATATGTGTGTGTGCTTAGTTGCTCAGCTATGTCCGAATCTTTGAAACCCCATGGCCTGTAGCCTGCCAGGCTCCTCTGTCCATGGATTCTCTAGGCAAGAATACTGGGGTGGGTAGCTGTTCCCTTCTCCAGGGGATTGGGATCTTCCAAACCCAGGGATCAAACCCAGATATCCTGTATTGCACGCGAATTCTTTATCATCTGAGCCACCAGAGAAACCCAAAGGATAAAAAAAAAAAAAGAAACCCAAAGGATACTACCAGGAAAATGAAAAGACAATCCATAGTATGGAAAAAAAATAAGAAATCATTTATCTCATAAGAGATATGTATAGAAACTATAAAAAGAACACTTATAACTCAAAAATAAAAGGACCAATAAACAAATTTTAAAATAGACTAATGATCTGAATAGACCTTTCTCAGGTAAGCATGTGAAAAGATGCTCAACAACATTAGTCAGCAGGGAAATGCAAATTTTTAAAAATTAGATACAACTTCAAACCCACAGTTTGGCCATAGTCAGTGAAGAAATTATTGTGTTACTGAGAATGTAAAGAAATGAGGACCCTTGGACGTCACTGATAGGAATGTAAAATAGTACAGCGACTTTGGAAACAGTTGGTTAAACACAGAGCTACCATATGACTCAGCCATTCTACTCCTAGGTATATACCCAAGAGAAATGCAAACATAATTCTACACCAAAACTTAATTAAGAATGTTCATGGTAGAATGACTCATGATATTATACTAAACAGTTAAAACAATACAAATGTCCATCAGTTCCAAAATAGATGCACAAAATGTGGGCTATCCACACAAAATAATATTAATTAGCCTTAAATAAATGATAAACTGATATATGCTACAGAAATTGATAAAACTTGAAAATATGCTAAGTGAAAACCAGTCCAAAAAAGTCCCTGTATCTTATGATTCTATTTCTTTGAAATATCCAGAGTAGGTAAATTCAAACAGAACAGAGTACATTAGTCGTTTCTGGACTGAAGAGGCAGTGGTGCTGTAGGAGGGGGCTGGTTATGGGGAATAGCTGCTAAGAGGTTTGCTTCTAAGATAAAGAATATATTCTGGAGTTATAAAGTGGTGATAGTTATACAACATTGTGACTATACTATAATTTGGTGGCTATACCACAGTTGGGTACATTTTACATTCTTGTGTATTATATGTACATTGAAAAATTTTTCTTTTAGATAATAAAGTTAGGTTTGAAATGGATCTTACAATATAAAGTTGAATGATACCTTTAACAAAAAGCAAAATATACAAGAATGTAAGAGATAATGTCCACCACTCAGATTTTACACATATAAACATAGTTTTGCCATGTTTACTACACACTTCTCTCTTTCTCATTGTATAAATAGGACATTTTTAATACAGTTAAAGCCTCTCCCCATCCCTTTTTCGACAAAGAGGTACCAAATATTCTGAAATTGTTGCATAGATGTATGCTGCATCTTTTTAGAATTTTGTTACTGATAAATTTAAATATTTTCATATTTTAAAATTAACTTATTTTAATTGGACGGTAATTACAATATTTTGGTGGTTTTTTATTATTTTTTCTTTTTTTAATTTTATTTTATTTTTAAACTTTACAATATTGTATTAGTTTTGCCAAACATCAAAATGAATCCGCCACAGGTATACATGTGCTCCCCATCCTGAACCCTCCTCCCTCCTCCCTCCCCATACCCTCCCTCTGGGTCATCCCAGTGCACCAACCCCAAGCATCCAGTATCGTGCATTGAACCTGGACTGTATGTAGATGGTACTTTAGTTTGGCATCCCTAGAAATCAAAGCTTCAGTCAAAATTTTACATGCCTCTACTACTGTTTGTAGATTCACTTCACTTCACTCTAGTCGCTCAGTCGATTCTGACTTTTACGACCCCATGAACCGCAGCACACCAGGCCTCCCTGTCCATCACCAACCTCCGGAGTCCACCCAAACCCGTGTCCATTGAGTCGGTGAGTCCATCCAACCATCTCATCCTCTGTTGTACCCTTCTCCTCCTGCCCTCAATCTTTACCTGCATCAGGGTCTTTTCAAAAGAGTCAGCTCTTCGCATCAGGTGGCCAAAGTATTGGAGTTTCAGCTTCAGCATCAGTCCTTCCAATGAACACCCAGGACTGATCTCCTTTAGGATGGACTGGTTGGATCTCCTTGAAGTTCAAGGGACTCTCAAGAGTCTTCTCTAACACCACAGCACAAAAGCATCAATATTTTGGTTCTCAGCTTTCTTTATAGTCCAACTCTCACATCCATACATGACCACTGGAAAAACAATAGCCTTGACTAGTCAGACCTTTGTTGACAAAGTAATGTCTCTGCTTTTTAATATGCTGTCTAGGTTAGTCAAAACTTTCCTTCCAAGAAGTAAGTGTCTTTTAATTTCATGGCTGCAGTCACCATCTGCAGTGATTTTGGAGCCCTAGAAAATAAAGTCTGACACTGTTTGCCATATATTTGCCATGAAGTGATGGGACCGGATGCCATGATATTGGTTTGCTGAATGTTGAGCTTTAAGCCAACTTTTTCACTCTCCACTTTCACTTTCATCAAGAGGCTTTTTAGTTCCTCTTCACTTTCTGCCATAAGGGTGGTGTCATCTGCATATCTGAGGTTATTCATATTTCTCCCAGCAATCTTGACTCTGGCTTGTGCTTCCTCCAGCCCAGCGTTTCCATGATGCACTATGCATATAAGTTAAATAAGCAAGGTGACAATATACAGCCTTGACGTACTCCTTTTCCTATTTGAAATCAGTCTGTTGTTCCATGTACAGTTCTAACTGTTGCTTCCTGACCTGCATATAGGTTTCTCAAGAGGCAGATCAGGTGGTCTGGTATTCCCATCTCTTTCAGAACTTTCCACAGTTTATTGTGATCCACGCAGTCAAAGGCTTTGCATAGTCAATAAAGCAGAAATAGATGTTTTTCTGGAACTCTCTTGCTTTTTCCATGATCCAGCGGATGTTGGCAATTTGATCTCTGGTTCCTCTGCCTTTTCTAAAACCAGCTTGGATATCTGGAAGTTCACAGTTCATGTATTGCTGAAGCCTGGCTTGCAGAAATTTAAGCATCACTTTACTAGCGTGTGAGATGAGTTCAACTGTGCGGTAGTTTGAGCATTCTTTGGCACTGCCTTTCTTTGGGATTGGAATGAAAACTGACCTTTTCCAGTCCTGTGGCCACTGCTGAGTTTTCCAAATTTGTTGGCATATTGAGTACAGCACTTTCACAGATCATCTTTTAGGATTTGAAATAGCTCAACTGGAATTCCATCATCTCCACTGCTTTGTTCATAGTGATGCTTCCTATGGCCCATTTGACTTCACATTCCAGGATGTCTGGCTCTAGGTCAGTGATCACACCATCGTGATTATCTGGGTCATGAAGATTTTTTGTACAGTTCTTCTGTATATTCTTGCCACCTATTCTTAATATCTTCTGCTTCTGTTAGGTCCCTACCAGTTCTGTCCTTTATTGAGCCCATCTTTGCATGAAATGTTCCCTTGCTATCTCTACTTTTCTTGAAGAGATCTCTAGTCTTTCCCATTCTATTGTTTTCCTCTATTTCTTTGCATTGATTGCTGAGGAAGGCTTTCTTATCTCTCCTTTTTATTCTTTGGAACTCTGCATTCAAATGGGTATATCTTTCCTTTTCTCCTTTGCTTTTCACTTCCCTTCTTTTCACAGCTATCTGCAAGGCCTCCTCAGACAGTCATTTTGCCTTTTTGCATTTCTTTTTTAGGGGGATGGTCTTGATTCCTGTCTCCCGTAAAATGTCATGAATCTCATTTCATAGTTCATCAGGCACTCTATCTATCAGATCTAGTCCCTTAAATCTATTTCTCACTTCCACTGTATAATCATAAGGGATTTGATTTAGGTCATACCTGAATGGTCTAGTGGCTTTCTCCACTTTCTTCAATTTCAGTCTGAATTTGGCAATAAGGAGTTCATGATCTGAGCCACAGTCAGCTCCCAGTCTTGTTTTTGCTGACTGTATAGAGCTTCTCCATCTTTGGCTGCAAAGAATATAGTCAGTCTGATTTCAGTGTCGACCATCTGATGATGTCCATGTATAGAGTCTTCTCTAGTGTTGTTGGAAGAGGGTGTTTGCTATGACCAGTGTGTTCTATTGGCAGAACTCTGTTAGTCTTTGCCCTACTTCATTCTGTTCTCCAAGGCCAAATTTGCTTGTTACTCCAGGTGTTTCTTGACTTCCTACTTTTGCATTTCAGTTCCCTATAATGAAAAGGACATCTTTTTGGGGTGTTAGTTCTAGAAGGTCTTGTAGGTCTTCATAGCTCTCTTCAGTTTCTTCAGCATTACTGGTCGGGACATAGACTTGGATTACCATAATATGGAATAGTTTGCCTTGGAAATGAACAGAGATCATTCTGTAGTTTTTGAGATTGCATCCAAGTACTTCATTTCAGACTCTCTTGTTGACTATGATGGCTACTCCATTTCTTCTAAGGGATTCCTGCCCACAGTAGTAGATATAATGGTCATCTGAGTTAAGTTCACCCATTCCAATCCATCTTAGTTTGCTGATTCCTAGAATGTCGATGTTCACTCTTGCCATCTCCTGTTTGACCACTTCCAATTTGCCTTGATTCATGGACCTAAGACTCCAGGTTCCTATGGAATATTGCTCTTTACAGCATCGGACCTTGCTTCTATCACCAGTCCCATCCACAACTGGGTACTGTTTTTGCTTTGGCTCCATCCTTTCATTCTTTCTGGAGTTATTTCTCCATTGATCTCTAATAGCATATTGGGTACCTACCGACTTGGGGATTCCATCTTTCAGTGTCCTATCTTTTTCCCTTTTCATACTGTTCATGGGGTTCTCAAGGCAAGAATACTGAAGTGGTTTGCCATCCCCTTCTCCAGTGGACCACATTCTGTCAGACCTCTCCACCATGACCCGTCAGAAGCAGAAGAAAGGGAAAAGGGTAGAGAAGCAGGGGGAAAAATGAGACCTAGGAGTATGATGTTGAGCTGGTCACTGCTTGAGGTCAAGTAGAACTGATTACTTGATTTCCAGGGACCATTTACCCAGAGAATATTCCAACTACTATGATTCAGAAAATAAATCTGGGTGAGGTGAGGAGAAAAAAATTATCTGCCAGCAACAGTCTCCACTGGTCAGAGTCTCACCATAGACCACGATTTTCTTCGCAATTCTGGGTTTTGTAGGCAAGTGTCCTGAGAGAGTCCCATGGCATCTCATGCTTCAGAGGCAAAAGGAAGGCCTCAAGGTAGGAGATATGGGTAAACTTTACAGATAAATGAAGCAATGTGGTAACCCTTCTAAAGCCAGTATCAGTTCAAACAGAATTAGTGCCTAAAAGATTGGCTTAGGCAGAAAAAACTGCCAAAGAGCCCTCAGAGACTTGTAAGTTAGAGAGGATCTGAAGTGTGACATAAGAGTTGTCGAATGTAGTATCCTATAGTATTTGTCCTTTTATAATTTATTTTTGAATTGAATATTACAGTTGAAGCTTATTATATGTTTGATATATGTGGATCTAGTTAAATTATTTTAACTGTTTAAGGTTATTTCCTCTTAAGGAAGTGTTACAGTCTACCCTTTTCCTATTAATGACCACTTAGCTTCTTTTCATTTGTCTGATTCTTTTTTAAACCACAATCATTGAATCCCTCAAGTTCTGTGGAGGTAGCTCCAGGGCCACAGAGGAGCTCCATAGGCCATTTTCTTCAAAGGACATTATAGCTCTAAAAATAAGTTTGAAAATCAATAAAACGTTATCATGTTTGCAAACTATGGCTCAGTGAGCTAACACAGCAGGATACTTAACTGCGATGTTGCCCCTGATAATTTTATCCCATGTGTTCTCCTAAATAATTAGAATTACTGGTCAGAATATTCAGTGTTATGATCAAAAAGATGTAATCAATTTATTTTGCTTGCATTTTGAATAGTAATATCTGAGTTAATTGTTGCCAACAGCAGTGAAGATCATAGGTTGTGGAATTCAAATGCTAGGGCATAGAATCTACGTAAACTTCCTTTGCTAGGCAACTCACCAAATGTTAAGCGAATGTAAAATAAATATATTTTGATATACTCCTATTGGTCCGTCATGAACAGAATATAGTTTTTCAACACTACCCCCAGTTTGTCTTTTGCATTTTTCAGGCAACATGCCATGACTATCATATGAGCTTAATCATTATTTGTTGTATGAATCAGGTAGTGCAGAGCAGACACATAGTTTTTCAGTCTCCCTTATGAACTTTATATGTGGCTGGGTTGTGATCTGTGGTCACAGGTCAAGATTACTATTATAGGAAACCAAGAATCCTAGCCTAATTAAGAACATGCTCTATTATGCCAAGATGGCTGGCCATAAATAAAACAACTGTTACCAAACTTTCTGCTGTAGACTAAAATGATCTTATTACCTATGGTAATTTAATGACTAAATCTGTTAAAGTGAAATCAGAAGTCACTGCTACTAAAAAACAACATAGACCACACAAACAGAAAATAAGAGACTTTCTGGCCAGCCATAGTCTTCTTACTCTGTTGAATTGAGAAGTTGCTTCATGTAGTATAGAATTCAGTAAGAAACTCAGAATATTCAGGTTTCCATTAACTGTTTCTAGGACATTTTAAGCTAGTTTTTCTGTCAAGCAATTTTTAGCTGCTAGCTCAGCTTGACAAGGCATACTCATTTGCAATCCTGGTATTTAAATTCTCTTGCAAACAGGGTTAGAAAGCTCCAGAGAGTAACTGGAAACTTCCTTTAGTGCCAACCAGATACTCAAATTTGGAGAATTTGGATGGGCTTGGGGCCACATTAACATAGTCTACCTGGTGAAGTTATTGCATGCCTGTCCATGAGGACTTGTCACCTCAAGTACCTCAATTTAAAAGCCATAGCCAACTTGGGAACTTCCTTATCTAACAAAAAATCAAAAGGCAATAATCAAATGAAAGAGTTCCTAGTTTCATTTTCACTCAGGACTACCTCTCTCCCAAGGGATCTCTTTTCTAATGTGTTAGCTTGTGCTTCTTAAATATTACAACATCAGAAACCTGATGAGAAATAAATATTTTCCTGATATTTGAAGAATGTGGAAGGTTTTGAGCATTTTATATTTTCTTTTTCTCCTTCTTTCCATAAACTAGGAAGCAACTACTTATTTCCATCAGTAACAGTTTCTTGAATTGCTTCATCAGATATACTGGTTCTCTCCTATACAATAATATTAACAAAGAACACTATAAATCAAAAGTCTAAAAAATAAAAGGCATCAATTTTGTTCTCTTTTACACCCATTTTAATATTCAAGACTAAATAACATGTTTGACACATTTTTATTGTTTATGACTTACTTCAAACACTTTACAGACTTAAATGCTTTTGCTGACAATTCCAGAACATTTGACATAAAGAAACCTTTATACATAAGAAAGGATTTGCATCACTATCACTGTTCAAGATGTCAAATGACTGAAGCTGATTTACCAATACAAAGCCAAAAAACTACTGGAGAAAGAGAAAAATTAGAATGGGGAAATAGAGTGATACAGATCCAGATGGGAAAACATTATTCATATCACCATCTTAAAACCCAGAAAGACCATCTTAAAAAAGAAGCAAAGATGATAAGAATACATTGAAGGTTACAAATAACACAGAAGGGCATCGGTTTCCTACATTATGAAGCTAAAGTATTTGCAATTATATCACTTTAAAATGTGAAGCCAGATTTTGTTCACAGATAAAGTCACTAAATTCCCACATAAAGTCATGAAATCTGCAGTTAAGAGAGAAAGTTTTTTATTCTTTGTCAGTAACAGTCTGCAGAATTGAATTTTTCAATACAATAAAGAATTTATTTTAGCAGTCTGGATATCAGTTTACTTCAGTCACTCGGTGGTGTCCGACTCTTTGCGACCCCATGAACCAAAGCACGCCAGGCCTCCTTGTCCATCACCAACTCCTGGAGTTCACCCAAACCCATGTCCATTGAGTGGGAGAAGCCATGCAACCATCTCATCCTCTGTCGTCTCCTGCTCCTCTTGCCCTCAATCTTTCCCAGCATCAGGGCCTTTTAAAATGAGTCAGCTGTTCTCATCAGGTAGCCAAAGTATAGCAGTATCAGCTTCAACATCAGTCCTTCCAATGAACACCCAGGACTGATCTCCTTTAGGATGGACTGGTTGGATCTCCTTGCAGTCCAAGGTAATCTCAAGAGTTTTCTCCAACACCACAGTTCAAAAGCATCAATTCTTTGGGGCTCGGTGTTCTATATAGTCCAACACTCACATCAATACATGACCACTGGAAAAACCATAGTCTTGACTAGACAGACCTTTGTTGACAAAGTAATGTCTCTGGTTTTTAATATGCTGTCTAGGTTGGTCATAACTTTCCTTCCAAGGAGTAAGCGTCTTTTAATTTCATGGCTTCAATCACTATCTGCAGTGATTTTGGAGCCAAGAAAAATAAAGTCAGCCACTGTTTCCCCATCTATTTGCCATCAAGTGATGGGACCAGATGCCATGATCTTAGTTTTCTGAATGTTGAGCTTTAAGCCAACTGTTTCACTCTCTTCTTTCACTTTCATCAAGAAGCTCTTTAGTTCTTCTTCACTTTCTGCCTAGTTTTCCGAATGTTGAGTTTAAGCCAACTGTTTCACTCTCTTCTTTCACTTTCATCAAGAAGCTCTTTAGTTCTTCTTCACTTTCTGCCATAAGGGTGGTGTCATCTCCATATCTGAGGTTACTGATATTTCTCCCAGTAACCTTGATTTTGTGCTTCTTCCAGCCCAGCCTTTCTCATGATGTACTTCACATATAAGTTAAATAAGCAGGGTAACAATATACACCATTGACGTACAAATTTTCCTATTGGGAACCAGTCTGTTGTTCCATGTCCAGTTCTAACTGTTGCTTCCTGACCTGCATATAGGTTTCTCAAGAGGCAGGTCAGGTGGTTTGGTATCTCCATCTCTTTCAGAATTTTCCACAGTTTATTGTCATCCACACAAAGGCTTTGGCATTGTAAATAAAGCAGAAATAGATGTTTTTCTAGAACTCTCTTGCTTTGTCTATGATCCATTGGATGTTGGCAATTTGATCTCTGGTTCCTCTGCCTTTTCTAAAACCAGCTTGAACATCAGGAAGTTCACGGTTCACGTATTGCTGAAGCTTGGCTTGGAGAATTTTGAGCATTACTCTACTAGCGTGTGAGATTAGTGCAATTGTGCAGTAGTTTCAGCATTCTTTGGCATTGCCTTTCTTTGGGATTGGAATGAAAACTGACCTTTTCCAGTCCTGTGGCCACTGCTGAGTTTTCCAAATTTGCTGGCATATTGAGTGCAGCACTTTCACAGCATCATCTTTCAGGATTTGAAGTAGCTCAACCTGAATTCCATCACCTCCTCTAGCTTTTTCCATAGTGATGCTTCCTAAGGCCCTCTTGACTTCACATTCCAGGATTTCTGGCTTTAGGTTAGTGATCACACCATCATGATTATCTGGGTCATGAAGATCTTTTTTGTACAGTTCTTCTGTATATTCTTGCCACCTATTCTTAATATCTTCTGCTTCTGTTAGGTCCCTACCAGTTCTGTCCTTTATTGAGCCCATCTTTGCATGAAATGTTCCCTTGCTATCTCTACTTTTCTTGAAGAGATCTCTAGTCTTTCCCATTCTATTGTTTTCCTCTATTTCTTTGCATAGATCACTGAGGAAGGCTTTCTTATCCCCCCTTGCTATTTTTGGAACTCTGTATTCAAATGTGTATGTCTTTCCTTTTCTCCTTTGCTTTTCACTTCTCTTCTTTTCTCAGCTATTTGTAAGGCCTCCTCTGACAGCCATTTTGCTTTTTTGCATTTCTTTTTCTTGGGGATGGTCTTGATTCCTGTCTCCTGTACAATGTCATGAACCTCATTCCATAGTTCATCAAGCACTCTATCTATCAGATCTAGTCCCTTAAATCTATTTCTCACTTCCACTGGATAGTCATAAGGGATTTGATTTAGGTCATACCTGAATGGTCTAGTGGCTTTCTCCACTTTCTTCAATTTCAGTCTGAATTTGGCAATAAGGAGTTCATGATCTGAGCCACAGTCAGCTCCCAGTCTTGTTTTTGCTGACTATATAGAGCTTCTCCATCTTTGGCTGCAAAGAATATAATCAGTCTGATTTCAGTGTTGACCATCTGGTGATGTCCATGTGTACAGTCTTCTCCTGTGTTGTTGGAAGAGGGTGTTTGCTATGACCAGTGCGTTCTATTGGCAGAACTCTGTTAGCCTTTGCCCTGCTTCATTCTGTTCTCCAAGGCCAAATTTGCTTGTTACTCCAGGTGTTTCTTGACTTCCTACTTCTGCATTTCAGTCCCCTATAATGAAAAGGACATCTTTTTTTTTTTTTTTGGCGGGGGGGAATGTTAGTTCTAGAAGGTCTTTTAGGTCTTCATAGCGCTGTTCAACTTCAGCTTCTTCAGCATTACTGGTTGGGGCATAGACTTGGCTTACCATGATATTGAATGGTTTGCCTTGGAAATGAACAGAGATCATTCTGTTGCTTTTAAGATTGCATCCAAGTACTTCACTTCTGACTCTTTTGTTGACAATGATGGCTACCCCATTTCTTCTAAGGGATTCCTGCCCACAGTAGTAGATATAACGGTCATCTGAGTTAAATTCACCCATTCCAGTCCATCTTAGTTTGCTGATTCCTAAAATGTCGATGTTAACTCTTGCCATCTCCTGTTTGACCACTTCCAATTTGCCTTGATTCATGAACCTAACATTCCAGGTTCCTATGCAATATTGCTCTTTACAGCATCGGACCTTGCTTCTATCACCAGTCCCATCCACAACTGGGTGTTGTTTTTGCTTTGGCTCCATCCTTTCATTCTTTCTGGAGTTATTTCTCCACTGATCTCTAGTAGCATATTGGGCCCCTACTGACCTGGGGATTTAATCTTTCAGTGTCCCATCTTTTTGGCTTTTCATACTGTTCATGGGGTTCTCAAGGCAAGAATACTGATGTGGTTCACCATTCCCTTCTCCAGTGGACCACAGTCTGTCAGACCTCTCCAACATGACCCATCTGTTGGGTGGCCCCACATGGCATGGCTTAGTTTCATTGAGTTAGACAAGGCTGTGGTCCATGTGATCATATTGGATAGTTGTCTGTGATTGTGGTTTCAGTCTGTCTGCCCTCTGATGCCCTCTCTCAGTGCCTACCATCTTACTTGGGTTTCTCTTACCTTGGACGTGGGGTATCTCTTCATGGCCGCATAACAGGATATTTGTTCACATTTCTTTTCTATTGCTCTATTACTATGTTAGCACTTCCCTCTATTCAGTTGTTTGAGTCTTGTTTTTTTTTTTTAATGTGGGGAAAGCTTTTTTGTCGAAATAGAACATATATTCAGAAAAGTACATAAATCTTAATTATACAAGAAAATAGATACAGATAATAGTAAATGTAACAACTATCCAAAAGAAGATACAGAATATTGGTATCATTTCAAAAGGCTTCTTCTATCCACTTCAAGTCATTATGTCTACAAGGCAACCAAAATCATGATTCCTATTCAGTTCAGTTCAGTTCAGTCCCTCAGTCATCTTCGACTCTTTGTGACCCCATGAACTGCAGCACATCAGGCCTCCCTGTCCATCACCAACTCCTAGAGTCCACCCAAACCCATGTCCATTTAGTCGGTGATGCCATCCAATCATCTCATCCTCTGTCATCCCCTTCTCCTCCTGCCCTCAATCTTTCCCAGCATCAGGGTCTTTTTAAATGAGTCAGCTCTTCGCATCAGGTAGCCAAAGTATTGGAGTTTCAGCTTCAACATCAGTCCCTCCAATGAAAACCCAGGACTGATGTCCTTTAGGATGGACTGGTTGGATCTCCTTGCAGTCCAAGGGACTCTCAAGAGTCTTCTCCAACATCATAGTTCAAAAGCATCAGTTCTTCTGCACTGAGCTTTCTTTGTAGTCCAACTCACACTTCCATACATGACCACTGGGAAAACCATAGCCTTGACTAGACAGACTTTGTTGACAAAGTAATGTCTCTGCTTTTCAATACGCTGTCTAGGTTGGTCATAACTTTCCTTCCCAACATTAATTTTATCTAGTTTGAACTTCCTATAAATATTATCATAGAGTTGCACTCTTCTGTCTCAATTATTTTGCTCTACATTTTCAGCCTGTGAGATCCATCCATACTGCTATAAGTAGTTCCTTCATTTTTCATTGCTGTATATTATTCCATTTCGACTGATGTACTGGAATTTATTCACTGCTTGTTGAACCAAGTTTTTTTTTTTTTTTTTGTATTTTATACTAAGTAGAGATTTAAAATGCTGTACTAGTTTTAAGTGTATAGCAAAGTGATTTAGATATACATAAAAAAATATCTATTATTTTCAGATTCTTTTCCCATAGACTTCCCTCATAACTCAGTCGATGAAGAATCTGCCTGCAAAGGAGGAGAAATCCATTTGATTTCTGGGTTGGAAAGATCTGCTGTAGAAAGGATAGGCTATCCACTCCAGTTCTCTTGGGCTTCCCTGGTGGCTCAGCTGGTAAAGAATCCTCCCGCAATGTGGGATACCTGGGTTTGATCCCTGGGAAGATTCCCTGGAGAAGGGAATGGCTACCCACTCCAGTATTCTGGCCTGGAGAATTCCATGGACTGTATAGTCCAAGGGGTCACAAAGAGTCAGACACAACTGAGTGACTTTCACTTCACTTTCCCATATAGGCTATCACAGAGTACAGAATAGAGTTCCCTGTGCTATACAATAGGTCTTTGTTGATTATTTATTTTACATATAGTAGTCTGTATATGTTGATATAAACCCAATTTATCACACCCACTCCAATCTTTCCCCTTTGGTGACTATACATTTCTTTTCCATGTCTGCAAATATGTTTCTATTTCATAAATAAGTGCATTTGTATCATTTTTTAGACTCCACAAATAAGTGACATCATATGACATTTGCTTTGCTCTAACTTACTTAACCAAGTACAGTAATATTAATGTTTATTGATGTCACTGTAAATGGCATTATTTCATTTTTTATGGCAGAGTAATATTTCATTAGGCTGCTTCTATATCTTGGTTATTGTAAATAGTGCTATTATGAATAAAGATGCTACTGGGATTTATGTTTTGGACTTCTGATGGAAATATCGGCTTATTTTACATACCTAGGAGGAGTACTGCTGAGTGATAATGTATATGACTAACATTCGAATATTTTGTCAGTGTTTATGCCCATTGACACACTCACACCATATAAAAGTTCAATCTGTGTAATATTTTGCCAATACTTGGTATTAGAACTATATACAAGCCCCAGTATCACTGTCCTTTGAAGTAAAAGGCTTTTGTATTAGTCTCCCATGCCTCCTCCAAGTCTCAGAAGTCTGTCTCAAAATTTAATGATTAGAAAATATGAAGATGTAGAAACAAAGAATAGCTGTTGAGCAGGGAAACCAGTTACAACTAAGACTACAAATCTGCCACACAGCAGAATCACTGAACTCCCAGTTCCCTGAAAGATAAACATCTGATACATATCATTAAGTTGTTTTTACAGGAAGCAAATCCTACCAGATAAAAACTGCTGACCACAAGCACATTGATCCCAGATCAGTTGAAATCAGAAGGCTGATAATACTCAAAAGTTCATCTTGATGCCAACCAATCCAAGAATTGTGCACAGGCTGATAATATACTCTGCAGTTCCCTCCCGCACACTGTCTTTAAAACCCCTTGCCTGAAAGACATCAGGGAATTTGGGGTTTTTCAACATAAGCTGATTTTTCTCCTTGCTGAGTGCCCTGCAATAAACATTGTACTTTCCTGCATTACATTTTGGTGTCAGTATATTTGCTTTACTGTGTGCAGATAAATGGACCCATGTTTGGCTCAGTTATCAGTCTTTCAAATATTATACAATCTGGTATGTGTGTAGTTTAATTTGCATTTGCCTAATAACTAATAACTGGAGAAGGCAATGGCACTCCAGTACTCTTACCTGGAAAATCCCATGGAAGGCGGAGCCTGGTAGGCTGCAGTGCATGGGGTCACTAAGAGTCGGACACAACTGAGTGACTTCACTTTCACTTTTCCCTTTCACGCATTGGAGAAGGAAATGGCGGCCCACTCCAGTGTTCTTGCCTAGAGAATCCCAGGGAAGGGGGAGCCTGGTGGGCTTCCATCTATGGGGTAGCACAGAGTTGGACACGACTGAAGTAACTTAGCAGAATAACTAATAACACATTTTTTTCATATGATTTCTGGTTATTTATTGGAAGTAATACTTTGGGTAAAGTGTTCAAATTTTTAAGTTTTCAAAAGTTGGGCTTTTTCTCTTTTTCTTATTTATATGAGAGGGTAAACTGGAAAATTCTTAAAGAGATGGGAATACCACACCACCCTGTCTCCTGAGAAACCTATATGCATGTCAAGAAGTTATAATTAGAACTGGATATGGAAAAAATGACTGGTTCAAAACTGGGAAAGGAGTTCGACAAGACTATATCCTCACCCTGTTTATTTAGATTATATGCAGAGCGTATCATGCAAAATGCCAGGTTAGATGATACACAGGCTAGAATCAAGACTAACAGGATAAATATAAACAACTGTAGATATGCAGATGATACTACTCTAAAGGCAAAAAGTGACAAATAGATTCAAGGGATTAGACCTACAAGAACTGAAGAAGAAACAAGCGGAGATGAAAATACACTAGAAGGAATCAATAGCAGAATAACTGAGGCAGAAGAATGGATAAGTGACCTGGGAGACAGAATGATGAAAATCAATGCCACAAAACAGAATATAGAAAAAAGAATGAAAAGAAATGAAGGCAGCTTAATAGACCTCTGGGACAACATTAAATGCACCAATATTCACAGTATAGGGGTCTCAGAAGGAGAAGAGAGAGAAAAAGGACCTGAGAAAATAGATAATAGCTGAACACTTCCCCAGTGTGGGCAAGGAAATAGATGCTGAAGAACTAACGAGAGAGGTTCCTAAAACTGTATAGGAGGCAGTGATCAAAACCATCCCCCAAAAAACAAATGCAAAAAAGCAAAATGGCTGTCTGAGGAGGCCTTACAAATAGCTGTGAAAAGAAGAGAAGCAAAAAGCAAAGGAGAAAAGGAAAGATATAAGCATCTGAATGCAGAGTTCCAAAGAATAGCAAGAAGAGATAAGAAAGCCTTCCTCAGCGATCAATGCAAAGAAATAGAGGAAAACAATAGAATAGGAAAGACTAGAGATCTCTTCAAGAAAACTAGAGATACTAATGGAACATTTCATGCGAAGATGGGCACAGTAAAGAATAGAAACAGAATGGACCTAACAGAAGCAGAAGATATTAAGAAGAGGTGGTAAGAATACACAGAAGAACTATACAAAAAAGATCTTCATGACCCAGATAACTACAATGGTGTGATCACTCACCTATAGCCAGACATCTTAAAGTGTAAAGTCAAGAGGGAGAGGGTGGGAAGATTTGGGAGAATGGCATTGAAACATGTAAAATATCATGTATGAAACGAGATGCCAGTCCAGGTTCGATGCACGATACTGGATGCTTGGGGCTAGTGCACTGGGATGACCCAGAGGGATGGTATGGGGAGGGAGGAGGGAGGAGGGTTCAGGATGGGGAACACATGTATATCTGTGGCGGATTCATTTTGATATTTGGCAAAACTAATACAATTATGTAAAGTTTAAAAATAAAATAAAATTAAAAAAAAAAAGAAAAAATTGAAAAAAAAAAAAAAAAGAAGCATTACTACAAACAAACATAGTGGAAGTGATGGAATTCCAGCTGGGCTATTTCAAATCCTAAAGATGATGCTGTGAAAGTGCTGTACTCAATATGCCAGCAAATTTGGGAAACTCAACAGTGACCACAGGACTGGAAAAGGTCAGTTTTCATCCCAATCCCAAAGAAAGGCAATGCCAAAGAATGCTCAAACTACCACACAATTCCACTCATTTCACATGCTAGCAAAGTAATGCTCAAAATTCTCCAAGGTAGTTTTCAACAGTATAAGAACCAAGAACCTCCAGATGTTCAAGCTGGATTTAGAAAAGGTAAGGAAACAGAGATAAAATTGCCAACATCTGTTGGATCACTGAAAAAGCAAGAGAATTTCAGAAAAACATCTACTTCTGCTTCATTTACTATGCTAAAGCATTTTACTTTGGGATCACAACAAACTGTGGAAAATTCTTCAAGAGATGGTAAACCAGATCACCAGATCTGCCTCCTGAGAAATCTGTATGCAGGTCAAGAAGCAACAGTTAGAACTGGACATGGAACAACAGACTGGTTCCAAATGAGGAAGAAGTATGTCAAGGCTGTATAATGTCACCCTGCTTATTTAAATTTTATGCAGAGTACATCATGTGAAATGCCTGGTTGGATAAATCACAAGCTGGAACCAAGGTTGCCAGGAGAAATAACAATAAACTCAGATATGCAGATAATACCACACATATGGCAGAAAGTACCCCAATACATAAGGCAAATGCTAACAAGTATGAAAGGGGAAATTAACAGTAACACAATAATAGTGGGGGACTTTACTACCCCACTCACACCAATGGAGAGATCAAGGTGGACTTAATCCACCTTGGATCTATCCACTTGCTCCACCCCCTTACACATATAGATAGATTGAAAACTATATGATTATCTCAATAGATGCAGAGAAAGACTTTGACAAAATTCAACACCCATTTATGATAAAAACTCTCCAGAAAGTAGGCATAGAAGGAACATACCTCAACATAATAAAAGCCATATATAATAAACCCACAGCAAACATTATCCTCAATGGTGAAAAATCGAAAACATCTCCTCTAAAATCAGGAACAAGACAAGGGTGCCCACTCTCACCACTACTATTCAACGTAGTTTTAGAAGTTTTAGCCACAGCAATCAGAGAAGAAAAAGAAATAATGCAATCCAGATTGTAAAAGAAGAAATAAAACTCTTACAGTATGCAGATGACATGATCCTTTACATAGAAAACCCTAAATATACCACCAGAAAACTACTAGAACTAGTTGTAGGATATAAAATTAATACACAGAAATCCCTTGCATTCCTATACACTAATAATGAGAAAACAGAGAGAGAAATCAAGGAAACAATCCCATTCACCATTGCTTTGAAAACAATAAAATATTTAGGAATAAATTTACCTAAAGAAAGACCTATATACAGGAAATGATAAAACACTGACTAAAGAAATCAAATATGACACAAATAGATGGAGACACATTATCATGTTCATGGATCAGAAGAATCAATATAATGAAAATGAGTATACTACCCAAAGTGAGTGAAGTCGCTCAGTCATGTCCAATTCTTTGCGACCCCATGGACTGCAGCCTGCCAGGCTCCTCTGTCCATGGGATTTTACAGGCAACAATACTGGAGTGGGCTGCCATTTCCTTCTCCAGGGGATGTTCCCAACCCAGGGATCAAACCCAGGTCTCCTGCATTGTAGGCAGATGCTCTTACTGTCTGAGACACTAGGGAAGTCCCTAATACTACCCAAAGCAATCTACAGATTTAATGCAATCCCTATCAAGCTACCAATGATATTTTTCACAGAACTAGAACAAATAATTTCATAATTTGTATGGAAACACAAAAAACCTCAAATAGCCAAAGCAATCTTGAGAAGGAACAATGGAACTGGAGGAATCAACATTCCTGAATTCAGACTATACTACAAAGCTACAATCATCAAGACAGTACGGTACTGGCACAAAGATAGAAATATAGATCAATGGAACAAAATAGAAAGTCCAGAGATAAATCCACACACCTATGGACACTTTATCTTTGACAAAGGAGGCAAAAATATACAATGGAGAAAAGACAATCTCTTTAACAAGTGGTGCTGGGAAAACTGGTCAACCACTTGTATATGAATGAAACTAGAATACTGTCTAACACCATACACAAAAGTAAACTCAAAATGGATTACAGATCTAAATGTAAAACCAGAAACTCTAAAACTCTTGGAGGAAAACCTAGGTAGAACACTCTCTGACATAAATCACAGCAGGATCCTCTTGGACCCACCTCCCAGAGTAATGGAAATAAAAACAAAATGAAACAAAAGGGACCTAATTAAACTTTTTAAGCTTTTGCACAATGAAGGAAACTGTAAGCCAAGTGAAAAGGCAGCCTTCAGAATGGGAGAAAATAATAGCAAATGAAACAACTGACAAAGACTTAATCTTCAAAATATACAAGCAGCTCATGCAGCTCAATACCAGAAAAACAAACATCACAATCCAAATGTGGGCAAAAGAACTAAACAAATATTTCTCCAAAGAAGACATACAGATGGCTAATAAACACATGAAAAGATGTTCAACATCATTCATTATTAGATAAATGCAAATCCAAACTACAATGAGGTATCATCTCACTCTGGTCAGAATGCCACTGCTGCTGCTAAGTCGCTTCAGTCGTGTCTGACTCTGCACGACCCCATAGACGGCAGCCCACCAGGCTCCCCCATCCCTGGGATTCTCCAGGCAAGAAAACTGGTGTGGGTTGCCATTTCCTTCTCCAATGCATGAAAGTGAAAAGTGAAAGTGAAGTCGCTCAGTCGTGTCTAACTCTTAGTGACCCCATGGACTGCAGCCTACCAGGCTCCTCTGTCCATGGGATTTTCCAGGCAAGAATACTGGAGGGGGTGCCACTGCCTTCTCTGCTGGTCAGAATAGCCATCTTCAAAAAGTCTACAAACAAATGCTGGAGAGGGTGTGGTGAAAAATGGAACCTTCTTACACTGTTTGTGGGAATGCAAACTGGTATAGCCACTATGGAGAATAGTGTGGAGATTCCTTAAAAAAAACTGGAAACTGAACTGCCATACACGACCCAGCAATCCCACTGCTGGTGATACACATCGAGGAACCAGAATTGAAAGAGACACATGTACCCCAATGTTCATTGAAGCACTGTTTACAATACCTAGGACATGGAGGCAACCTAGATATCCATTGGCAGATGAAAGGATAAAGAAGTTGTGGTACATATACATGATAGAGTATTACTCAGCTATAAAACAGAACACATTTGAGTCAGTTCTAATGAGTTGGCTGAAATTGGAGCCTATTATTCAGAGTGAAGTAAGTCAGAAAGAGAAACACCAATACAGTATATTAACACATATCTATGGGATTTAGAAAGATGGTAATGATAATCCTATGTGCAAGGCAGCAAAAGAGACACAGATGTTAAGAAAAGACTTTTGGACTCTGTGGGAGAAGGCAAGGGTGTGATTATTTGAGAAAATAGCACTGAAACATGTATATTACCATATGTAAAGTAGATGACTAGTGCAAGTTTGATGCATGAAGCAGGGCACTCAGGACCAGTGCTCTGGGACAATCCAGAAGGATGGGGTGGATAGGGAGGTGGGAGTGGGGTTCAGGATGCGGGGGACACATATGCTCCTGTGGCTGATTCACATCAATATATGGCAAAACTCACAATATTATAAAGCAACTATCCTCCAATTAAAATGAATAATTTTGAAATTTTTTTTAAATCAAAGACATTAATTTGCTGACCAAGGTCCATATAGTCAAAGCTATGGTTTTCCAGTAGTCATGTATAAAAATGAGAACTGAACCATAAAGAAGGCTGAGTACTGAAGAATTGATGCTTTTGAACTGTGTTGTTGGAGAAGACTCTCGAGAGTCCCTTGGACATCAAGGTGATCAAACCAGTCAATACAGAAGGAAATCAACCATGAATATTCATTGGAAGGACTGATGCTAAAGCTGAAGCTCCAATACTCTGGCCACCTAATGCAAAGAGCCAACTTACCGGGAAAGACCCTGACACTGGGAAAGATTGAAAGCAGTAGAAGGGGGTGAACAGAGGACAAGATGGTTGGATGGCATCACCAACTCAATGGACATGAGTTTGAGCAAACTCTGGGAGATGGTGAAGGACAGGGAAGTTTGGCATGCTGCAGTCCATGGTGTCCCAAAGAATTGGATGTGACTGAGTGACTGAACAACAACAAAAAGAGGTGGGTGGGGGGTTCAGGATAAGGGGTCATGTGCACCCATGGCTGATTCATGTTGATGTATGGCAAAAACCATCACAATATTGTAAAGTAATTATCCTCCAATTAAAATAATTAATTTCAAAAATAAATAAATATAATGAAAGCTTTCTACTTAAAAAAATAAGTAAAACTGTTTTGAAATGTTAAAAAAAAAAAAGAGCCTCTTGATGAGGATAAAAGAGCTGGCCTGAAACTCAACATTTGATGTATGGCAGAAATCAACACAATATTATAAAGTAATTACCTTCTAATTAAAAATAATTAGAAAAAAAAGAAACAAAATAAAACTAATAGCCTCTGGTCCCATCATTTCATGGCAATTATAATGGGGATAAAATGGAAACAGTGCCAGATTTTATTTTCTTGGACTACAAAATCACTGCAGTGACTATAGTCATGAAACTAAAAGACATTTGTATCCAAGGAGGAAACCTGTGAAAAACCTAGACAGTGTATTACAAAGCAGAGATATCACTTTTCTGACAAAGGTCCATATAGTAAAAGCTATGGTTTTTCTAGTAGTTATATATGTATGTAAGAGTTGAACTATGAAGGCTGAGCACCGAAGAATTGGTGCTTTTGAACTGTGGTGCTAGAGAAGACTTTGAGAGTCCTTTGGACTGCAAGGAGATAGAACTAGTCAATCTTAAAGGAAATCAACCTTGAATATTCATTGGAAGGACTGATGCTGAAGCTCTAATACTTGGACCATCTGATGTGAAGAGCCGACTCATTGGAAAAGACCCTGATGCTGGGAAAGACTGAAGGCAGGAGAAGAGACTTGGATGGCATCACTGACTCAAGGGACATGAGTTTGAGCAAACTCTGGGAGATAATGAAGGTCAGGGAAGTCTGCTGGTCTGTGGGGTCACAAAGAATTGGACACCACTTAGCGACTGAACAATAACAACATCTAAAGCAAAAGAAATAAATGGGACCTAATTAGACTTAAAAACTTTTGCCCCACAAAGGAAATCATCAACAAAATGAAAGACAACCTACTAAATGGGAGAAAATATTTGCTAATGATATAACCAATAAGGGGTTAATATCCAAAATATATAAACAGATCATTCAACTCAACATTCAAAAGACAAACAACCTAGATTAAAAAAATGGGTGGGAAACCTGAATAGATATTTTTCCAAGGCATCTCATTCTTAATTTGCAATTTGTATTTCCATTTTTCTCCTGGATTAGTACTATATAGGTTTATTAATTTTACCAAACTTTTCAGAAAATCAACTTTAAGTTTCATTGGCTTTGTTTTATGATTATTTCTTTGTCATTTACTTCAATTATTCTCCTTTATAAATTTTCTGATTTCTACTCCTCTTTGAGTTTATTGAGATAAATAATTTGGCAACTGAATTTATTCTTCCTTCTTTGCTAATAGATGCATCTTTAAGGCTATAAATTTCCTTTTAAGTACTGTTTTAGCCTTATTTTGAACTATTTAAATGTCATTTTTTCTAATTTTAAATGTTTCACTTAATTTCTAAACATTTGGAAATTTTCTAGTTTGATTTCATGTGTTAAAGAACATGCTTAGAATTTTAGTCCTTAGAAATCCATTAAGAATTCCCTTATAATCCAGCATAAGATCTATTTTCATAAATATTAATGTGCATTTGTTACAAAGAAGGTGCATTCTTTAGTTTTTGGGTTTATTTTAGTACATATCAATTAGTACAAGCTGCCATTTTTTCATTCAAATGTTCAATATATATTTTTTCTTCTTTTATCAGTTACTGAGAGGAGCATCTCAAAGTTTAAACTATGATTGTGGTCCTACGTCTGACTATTTTTGCTTTATACTTGTTGAGGCTAATAGGTTAATTAGAATTTATTTTGTTCTTCCTGCTGGGTTGACCTCTTTTAATCATTATGAAATATTTGTTTATCTTTAATAGTAATATATATTTCTTTAAAGTTGACTAGGTCTAGATATTAATATATCAGCTTTCTTTTGGCTAGTATTTGCATGATGCATTTTCCAGACATTTACTATGAATCTTTCTATCTTCTATTTAAGTTGTATCTCTTGTAAACAGTGTGTAGCTTTTTAAGAAATCCACTTTGAAAATCTTTATCATTAATTTGGAGTACTTAGTCTAGTCTACATACATTTCATGCAATTATGATATATTTTGGTTTGAATTAAGTATCTACTTGTCCTTATCTGTTTTTTTTTTTTTTTTTTTTTAATTTTTACCTTCCTCCCTTCTTTCTTTCCGGAGAAGGCAATGGCAACCCACTCCAGTATTCTTGCCTGGAAAATCCCATGGACAGAGGAGCCTGGTAGGCTGCAGTCCATGGGGTCACTAAGAGTCGGACACAACTGAGCAATTTCACTTTCACTTTTCACTTTCATGCATTGGAGAAGGAAATGGCAGCCCACTCCAGTATTCTTGCCTGGAGAATCCCAGGGACGGGGGAGCCTGGTGGGCTGCCGTCTATGGGGTCACACAGAGTCGGACATGACTGAAGCGACTTAGCAGCAGCAGCAGCAGCAGTCTAGTCTACATATATTTCATGCAATTATGATATATTTTGGTTTGAATTAAGTATCTACTTGTCCTTATCTGTTTTGTTTTGTTTTGTTTTGTTTTTTACCTTCCTCCCTTCTTTCTTTCCGGAGAAGGCAATGGCAACCCACTCCAGTACTCTTGCCTGGAAAATCCCATGGACAGAGGAGCCTGGTAGGCTGCAGTCCATGGGGTCGCTAGAGTCGGACACGACTGAGCGACTTCACTTTCACTTTTCACTCTCATGCATTGGAGAAGGAAATGGCAACCCACTCCAGTGTTCTTGCCTGGAGAATCCCAGGGACGGGGGAGCCTGGTGGGCTGCCGTCTATGGGGTCGCACAGAGTCGGACACGACTGAAGCGACTTAGCAGCAGCAGCAGCTTCTTTCTTTCAGAGTAAATAAGTTTTATTGTTGCTGTTGTTTATTCTGTTTAACCCAACTTTTAACTTGTGGTTATTCCTTCTTTTAACTTGGTAGTTAGTATTTTACAGTTATTACCATAGAAATTAGATTATACACTCTTGACCTATTACAGTCCATTATAAATGAACACTTTTACCACTTCCCAAATGTGGAAAATATTTTTAAATATTTTAACCCTTCTTATTTTCCTCAGATCCCTTATGCTATTTTATTATTCATTTTATTCTACACATATTCTAAAACTTCACAAGATGCTATTATTATTTTAAACAAACATTACTCCTTTATAATATTCCTTTTTATTTACTCAGATATTTATCCTTTTTGTGCTCTTCAGTCCTTCTATCTTCCCATTCTTTCATCTGGGATTATTTTCCTACTGCATGAGGAACTCCCTTTCATATACCTTTTAGTGCAGTTTCACACGTTCCAAACTCCTACTTATTTTTATCAGAAAATGTGTTCATCTTCTTTTAAAAATGAATTTTTACACAAGTGCAATGTGCCTTTATTTTTGGAGAATGTTTTCACTGAGTAAAGAATTCTAGATTGATTTTTTTAGTACTTCAAAGGTATCATTTAATGAACTTTCAACAATTAGTTCTCAAATAATTGTTTCTTGCATAAAAATTGTATTTCTTTAGCTACTTAACTGAGAACAACTAAGCAACACTCTAAGATTTAAGAAATCTTTGTCTCATAAATTAAAAACATACTGTTATTTTTTCAGTGATGATTACAAAGTTCATCTTATATTTAACAGAACCTTTTTGGTAGCTTCTTATGGTTCATCCTATTTCTACTCTTTGTGACCTCCTATAAAGAATTTAAATTCCTCTTCAACATGACAGCTCTTAAAATATTTAAAGATAGCTATCATGTTCCTACCTCCCTTTCAGTATTTTCTCCAGACTATACAAATCCAGTCTGTTCATGTGTTTCCCACATATTGAGTCAAGTTCACTTATTATTTCAGGACTTTGTTCTGAATGTAATCCATTTGGTTGCCTTTAGTAAGCATGTGATGACTTGTCAATTAATGTCAGGCAATTCTCAACAATGTTGTATGTAGAACCAAATCCCAAATAGGATTCAACTAATTCTGAATTTGGAAATAGATTTTGGGTCAATCTAGTCATGTTTTCTGTACTAGCCTAGCCTTTGAAATTGATACAAAGAAAAAAAAAAAAAGAAAGGAGGGAGTTACAGAGGGAGATTAGCACATAAATTTAAATTGTGTTCAATTTACTTTTCATTTATGGGCAAAAAGATTCCTTAAGTACCAGAGTAGTATACAGTTTTCTTCAGCTAATCCAAAAAAAAAAAAAAAAACTTTCGTCAGGAAGCTATTTATTGGGAGAGAAAATATTAAAGTTTATTAAGTGAGCATTTGTAACTACAGCAGATAAAAAGGAAAGGCATAAATCCAACAAGGTGAACCAGCAAAATATGATTTTGTGTATCTTTTCATTTACATTCTGCAAGTCTTAATAGCAGGAATGATTCATTTTGCTTCATTCAAACCTACATTCTGAAAAAAGCATCATGAAGTGAACTGGTAGAATTTAGTCTTTGAAAAATCCATTTTATTTATAAACTCTCATGAATATACAGGCATATTGCCATAAAGAAAATATAATCATTACATTTTTCTTGGTAGAGTATTCAAGGTTAAAACCCAAGAATAACCTTTGAGGACTAACCAAGCCTTGAAATATAATTATACAATGTGGCAAACAGAAAAATACTAAAAGGTGTGAAATGAAAGATATTCTAAAAGTAAAGATGCAAAATGTTTTTGAAAGCTCTCAGTGAGACCCAAGAGTGAGTTAATAATCACATAGCAAGCTATTTTTATTGCTGCTTTTGTGCCCCCTCTAAGTTCTGTCAAAATTATTAATATTTGGGCTTTGGTCTGTTCCTTCTTAGCAATCTGTCATCTTTCATATACAAAGAGAATGCCACTGGGTCATTGTCAGAAGGCTATAGCCACACTAGTAGTGGGAGTGGCTTGTTAGGTTTCTTCAAAGATGAGGGCTAATCAGTATTCCTCCTTGAGAACAAGGATGGCTCTACTGAAGCAAAGGGTCCCTATCCGGAGAACATAAATCAAGATAACAGACTAAGCTAAGACACTGGTTTAAGGTGATTAGCGTACCAACTTGGCAAACAAAAAATTCCAAGACTGTTTCCTACATCTGGTCATGATAGAGTAGCTTACTTCAGCTTGGGGACAACTATAAAAGCTGTATAAAGTTTTTCAAATATGTGATTTGAAGGCATTGGCTATCAAGGAAACCACAATTTAGAGGGACCATGATTCTAGATAGAAGGGAATTACCCTGAGGTGAGCTCCACACTTCTGCGTTTTATCCCTGGGGCATTCACCCATTAACTGTGTAGAGAAGAGAGTCAGGAAGCCTCAATCTGGGGCCTGCAGAAGTCTCACTACAAAGACAGAAGCTTGAGTCAGGGGAGGCCAAGATGACAGGGACTTGAGTAATTATGATCCAAGAAAGAGGATAAGCCATAAATGCTTTAGGCAATTGCCCCTTTTGCTGCTATTTAGTAGCTAAGCCCCAGCTCTTTGTGACCCCATGGACTGTAGCCTGCCAGGCTCTTCTTTCCATGGGATTTTCCCAGCAAGCATATAGGATCGGGTTGCCATTTCCTTCTCCAAGGGATCTTCCTGACCCAGGGATCAAACCTGTGACTCCTGCTTGGCAGGTGGATTCTTTACCAACTGAGCCACTGGGGAAGCTCAGTTTCCACTTTAGGTGTCTGTCAACTCATAAAGCTGCCTATATGCATATTGTTGTTGTGCAGTCACTAATTTGTGTCCAACTCTTTGCAAATCCATGGACTGCAGCATGCCAGGCTTCCCTGTCCTTCACTATTTCCCAGAGTTCGCTCAAACTCATGTCCCTTGAGTCGGTGATGTCATCCAACCATCTCATCCTCTGTCACCCTCTTCACCTCCTGCCCTCATTCTTTCCCAGGATCAGAGTCTTTTCCAATGAGTCAGCTCTTTGCATCAGGTGGCTGGAGTATTGGAACTTCAGCTTCAGCATCAGTCCTTCCAATGACTATTTAGGACTGATTTCCTTTAGGATTGATTAGCTTGATCACCTTGCTGTCCAAGGGGCTTTTAAGAGTCTTCTCTAGCAGCACAGTTTGAAAGCATCAGTTCTTCAGTGCTCAGCCATCTTTATGGTCCAGCTCTCACATCTGTGCATGAATCCTGGAAAAACTATAGCTTTTTGGACCTTTGTCAGCAAAGCGATTTCTCTGCTTTTTAATATGCTGTCTCAGTTTTTCATAGCTTTCCTTCCAAGGAGCAAGCATCTTTTAATTTCATGGCTGCAGTCACAGTCCACAGGGATTTTGCAGCCCAAGAAAATAAAATCTGTCACTGCTTCCACTTTTTCCCCTTCTATTTTATACTTCTACCATATGTGAAATCAGACCAGCCCTGTACCAAGCACTCAATAGCCACATGTGGCCGATCACTTTCATATTGGATATTGCAGTTCTAGAGGCTACATCTCTAACTCTTTCTTTGAAAATTTTCTTTACAAATCAGTGAACAAAACAAGTCAAACAGAAACAAACATGAAGATACCAAGAAAAGAGTAGTAGTTCCCAGAGGGAAAGGGACAGTGTGGAGAGTGAAATGGGTAAAGGAAATGAACTGTTTGATGACAGATAAGATCCAAAATTTGGGGTGGTGAGCAGGCTGCAGGGTATATAGAAGTACATATATAATGTTATACACATGAAATTTGTATAATGTTATAACCAATAAACTAAATAAAAATGAATCTAAAAAATTGTTCAAAATCAGCCATTTTAATTTATTTCAGGCTGCAACAAACATATTTTAAATACATACACCTAATGTTTAAAAGTGATACTTTTGAGTGAAATTAATGTTGTTGTTGTTTAGTCACTAAGTCAGGTCTGATTCCTTTGCAATTCATGGACTGTAACCCACCAGGCTCCTTGTCCATGGGATTTCCCAGGCAAGAACACTGGAGTGGCCTGTAATTTCCTTCTATAGGGGATCTTTCTGACCCAGGGATTGAAGCCGAGTCTCCTGTATTGGCAGGCAGATTCTTTACCACTGAACAACCAGGGAAGCCTGCATTAAGGTAGGTCCAAACAAAAACAGTATTGGCCTCCATTCCATTAATTCAATTTATATTCATCTTCTTCCAAAGATTTGTATTTTGTAAATTTATTTTTATTTTATTCATATATATATATATATGTACAGTTCAGTTATTCAGTCGTGTCTGACTCTTTGCGACCCTATGAACTGCAGCACGTCAGGCCTCCCTGTCCATCAACAATTCCCAGAGTTTACCCAAACTCATGTCCATTGAGTCGGTGATACCATCCAATCATCTCATCCTCTGTTGTCCCCTTCTCCTCCTGCCCTCAATCTTTCCTAGCATCAGGGTCTTTTCAAATGAATCAGCTCTTCATATCAGGTAGCCAAAGTACTGGAGTTTCAGCTTCAACATCAGTCCTTCCAATAAACACCCAGGACTGATCTCCTTTAGGATGGACTGGTTGGATCTCCTTGCAGTTCAAGGGATTCTCAAGAGTCTTATCCAACACCACAGTTCAAAAGCATCAATTCTTCTGCACTCAGCTTTCTTTATAGTCCAACTCTCACATCCATACATGACCACTGGAAAAACAATAGCCTTGACTAGATGGACTTTTGTTGATAAAGTAATGTCTCTGCTTTTTAATATGCTGTCTAGGTTGGTCATAACTTTCCTTCCAGAGAGTAAGTGTCTTTTAATTTCATGGCTGTAGTCAACATATACAGTGATTTGGGAGCCCAAGTAATAGTCAGCCACTGTTTCTCCATCTATTTGCCATGAAGTGATGGGACCAGATGCCATGATCTTAGTTTTCTGAAGGTTGAGCTTTAAGCCAACGCTTTCACTCTCCTCTTTTACTTTCATCAAGAGGCTCTTTAGTTCTTCTTCACGTCCTGCCATAAAGGTGGTGTCATCTGCATATCTGAGGTTTTGATATTTCTCCTGGCGATCTTGATTCCAGCTTGTGCTTCTTCCAGCCCAGCATTTCTCATGATGTACTCTGCATATAAGTTAAATAAGCAGGGTGACAATATACAGCCTTTACTTACACCTTTTCCTACTTGGAACCAATATGTTGTTCCATGTCCAGTTCTAACTGTTGGTTCCTCACCTGCATATAGGTTTCTCAAGAGGCAGGTCAGGTGGGCTGGTATTCTCATCTCTTTCAGAACTTGCCACAGTTTATTGTGATCCACACAGTCAAAGGCTTTGCCATAGTCAATAAAGCAGAAATAGATATTTTTCTGGAATTCTCTTACTTTTTCAATGATCCAGCAGATGTTGACAATTTGATCTCTGGTTCCTCTGCCTTCTCTAAAACCAGCTTGAACATCTGGAAGTTCACAGTTCACGTATTGCTGAAGCCTGGCTTGGAGAATTTTAAGTATTACCTTACTAGCATGTGAGATGAGTGTAATTGTGCGGTAGTTTGAGCATTCTTTGGCATTGCCTTTCTTTGGGACTGGAATGAAAACTGACCTTTTCCAGTCCTGTGGCCACTGCTGAGTTTTCCAACTTTGCTGGCATATTGAGTGTAGCACTTTTATAGCATCATCTTGTAGGGTTTGAAATAGCTCAGCTGGAATTCCATTACTTCCACTAGCTTTGTTCATAGTGATGCTTCCTAAGGCCCATTTGACTTCACATTCCAGGATGTCTGGCTTTAGGTGAGTGATCACACCATAATTATCTGGGTCATGAAGATCTTTTTTGTACAGTTCTTCTGTGTATTCTTGCCACCTCTTCTTAATATGTTCTGCTTCTGTTAGGTTCCTACCATTTCTGTCCTTTAGTTTACCTATATTTGCATGAAATATTCCCTTGGTATCTTTACTTTTCTTGAAGAGATCTCTAGCCTTTCCCATTCTATTGTTCTCTATTTCTTTGCACTGATCACTGAGGAAGGCTTTCTTATCTCTCCTTGCTATTCTTTGGAACTCTGCATTCAGATGGGAATATCTTTCCTTTTCTCCTTTGCTTTTTGCTTCTCTTCTTTTCATAGCTATTTATTTATATATATTTTATTTCTATAACAAATAACCACTTTTTATTTGAATAATAGTAATATCTCAGGTGCTAAAGAGCAACACAATATGGATCTGAAAGGGCTTCAATTAAGATGTTAACATTACATTATGATATAGAAGTGGATACTTTCTTCTTGTGATAACAATTTTCGTATTACTTTTGTAGTAAATGTTCTTTATTTAATATAGAGAAAATACAGAAAAGCCAAAAGACTATAAAAATTACCTGTAATATTATACCATTCGTTCTTTTTACCATATCAGATAAAAGTATTTGTCTGTCCACTGACCTTTCCTTGCCTATAACCACATACTGTTTGTGAAAGCAATTGTGACGTACATAATATTTTGTGGCATGCTTTTTTCAATTAACAATATGAAATAAGTATCTTCCCATGCATTTATATCTCATTCTATAAAATTATGTTAAATGGTTGTACAGTATTGCAGGAGCACTCCACAATATATCTAGCTCACTTTTATTGGACACAGCATTTTTATTCTTATAAACAATATTGGGATGCCAATGAGATAAAAAGCTGTCAAATTTGGCGAGCACTCCCTATGCACACTATCCTTCTGCTGATCCCTTTCTAACAAACTTTGCTCCTAAGTATTTACTTTCCAATTTCAATTTCCAGTGCTACCAAACCTTAAATATATGAGAAACATCTGGTCAATATTGTGTATGTTTTCCTTTAAATGAAAATCTCTAGGCCTAAGGTTTAGACTCTGAAACAGCAAGTCTGGGATAGGGACTTGGGATCTGCATTTATCATAGACTTCCCAGGTGACTCTATTGCAGGCAATCCTTATTTTGAGAAAGTCTGATCTTGTCCTTCTCTAATATGTAAAATAAATTCCATAGTATTTCTCACTTACCTGTACACACTGCTCAAGGAAATGCTCTGAAATAAACGCAGAAAATTTATCACTGTGAACCAATTTTCTACTCCCAGTAACCAAAATCTATTTTTAAAGTCCCTCTAGTTCTTATTATAACAAAACTAACATTCTAGTACATAATTTCTTTCCTAATACATTTTTAAAGAAAAAATGTGGTTAGTGTTTTGCCTGTTGCAAATGGAAGGCTCTATTTGAAAGCTGGTTGAAAGGTCTAATTTCCCACAGACATGTATGGCATTTGCACAGTTTTGAATAACCCCTGCAGCCACCATCACAGACTACTCTGTTGACTGAACTGCCCTCATCAGACAGCGTGTCCATTAGCTTTAATGGGCATTACTCAGCGTTGGGGTTTGTAGGATTATGCCAGAAAGGGCTGAGCAGTTTCAGTGAGAATCCCTTAATGTTGTTTAAAATTCTATCCACAAATCAAATGCAGTTAATCAGCATCTCTCTAGTGGCAGCTGACAGGAAACAGACAATTTGGAGACATAGGCTGCCCAGAGCAAACAAAACAGAACACATCCTTTCCTCTTTGTTCAGTGATAAGCCAAGAGGAAACTGATACTCTGAAAGTTTGTTGAACCCTTGTGAAATATTCCACAGTGGCAGGACACCATCTCGACTCCCACTTTTGAAGAGAGACAAAGAATACTTGAACACTGTGCTTCTGCAAAAATCAAAGGCAACTACCGGACCTTATCATCTTCTAAGAATTACTTTGAAACCCTAGAAAACTCTGTCTCCTCTGGTCGATGGCTTTCAGCCTGAATGCAAACAAAATAAACTATTTTTAATGATATATCAATACGCTGTGAGCCTGGCCACAAAAAGCAGAAGGAAAGGGTACACACAGTTTTCCCACATGTAGCCTCTGTGTTACCTGTACAGATAAACTCTACCTCATAGTGATTTTTTTCTTGCTCTGAATCATACCAGCCCTGATAGATATGTTCTTACTATTACTATCCCTCATTGCTTAAATAATGTGTCAGAATAATTTCCTAATTCTTTCAGGATCCTATATTGGAAGATCACTAATTACAAAAATTATGCTTGCCACTTCTTTCATATCTCCATTGGCACAGTCACAGGCAAGTGGTACTTGCATAATGAATTAAAGAAATTGTACCACACATGCATATCAACCCTGGACATTCCTTGGAAGGACTGTTGCTAAAAGTGATGCTCCAATACTTTGGTCATGTGATATGAAGAGCCGACTTATTGGAAAAGACCCTGATGCTGGGAAAGATTGAGGGCAGGAGAAGAAGGGGACGAGAGAGGATGAGTTGGTTGGATGGCATCACCAACTCAGTGGACATGAACTTGTGCAAACTCTGGGAGACAGTGGAGAACAGAGGAGCCTAGCATGTTGCGGTCCACGGGGTTGCAGAGAGTTGGACACAACCTAGTGACTGAATGATGAACAAGCACACATGCATGTATGCATACACACCATCAATCTGTGACCTTTTCTGTTTTTTTTTTTTTAATCATAAAATTACTTTGCTTACTGGTGAATAATGGGACTTTAATCTGAGCCAGTGGGCTCATGAATTATTTGGAATAAGTAAATTTCATTAGCTGAGCAGGTTTGGCTCTAACATGCTTTATCGTATTTACTGATAGACACACACATAGAAAATAAGTATTTTTCCAACTTCTGAAAGGAAGCACTCCTGAAATGAAACCTAGCCACTACTAGAAAGACACAAAGTAATATAGTATCCATATCTAAGTCTCATAATCATACTGATTTGCCTGCTGCATGCTTCATAAGCATTTTCATTAATTAATACTTATACTAGTCCACCAGGGAAAGCACAGGATTGTCTTTTAAAACTAGAATTATGGAGCTAGAGGCACACAGACATGTGGTAGAGCAGAAAGTGCACTGGAAGAGACTCAGTAGAAAGGGTTCCATTTATGTTGGACAAGTAACCTTGAATAAGTCTTTTTCCTGCCCTGGGCTTCAGCTTTCTCATCTGTGAAATGAATTATGCACTAGATTTATTCATTTAATACATACTACCAGGACTTCTTCTGGGTGTAGAAATACAACAAAGAACAAGAAAAAATTCTGTGTCCTCCTGGAGCTTAGATTCTAGTGAGGGAAAAAGAGAATGAACTTCTAAAAGATTTCAAAATTGCAATTTTAGATACTGACAAGCCATATGAAGAAATACAAGCACAGCTAAGAGTATACAGAAGGAGGGGATGAGGGAAAGAGAATGAAGAAATGGTAAGATAGGGAAGATTTCTCTGAGGTGGTGAATTTTAAACAGAGGCTTGAAAGATGAGAATGAAATTACTGTGTATATAGCAATAGGGAGAGTATTCCATGCAGAGGGCACAGAAAATGTCAAACCTCTCAATGGGAAACAAGCTTGGTCTTTTCAAGTAACAGGAAGAATATCAGCATACCTAGAGTAGAGTGAGCCGGAAGAATGGTAGGCAATGAGGTTGAAGAGGCAGGTAGAAGTCAGATTATACAGGGACATGTAGATTATGGTGAGAGGTTTGAATTTTATTCTATGGATCACAGAAAATCTTTACAGTGTTTTGATCCAGGAATGACTTGATCTAATTTATATTTTTAAAGGACAATGTATTATAATTAGGACAAGAGTGGAAAGGTGAGTAAGTAGGCCACTGCATGGAGACATGCTTTGGCCTGTTGTGATAGTAGAGAGCAAACAAAACAGATCTGGGATTTGTTTACCAGAGTGAGTCAATAAAACTTGCCAACTGATTCACTACATAAGGGATATGAAGGGGGAAAGGAAGAACTAAAGATGATCCTTAGGATTTGGTCCCAAACAATAACTGTCTAATGGTTCTTGTTTCATACATTTCACTCATGTTTATAAGTGAGATTAGACTATGCTTTTCTCTTCTGCTTCTGTCCTTTCCTGGTTTTATGGTCAAGGCCTCATAAAGTGAGTTGAGTGGCTTTATTTCTCCATTTTCTAAAATTGTTACTGTGATTTGGATTGTTTGATCCTTGAAAGTTAGGGTAAATTTGCCAGTAAAATCATTTAATCATCTGGACCTAGAGCTTTTTTTTTTTTTTTTTTTTTTTTTGGAGGAGGGAATGTGCTTAGCTTTTATTATTTGTGAGCTCAGTCAATCAGTAGTATCTGACTATTTTGATCCCATGGACTGTATCCTGCCAGGCTCTTTTGTTCATAAAATTTTCTGGACAAGAATATTGGAGTGGGTTGCCATTTCCTACTCCAGGGGATCCTCCCAACGAGGGACTGAACCATGACTCTTATGTCTCCTACACTGGCAGGCAGACTCTTTACCGCTATGCCACCTGGGATTTTCCTCAATCTTTAATACTAATTCAATATATTTAAGCATGTTGGTTTATGAAGGTTTTATAATTTTTCCTGATAAATTTGATTAATATGTTCATTTCATTTGTTTTCAGTTTTATCTGTATAAACTTGCTCCATAATATGCTCTTCTGATATTTTCAAACCTTTTTTAAAATTTATCATTGCATTACTATTTTCATTCCTAATATTACTTACATATGCCTTAGTCTCTTTGTTACCCCTGCCTAGGTCAATAAACCTCATGATTGGTCTTAGAAATAGAAGATTGCAAGGAAATTATTCAAAGAAAACACCTCCCAGTCATTCCCATTCTTTTTTTTTGTGTGTGTAGTGGACTCATAAATTAGATGTGTGGGTAGGTATATAGGATGACATGCCAAGACAGTGGGGAAGGTTAGAACATTAAAAAAACAAAACAAAACAAAACTTTAGGAACAAAAGAGAAATTAAAAACCCAAGATATCACTTTATCAGGTTCTAAAAATGCAAGTTTGCTATACTGACCACATACAAAAGAGAAATTCAAATATTTAAAATATGTTCAGAGAAGTACTTTTAAATTTAGAGCAGTACTGGCAAAAGAGGAACAAATAACCCAGTGCCTGTCAACAATGGCCATTAGTTGGTCATAGGAGAGTATATAAAGCAAGAGCATTTGCAAATTGAAGGCAAGAATACACATGAAACTTTGAGTAATTTTCTGACTCAACCTTCTTCCTCTCCTTAAATTCAACAATCTACACAATAAATGAAAGTTTTAGAGTCCGAATGTTCTGAGTTTTTATCCTAGCTTTGACACTCACTAGTTGTATGGCTCAGAACGGGAAAAACACTTATCCTTCTGTGTTTTGTTATCAATATCTGCAAAATAGAGATAACATAACTGACATTAAAGAGTCCAGGAATCCTAGAGGATGCCCACTATTTGTCCTTTGCTACAAGCCGGCTCAATCAACTTCTAAGAGACTTAATTCTTTGGCTTTTACTATGGTGTTTGTATTTCTAAGTGTTTCTGGAATTCATTTCTATTGAAATTCTAGTGGAGACTTATGTTAGAAAGTTTTAATTTTTTTTTAAAGAGCACATCTTTCAAGAATTAGAATTATTCAGAAGAGGAGAAAGAATAACATATTACTAACATATATAAAGGTGACAATTTAGTGTGTTGATTACTGAGCTAACAAAATTTAATGAAAAAGAAATTTTTACCACAACTGGTTACTAAAAAGGCTTTTCTAAATAAGAGCCCTTAAATTAGCTCACATCTCTCCTTTAAAGACTCACAAATTAGTAGCAAATCCATACTGGAATAAAAAGATTTGGAGTATTGTACTGAATATGATCAACCTTTAAGGCCCCTCACATGCCAAAGAAGCAAAAATTAAAAAAAAAAAAAGAGGCATGGTATGGGGAGGGAGGAGGAAGGGGGTTCAGGATGGGGAGCACGTGTACACCCATGGCAGATCCATGTTGATATATGGCAAAACCAATACAATATTGTAAAGTAATTAGCCTCCGATTAAAATACATAAATATATATTAAAAAACATTAAAAAACATAAAAAACTTAAAAACCAGCCACACACACACACACACACAAAAGAGGCAATAACTCTAGTAGAACAATGAACTTGCTGAGCAGTATTTAACTTCCCACTGTATAGTATTTAACTAAATTACCTCACACCAGTTTTAAAATATATGGTTGCTCTTTTAAAGAATAGCCTTTTCAGTTCCTGTGGATAGTGTGTATACTTGATCATCAGCTTATCTCCTCCAGAACATTTACTATTAAATACAATTTATAATCTGTTTTCTTCCATTATTTTCTATTTTTTAATTGCCTTTCTCACTAGAATTTAATAAATAACATATAAAGGCATTTAAGATTATTAAACTGACATTTTAATTTACATTGCTCAAAGTACGAACGGACAGTTATCTATAGTATGAGTAATATTTACAGAATAGATAGGACATATCATAAAAGTTATCATTAATTAATTACAGAGCTGCCATTCTGGAAATGCAATGTCATTTAGTGCTAACTTGAATGTCATTTAGTGTTAACTTTAAGCTGAGAGAACTTTTAAAAGATAATTAAATTCTTAAGATATTGGAGTACTGCATTTTATATCCAGATAGAATTTTCAAAGCTAACAGAATCTTCACTGGCTGAAATAGGATTCAAAATAGACTAATTCTTACTAACTTAGAGAAATGCTTTTCTTACTCCCTATGAGGGCTCACCCAATCTGTGTCAGAGTTCAGAGAACAAAAAATTTGTCTTGGCTGATGTAATTTAGAGGTTAACAGTGGTAATTTGTGAAAAACAACATCTTAGAACTTTTTCCATTATTGCTTAATCTACTGTGTCAAAAAGTACTTTATTTACAAAGAATTATTTTTCACCTCTCCCATCTCTGTTATGTCAAGGGCCAAAGTGGCTATGAAGACAAACTTCAATTTCTTTTTGGCCTTGGCAGTTCCCTCCTGGAAAACAAGTCACTACTTCACTTCCATAATGTTCTTACCAGGAGAGAAAGGCTGAAGAAAAATTCATGGAAATGGCAAATATAAATGCAGTTTGATCCTGGGTCTAGAATCAGGTGATAGAAGTGAACAGTTAATTATTGTTCTCAAGAGTCAAAGAATAAGAAGGAATAGGATTCAGAAATTTCTTCATTAATATCTCACAGGACAGGGAGATGCTATTTATATTACAGAGCAAAGATAAAAGTATCAATACAACATAAGCAATCATGGGAATAAGAAGGACTAGCACTTGTTGGGTGCCAACATGTGACATGTACTATACACACTTGGTGGTATTTAATCCTCACAATGATCTTGTAGCATGGGAATGGTTAGTCCTAGGTTACAGGTAAGGAAACTAAGATGCAAAGGATTTAATTTCCTTGCCTGAGATTGTTACCAAGTCCAAGCTCATTCTGCTCACTGCACGACAGGCCAATGAGCGTGAGAGACTAGGTGTTGAGACAAGGAAGGAACTTTAATCCGAGAGCCAGCTGACTGAGAATATGGCGGCAGGCTACTGTCTCAAAATAATCATCTTGTGGAGGCCTAGCTGCTAGGTTCTTTTATGGATAAGAGAGGTGGGGAGGTGAGGAAACAAAGTAAAAACACTATTCAATCCTTGAACATGTCCCCTAGAATAGCAAGCCTCAGGCAGGGGAATGTGTTATTTTCATTTCCTTATAGTCCTTTACAGGTGGGAGGCTCAGATTATCTCCCTAAAGTAGGCCCATTATGTATGTTTATAATAACCAAAAAGGGATAAAGTCACAGAAGTAGAACTAGTGTAAATTTAAAATTAACCCTTTCTACATGGTTATAAGATCACATGTGTAGTTAATGGCAAGTCTAGAATTTGAAACTAGGTATTTCTTGTTTCAATGTCCCCAGTCTAGCTATGAAATTTCCATAAGGAATTCAGTAACGTTTCAGTTCAGTTGCTCAGCTGTGTCCAACTCTTTGCGACCCCATGTACTGCAACATGTCAGACCTCCCTGCCCATCACAAACTCCGAGAGTTTACTCAAACTCATGTCCTTTGAGTTGGTGATGCCATCCAACCATCTCATCCTCTGTTGTCCCCTTCTCCTCCCAACTTCAATCTTTCCCAGCAACAGGGTCTTCAAATGAGTCAGTTCTTCGCATCAGATGGCCATAAGTATTGGAGTTTCATTTTCAACATCAGTCCTTCTGATGAATATTCATGGCTGATTTCCTTTAGGATGGACTGGTTGGATCTCCTTGCAGTCCAAGGGATTCTCAAGAGTCTTCTCCAACACCATAGTTCAAAAGCATCAATTCTTTGGCGCTCAGCTTTTTTATAGTCCAACTCTCACATCCATTCATGATTATCAGAAAAACCATAGCCTTGACTAGATGGACTTTTGTTGGCAAAGTAATGTCTCTGCTTTTTAATATGCTGTCTAGGTTGGTCATAACTTTTGTCCCAAAGAGTAAGCGTCTTTTAATTTCATGGCTGCAATCACCATCTGCAGTGATTTGGAGCCCCAAAAAATAAAATCTGACACTGTTTCCCAATCTATTTGCCATGAAGTGATGGGACCAGATGCCATGATCTTAGTTTTCTGAGTGTTGAGCTTTAAGCCAACTTTTTCACTCTCCCCTTTCATTTTCATCAAGAGGCACTTTAGTTCTTCTTTGCTTTCTGCCATGAGGGTGGTGTAATCCACATATCTAAGGTTATTGATATTTCTCCCAGCAATCTTGATTTCAGCTTGTGCTTCATCCAGCCCAGCATTTCTCATGATGTACTCTGCATATAAGTTAAATAAGCAGGGTGACAATATACAGCCTTGACATACTCCTTTTCCTTTTTGGAACCAGTCTGTTGTTCCATGTCCAGTTCTAACTATTGCTTCCTGATCTGCATACAGGTTTCTCAAGAGGCAGGTCAGGTGGTCTGGTATTTCCATCTCTTTCAGGATTTTCCACAGTTTATTGTGATTCACACAGTCAAAGGCTTTGGCATAGTCAATAAAGCAGAAGTAGATGTTTTTCTGGAACTCTCTTGCTTTTTCAATGATCCAACAGATGTTGGCAATTTGATCTCTGGTTCCTCTGCCTTCTCTAAAACCAGCCTGAACATCTGGGACAACATGGCAACTAAGGGCATGGCAACATGGGCAAAGAAGGGTTGCTGGGTGCTGAATAGAGCCCAGGCAAACAAGTGGGCTCTTAAAATACATAACCAGATGGAAAGGAACTGACTCTCCTATTACCTGAAAATTAGAATATACACAGAAAAACCGTGGGTCATTAATTGGGGCATGTTAACACAATGAAACAAATGAATAACAACGGACCCTAGAGTAAGTGGTTCTCAAATGGAAATGGATGGAATTCCAGTGTCCCTTCTTGAGAATCTGATGAATAATAAGAACTTGCTCCCTAGAAAAATAGCTCTATATAATACAACATTTTAAAAAACAAGGTCAGGGCCTTTTGGGTCTCCCTGAAGTCCCATGTTATAGACTACATCATTGCTGAAAATCCTTCTTATTTCCCTACATTGATGTTCTTTGCCATAGGACTTTGTAGCTCCTCTGACTCAAAGCAGAGAATATTTCCTTGCCCATTTTTGTTGGCCTTGGCCATGTGATTTGCTTTGTACAATATAAGGGCCATAACACAATTTTCAAATATGGTCTTTAATAGCCACTGCATACTTCTGCTTATCCCTCTGGCATTCCTTCCATTACCATGAGAAGAAGATGCCCCAGGTGGCCTTTTGGTCCAAGATGGATTCGAAATATATCTAGTAAACCTAAGCTCAACCTGCAGCTTGGAGCTAAGCCCAGATGAGCCCAGCCTAGATCAGCCAATCTCCAGTTGACCAGTTGACTTACAAATGTAAAAAAGAGAATAAATGATTACTGTTTTTAAGTCAGTGAGTTTTGTAGTGGTTTTAATGCAGTAAAGTTGCAGAAATATTTTTTTTCTTTTTTTTTAAGGTTTTTATTTTTTTTATGGTTATATTTTTTTTAATTATTATTTTTTTTTACTTTACAATTTTGTATTGGGTTTGCCATACATCAACATGCATCCACCACGGGTGTACACATGTTCCCCATCCTGAACACCCCTCCCACCTTTCTCCCCATACCATCCCTCTGGGTCATCCCAGTGCACCAGCCCCAAGCTTCCTGTATCCTGCATCAAACCTGGACTGGCAATTCATTTCTTATATGATATTATACATGTTTTAATGCCATTCTCCCAAATCATCCCCTCCTCCCTCTCCCATGGAGTCCAAAAGACTGTTCTATACATCAGTGTCTCTTTTGCTGTCTCGCATACAGGGTTGTCGTTACCATCTTTCTAAATTCCATATATATGCATTAGTATACTGTATTGGTGTTTTTCTTTCTGGCTTACTTCACTCTGTATAACAGGCTCCAGTTTCATCCACCTCATTAGAATTGATTCAAATGTATTCTTTTTAATGGCTGAGTAATACTCCATTGTGTATATGTACCACAGCTTTCTTATCCATTCATCTGCCGATGGACATCTAGGTTGCTTCCATGTCCTGGCTATTATAAACAGTGCTGCGATGAACATTGGGATACACGTGTCTCTTTCAATTCTGGTTTCCTCGGTGTGTATGCCCAGCAGTCTATCACACTCATTCATAGAACATCTTCCCCTCAAGAGTCTATATAAACTAAGAACCTCTGCTCTACAATTTTTTATTATATAAGCCCAGTGTGCTTCTCTATGCTGAATATGCATTTTTGAAAATTACTGTCTGAATTCAAATTTATACAAATCAAACTCTATGTTTCCCACCCACTTACATTATAATATCTCAGTGTTTTATCCTCAGTTCAATGATCATCACCTAGCAGCAATTCCTAACACTCCAGGCATTTGTCTTTCTGCTCCTCAGTTTTTTTTTTTTTTTTTCTGTTAAGTAGTCAATGATCAAGAAACATATATTTAAAAGTATGAAGGGAGAACTTCTTTAAAGGAACCCTGCAGTGAATCCATTTGTAAGTTGAAGAATCTCTGTAATGGGAACAATCTTCTCTTTATTTATCTCTTTGGTAAGCTTAAATTTTTGACACCTGGTTCTCTAAAAGCAGAGTGCTTAAATTACTAAGCCTGCTTCTAGGCAAAGGGCATATTTATCTTGATATAAAATAAATAATATCATTTGTTACATTTTGGTTGCTGAAAATTTAATATGATGCTTAGATCTATGAGCAGTGTTTATATAAATATCCTTGCAACAGAAGTCAAGGTATATAACTGAGACGCCTCCATTTCTGGCCTACATTTCCTTCTAGGAAGAAATGAAACCAAATAGACAAAGTAAGGTTTGGCATAGTCCATTGCATTTAGATGCTCAATTTATATTTATGGAATTAAATTGGAAGAAAACAAAAATAGGTTCTGGCTCCAGTTCTGTCACCTAATAACTGTGTGACTATAGGAATCTGGATACGTTGTGAGGAGAAAGAACATTCTAGGCAGAGAAATGGTCTGCACAAGGACATAAAAGAATGAATACGCATGAGGTATTCAGTGAGCAGGGCCTCCCTGGTGGCTCAGTGGTAAAGAATCTATCTGCAATTCAGAAGCCACAGGAGACATGGGCTTGATCCCTGTATGGGGAAGATCCCTGGGATACTAGCAACCCACTGCAGTATTCTCACCTGGAGAATCTCCATTGGCAGAGGAGCCTGGCGGACTATAGTCCATAGGGTTGCAAAGAGTTGAACATGACTAAAGTGACTTAGCACTCACACATTCAGTGAGCAATGAGGAGACCAGCCAGACCAGCAAAAGGCTGTAAAGGTAAGAAGGAAGGCACAAGAACACATAATCACATGGCATAATATTCTGGACACATCACCTACAGATTCACAGTGAATACCTGAAATGTTGGGTCAGTTTTCCTCAGAAGACAGAAAGAACCAGGTGGAATCAGAGAGACTGCCTTTTGTGTTTCCATTCATACTCTTAATTTAAAATCCAGGGGTAATTTCCTTTTTCTATGGATCATTCCGTAAGGGAAGATAATTTTCTGAAGCTGAGAACAATCAAAATAAAATGTGTAATAATATTCAAAGTAGAAATATTATTGACACTATAGCACATATGTCACTCAATAGAAAGACACAGGAAAATATATTCAGGAGCAATAAACTTCAAGTTAAATAAATAGCATTAAAGCTTATAACAAAATTACAGACAAGTAATTCCAGCTCTCTCAAGGGTCTTACTTTACTTCAAGGAAAACATCTTCCAATTATCATAAAAAGCCCTCTCCAATTTTCACAGTTCATCTATAATAGGCTGATTGCAAATGTAAAGTGTATGACTCAGGTAGTGCTGAATAGTTAGCTATAACTATAACCTCCTGTGTAATGACAAGCAATCGGAATAGCAATATTACTACTTAAGCTATTTAATTCAGATTGCTTAGCATTTATGCTAATTTTTCTGCTGGAGGGGAAAAAACACAAAAACATGAAAATAAACAAGTATATTCTGATTATTAATCTTACATCACACAAAAATATCTACCGAAAAAGAAATCAATAGCAGGAAAAGAAGCATAATAATTCTTTGACTACAGTGCTAATAGGAGAGTATCATTTTCTTAAATATATTTCCCACATTATCATCAATGGAGTGCCTGCAGGGGGAAATAATAAAAAAAAAGAACAAAAGAAAATGTTCAGCTCAGAGATTAAGACAAAGAATTCAAGAAAAGGCTTGAAGATGTCTGACCATTAATAACCTTCATGAGTGGGGAGTGGGGTGAAAGCCAATTTTAAAATGTCGTTATATAGTGTCATTATGCAAAATCAGTAGGGAGTAAAGAGAGCTGGCTTCATGCCTTGCTTGTTAAGAGTTAAGCGCAGTGCAGACTTTTCTACCTAGACATGCAGGTAGCAATACAGGCTGATTTTGGACAGGTCAACTAGTTTTTGGAGCAAACTTGAATTTTACAGGAATGCTCATATCCTTAAGAGGCAAAGTGGCCTCCACAAGAACATATCATTAAGTCTTTTGAGACTCTTTTATCATTTCATTCATAAACCCACCCATTTACTGATTCTCTACTATATGCCAGTCACTGCTAGGTCTCAGCCTTCAAGGAGCTTACCTTCTAGTAGGGTAGACAGCTATCCAGGTAAAGGAAAGAGAGATCACATCTACTTAGAAGATGGAGGTGAGGAGAATTGGGAGGAAGTCAGTATTGTCTTCAAAGATGAAGAGACCATTGAGTTAAGACTTGAAAGGCAAAGAAGGGTTTTCCAGGTAGCCAAGAAGAAATTCAAAGTAGAGGAAATAAAATCTAAGAAGTATAACCAACTATGGTGTTTAGAGGGAACTGCAATTATACCTAATTGGGTTTAATCCAAAACTTTCATTTACCTTGAAAAATTCAGTATAGCCCAAACACTCTAGAACCTGGTAACTTTCAATAAATTAGGTTTTACAATATCCAAGTCCTATATATGCAACATCACATCACAGATAAATAATCTGATTTCAGTGAAGTTGCTCAGTCGTGTCTGACTCTTTGAGACCCCATGAATCACAGCACGCTAGGCTTCCCTGTCCGTCACCAACTCCCGGAGTTTACTCAAACTCATGTCCAACGAGTCGGTGTTGCCATCCAGTCATAGCATCCTCTGTCGTCCCCTTCTCCTGCTGTCCCCAGTCCCTCTCAGCATCAGGGTCTTTTGCAATGAGTCAACTCTTCACATGAGGTGGCCAAAGTATTGGAGTTTCAGCTTCAGTATCAGTCCTTCAAATGAACACCCAGGACTGACCTCCTTTAGGATGGACTGGTTGGATCTCCTTGAAGTCCAAGGGACTCTCAAGAATCTTCTCCAACACCACAGTTCAAAAGCATCAATTTTTTGGTGCTCACCTTTCTTCACAGTCCAACTCTCACATCCATACATGACTACTGGAAAAACCATAGCCTTTACTAGACAGACCTTTGTGGACAAAGTAATGTCTGTGCTTTTTAATATGCTGTCTGGTGCTGCTGCTAAGTCGCTTCAGTCATGTCCGACTCTGTGCAACCCCATAGACGGCAGCCCACCAGGCTTCCCTGTCCCTGGGATTCTCCAGGCAAGAACACTGGAGTGGGTTGCCATTTCCTTCTCCAATGTGTGAAAGTGAAAAGTGAAAGTGAAGTCGCTCAGTCGTGTCCAACTCTTCGCGACCCCATGGACTGCAGCCTACCAGGCTCCTCCGTCCATGGGATTTTCTAGGCAAGAGTAATGGAGTGGCTTGCCATTGCCTTCTCCGAATATGCTGTCTAGGTTGGTCATAACTTTCCTTCCAAGGAGTAAGCGTCTTTTAATTTCATGGCTGCAATCATCATCTGTATTGACTTTGGAGCTGCCAAAATAAAGTCTGACACTGTTTCCCCATCTATTTGCCATGAAGTGATGGGACCAGATGCCATGATCTTAGTTTTCTGAATGTTGAGCTTTAAGCCAACTTTCTTCCCTCCCATCTTTCACTTTCATCAAGAGGCTTTTGAGTTCCTCTTCACCTTCTGCCATAAGGGTGGTGTCATCTGCATATCTGAGGTTATTGAGATTTCTCCCGACAATCTTGATTCCAGCTTGTGCTTCTTCCAGTCCAGCGTTTCTCATGATGTACTCTGCATATAAGTTAAATAAGCAGGGTGACAATATACAGCCTTGACGTACTCCTTTTCCTATTCGGAACCAGTCTGTTGTTCCATGTCCAGTTCTAACTGTTGCTTCCTGACCTGTGTATAGGTTTCTCAAGAGGCAGGTCAGGTGGTTTGGTATTCCCATCTCTTTCAGAATTTTCCACAGTTTATTGTGATCCACATAGGCAAAGGATTTGGCATAGTCAATAAAGCAGAAATAGATGTTTTTCTGGAACTCTCTTGCTTTTTCCATGATCCAGCAGATGTTGGCAATTTGATCTCTGGTTCCTCTGCCTTTTCTAAAACTGGCTTGAACATCTGGAATTTCATGGTTTGCATATTGCTGAAGCCTGGCTTGTAGAATTTTGAGTATTACTTTAGTAGTGTGTGAGATGCGTGCAATTGTGCGGTAGTCTGAGCATTCTGTGTGATTGCCTTTCTTTGGGATTGGAATGAAAACTGACATTTGCCCGTCCTGTGGCCACGGCTAAGTTTTCCAAATTTGCTGGCGTATTGAGTGCAGCACTTTCACAGCATCATCTTTCAGGATTTGAAATAGCTCAACTGGAATTCCATCACCTCCACTAGCTGTGTTCGTAGTGATGCTCAACTAAGGCCCACTTGAATTCACATTCCAGGATGTCTGGCTCTAGGTCAGTGATCACACCATCATGATTATCTGGGTCGTGAAGCTCTTTTTTGTACAGTTCTTCTGTGTATTCTTGCCACGTCTTCTTAATATCTTCTGCTTCTGGTAGGTCCATACCATTTCTGTCCTTTATCAAGCCCATCTTTGCATGAAATGTTCAACAGCAAAAGAAACAGAAGCATAAAATACCTCCAAGCAGCTTCAAATATGTCTGGATCCTATGAAGACCAGAGGCTATTGATAATCTTCCATGTTAAGGTTCAGGTTCAAGACTTTCTCATAGACTTTGAGGAATGTTTTCAAAATCTAATTTTAATGATACATATTTCTTGTGTGCATACATTGAAAACCTCATGGGCCACTGTTCCCAGAAATTCTCTCTCCCTCTCCAGTTAGGGAAATAGAGTTACCACTTCTTTCTTGCCATAACTCTAGAGCAAGGGGCAGGTGAATAGTGTGTAGAAATTCACAAGAGTATACTCTTAGCCTGTTTTCCAAATCACTGTATAATTCACTGGTTCATACAGCTGTCTTGTTCTAAAGAATACATAGCTAGTTTAACTTCTTAGTCAATGTCAGAAGGTATCAAGCTAACTAAAGATCTTTTAAAAAAATAAATGTATTCAAAGCAATATCATGTTGCTAGTGTAGTCCTTTGGGATAAAGTTAATCATTCTAGACTCAATGTGTTTTTACCTCAGATGCTCTGTGAGAGAGTACTAAAAAACAATTTGGACAAATGGTTGTTGAGTCTATTCTTCACATAGCCAAGCTCACTCCTGATTTGTGGACAGTTTCCAGTAGTACAGTGGGGGGACAAAGAAATTCTAGTGGAGATCAAACTAGCTTCCTTTTTTACTCATGGAAGGCAACCCATAGTATGATTTGCCAAAAAAAAAAAAATAAATAAATAAATGAAATAGCCTTTTTCAAATGGTCATTCGAGATAAACTAGGAAAAGCCCGAGAGCCTATCTTCACCACATTATTCCTATATGGAACCCTTACATTCTCTCACTCAGGGCCCTCCTCTTTCTCCTGGCCAAAAATGTTTCTGCAGAAGATGGCATGCACACATTTAGCGTCTTTGAGTTGCTGTTTGTTGATTCACTTGATCTCTTATATGTGTGCTCACAGTAGTACTATGTTTCTTAGACATCAAGTTCCCAGAGGGCAGAGGTTCTATCTCTGCCATTTCTTAGTATAATTAATGTATCATGAAACAGCATGAACAGCAAGGTGCTTAATCAATGCCTTAATGCATTGGGATTAGTGTATAATTAGGGTAACCAAGTAATTGATCAAAGTGGGGCACTTCTGAGAGCCAAGTGGGACACTATTAATTATGTTTAGTTCAGTTCAGTTGCTCAGTCGTGTTGGACTCTTTGCAACCCCATGGACTGCAATATACCAGGCTTCCCTGTATACCACCAATTCCCAGAGCTTGCTCAAACTCATGTCCATCATGTCGGTGATGCCATCCAACCATCTCATCCTCTGTTGTCCCCTTCTGCCTTCAGTCTTCACTGGCATCAGGGTCTTTTCTAATGTAGTCAGTTAAATACGTTAGGACAAGAGATATGAACCAGGACTGTTCTCAGCAAACTGTGAAGATATTGTCACTCTTCTGACCCAAAACAAGGATTATCCCTTGCAATAGCCAGATTGATTTCTCATGATCATGAATAACACAGTATTTTGAGTTGGACATTACTTCCGAATGGAAAAAAAGTATATACAGAATGACTACAAAAGAATAAAATTAAGTGTTTTCACTCATATATACAATATCATATATACTGATATTGTAGATAGATATTGTAGATGTCAGTTACCCCTCTTACACTAATTTTTAAGCTATATCTATTAATATTAGTATGAATCAAGATTGCCAGGAGAAATATCAATAACCTCAGATATGCAGATGATACCACCCTTATGGCAGAAAGTGAAGAGGAACTAAAAAGCCTCTTGATGAAAGTGAAAGGGAGAGTGAAAAAGTTGGCTTAAAGCTCAACATTCAGAAAACTAAGATCATGGCATCTGGTCCCATCACTTCATGGCAAATAGATGGGGAAACAGTGGAAACAGTGTCAGACTTCATTTTTCTGGGCTCCAAAATCACTGCAGATGGTGACTGCAGCCATGAAATTAAAAGACACTTACTCCTTGGAAGGAAAGTTATGACCAACCTAGATAGCATATTCAAAAGCAGAGACATTACTTTGCCAACAAAGGTTCGTCTAGTCAAGGCTATGGTTTTTCCAGTGGTCATGTATGGATGTGAGAGTTGGACTGTGAAGAAGGCTGAGCGCCAAAGAATTGATGCTTTTGAACTGTGGTGTTGGAGAAGACTCTTGAGAGTCCCTTGGACTGCAAGGAGATCCAACCAGTCCATTCTGAAGGAGATCAGCCCTGGGATTTCTTTGGAAGGAATGATGCTGAAGCTGAAACTCCAGTACTTTGGCCACCTCATGCGAAGAGTTGACTCATTGGAAAAGACTCTGATGCTGGGAGGGATTGGGGGCAGGAGGAGAAGGGGATGGCAGAGGATGAGATGGCTGGATGGCATGACTGACTGGATGGACGAGAGTCTGAGTGAACTCCGGGCGTTGGTGATGGACAGGGAGGCCTGGTGTGCTGCGATCCATGGGGTCGAAAAGAGTTGGACACGACTGAGCGACTGATCTGATCTGATCTGATGACACCTCATCCCAAATCTGATGAAGGTAGGTACATATAAGCAATGAGTAAATGGTTAGGAAAAAATATCGAAAAGTTCTTACAATAGGCTTTATTTAAAGGTTGTCACAAAGAGACTAGTTCATCAAGCATATTTGCATTACCAGGAATAAAATTCATTTTTCATTAATTTGCATTTTAAGTCTGTAGCCAAATTTTAATGCATTTATCAAAGGAGAAGCCATGAATTAGCTTTTTCAAGAGAGGGTTAACCAGCTTTAAAAAAATAGATCTGATATCTATTCTTCTTTCTTTTTAATTCCTTTACATATTTATTTTATCTGATTATACATCAAGTACTCTAGCAGTTACATGCTTAAATTCTCTAGGAAAATCTCTCAAACAAAACCTTTCACTGAGCTCTTTGAGGAAGACACAACACCGCTGCAGTGGAGCTCCGTACTGTCTGCTCCTGCTCCTGACTCACTGCTGTTCTCTCTCGTGGAACAAGTTGGTCAGGAAGCCACACCCCAGCCATGGCCTTTAAAGATACCGGCAAGACTCCTCTGGAGCCAGAGGTGGCCATTCATTGGATTAGGATCACCCTCTCCAGTCACAACGTGAAGTCTCTGGAGGTGTTGCTGATCTGATCAGAGTCGAAGGAAAAGAATCTCAAAGTGAAAGGACCAGTTCACATGCCTACCAAGACTCTGAGAATAACTACAAGGAAAACTCCTTGTGGTGAAGGTTCTAAGACTTGGGATCGATTCCAAATGAGGATCCACAAGCGACTCATTGACCTGCGCAGCCCTTCTGAAACTGGCAAGCAGATCAGTTCCATCAGTACTGAGCCAGGAGTTGAGGTGGAAGTCACCATTGCCGATGCCTAAATCAGCCTTTTTAATAAATCGATAATCGTTTTTTTTTTTTTTTTTTTAAAAAGCTTTTGCTGAAATTGAGTTAACAAAAGATATATCTGGTTGTCTGACATTAAGCTGAGAATGACCACTTAAAGATGTATCTCAGAATCGAATCCCCTTTGGTGTATTTTCTGTTTGTTCTCTTCCCTGTTCTTGCCATAGTACTAAGATAACAACAGATCATAAGACTAACAAAAATAATGGAGAGAAAATCCAGAGTGTGATTAAAATAATTTGGTTCTGGAACTGGCTAAATAGATGAAAGGTGATGTCTGAAGTGCTTTTTCTATTATGCCATTTGTTAAGGTCATTTTAATAACCGGACAGAGAAGCCCGGAGGGTTACAATCCATAGGATCACAAAGAGTTGGACACTACTAAGTGACTAAGCACAGAAAAGCACATGGATACATTAAGTCCTCCCCTGATTCTTCCAACCACAGGAGCATAAACATCTAATATGATCTTTGTTTTTTTTTTTTTTTCTTTTTGACAGCTTACAAAGGGGTGAGGAAGAGGTGGAGAAGCACAATATTTTAAATGGAATTTTCAAATTAATTCAGGACAAAAGCCCAAAGCTTCAGCCAAGGTATTTGAAAGGCAATACAGCAATAGGTCAACTCTAGATTTTTGTTTTCCTAATTCTGACTTGAAATAAGAATTAGAAAATATATCCTTCTATTTCACTTTTCAGTTCAGTTCAGTCACTTCAGTTCAGTTGCTCAGTTGTGTCCAACTCTTTGCAATCCCATGAACCACAGGACGCAGCACGCCAGGCCTCCCTGTCCATCACCAACTCCCGGAGTTCACCCAAACCCATGTCCATCGAGTCGGTGATGCCATCCAACCATCTCATCCTCCGTCATCCCCTTCTCCTCCTGCCGTCAAACGTTCCCAGTATCAGGGTCTTTTCAAATGAGTCAGCTCTTTGCATCAGGTGGTGAAAGTATTGGAGTTTCAGCTTCAAATTTAGTCCTTCAAGTGAACACTCAAGACTGATCTCCTTTAGGATGGACTGGTTGGATCTCCTTGCAGTCCAAGGGACTCTCAAGAGTCTTCTCCAACACCACAGTTCAAAAGCATCAATTCTTCTGCACTCAGCTTTCTTTATAGTCCAGCTCTCACATCCATACATGACCACTGGAAAAACCATAGCTTTGACTAGATGGACCTTTGTGGACAAAGTAATGTCTCTGGTTTTTAATATGCTGTCTAGGTTGGTCATAACATTCCTTCCAAGGAGTAAGCATCTTTTAATTTAATGGCTGCAGTCACCATCTGCAGTGATTTTGGAGCCCAGAAAAATAAAGTCAGCCACTGTTTCCAATGTTTCCCCATCTGTTTGCCATGAAGTGATGGGACCAGATGCCATGATCTTAGTTTTCTGAATGTTGAGCTTTAAGCCAACTTTTTCACTCTTCTCTTTCACTTTCATCAAGAGGCTTTTTAGTTCCTCTTCACTTTCTGCCATAAGGTGGTGTCATCTGCATATCTGAGGTTATTGATATTTCTCCCAACAATCTTGATTCCAGTCTGTGCTTCATCCAGCCCAACGATTCTCATGATGTACTCTGCATATAAGTTAAATAAGCAGGGTGATAATATACAGCCTTGATGTACTCCTTTTCCTATTTGGAACCAGTCTGTTGTTCCATCTCCTGTTCTAACTGTTGCTTCCTTATCTGCATACAGGTTTCTCAAGAGGCAGGTCAGGTGGGCTGGTATTCCCATCTCTTTCAGAACTTTCCACAGTTTATTGTGATCCACACAGTCAAAGGCTTTGCCATAGTCAATAAAGCAGAAATAGATATTTTTATGGAATTCTCTTACTTTTTCAATGATCCAGCAGATGTTGGCAATTTGATCTCTGGTTCCTCTGCCTTCTCTAAAACCAGCTTGAACATCTGGAAGTTCACAGTTCACGTATTGCTGAAGCCTGGCTTGGAGAATTTTAAGTATTACCTTACTAGCATGTGAGATGAGTGTAATTGTGCGGTAGTTTGAGCATTCTTTGGCATTGCCTTTCTTTGGGACTGGAATGAAAATTGACCTTTTCCAGTCCTGTGGCCACTGCTGAGTTTTCCAAATTTGCTGGCATATGGAGTGTAGCACTTTTATAGCATCATCTTGTAGGATTTGAAATAGCTCAGCTGGAATTCCACTACTTCCACTAGCTTTGTTCATAGTGGTGCTTCCTAAGGCCCACTTGACTTCACATTCCAGGATGTCTGGCTTTAGGTGAGTGATCACACCATAATTATCTGGGTCATGAAGATCTTTTTTGTATAGTTCTTCTGTGTATTCTTGCCACCTCTTCTTAATATGTTCTGCTTCTGTTAGGTCCCTACCATTTCTGTCCTTTATTTTACCTATATTTGCATGAAATGTTCCCTTGGTATCTTTACTTTTCTTGAAGAGATCTCTAGCCTTTCCCATTCTATTGTTCTCTATTTCTTTGCACTGATCACTGAGGAAGGCTTTCTTATCTCTCCTTGCTATACTTTGGAACTCTGCATTCAAATGGGTATATCTTTCCTTTTCTCCCTTGCTTTTCATTCCCCTTCTTTTCACACCTATTTGTAAGGCCTCCTCAGACAGCCATTTTGCTTTTTTGCATTTCTTTTTCTGGGGAATGTCTTAATTCCTGTCTCCTATACAATGTCACGAACCTCCATCCATAGTTCATCAGGCACTATGTCTATCAGATCTAGTCCCTTAAATCTATTTCTCACTTCCACTGTATAATCATAAGGGATTTGATTTAGGTCATACCTGAATGGTCTAGTGGTTTTCTCCACTTTCTTCAATTTAAGTCTTATTTTGGCAATAAGGAGTTCATGATATGAGCCACAGTCAGCTCCTGGTCTTGTTTTTGCTGACTTTATAGAGTTTCTCCATCTTTGGCTGCAAAGAATATAATCAATCTGATTTCAGTGTCGAGCATCTGGTGATGTCCATGTGTAGAGTCTTGTCTTGTCTTGTTGGAAGAGGGTGTTTCTACTTTTAAATTCAGTTTAGCTTGGTGTCACTTGCAACTGTGAATGTTATATTCACAAGCATATACATACTTGCCCCTCATTAGGCATGCTGCATGAGGCATATGAGCCTCAGAGTAGTACTCATGGCATAAAATCAACACCAGTGACCCTAAGAAATCTCTTTTGTTCTACCAGACCTGTACTGATTTTTCCAACTTGTGTTAACACTATCTCACTCTTACTTATATCCTTTCTAAATATCTGTGCATGGAGCCACACAAGCACACACCCAGTGAGATTCACCACCCAAACCAGCTTCCATGGAAACCAATTACCTCACTTATTGAAAATTAAGGCTTCCTGTTTCCTGAAGAATTTTCTTTGCCATCCTCTTCCTCTACCCAACACCACCACAACCTATCACTTTCAGATCCTAAAACCAAGAACTGGAGCTTATATTCAAGACTTAAGACTGGCTCAGTTGAGTCTTAAGATGAACTCAATTTCACTTTAAGAAAACTCAAATGGAATGACACAGGCTAAATAAAGTTAGCATTTATAATTGCACCTCCTGTGTGTTCAATGTCTTTACAATTTTCTTCACTTTAAAAATGGTTCTTCTTTAAACAGTCGTCAACCTTAGTGAACACAAACAGAATATGACTTATAATTGTGATGTCTATGGTACTTTTCTGAAGCAGAGCAAAGGCTAACAGAGTTTTGCCAAGAGAATGCACTGGTCATAGTAAACACCCTGGATACTCACAGGCAAGTCTGGCTCAGGCTCTTGTGGGGTCACTGCTCCTTTCTCCTGGGTCCTGGTGCACACAAGGTTTTGTTTGTGCCCTCCAAGAGTGTTTCCCCAGTCCTGTGTAAGTTCTGCAATCAAATCCCACTGGCCTCCAAAGTCAAATTCCCTGGGGATTCTCAGTCCCTTTGCTAGATTCCCAGATTGGGAAATTTGTTGTTCATTCTAGAATTTAACAGTGCGAGAATTTTTTTGGTATAACTGTCCTGTAGTTTGTGGGTTGTCTGCTCGGTGGCTTTATGGTGGGGTTAATGGTGATCTCCTCCAAGAGGGCTTATGCCACACCCAGAGGTCTGCTGCACCCAGAGCCCCTGCCCCTGCGGCAAGCCACTGCTGACCCATACCTCTGCAGGAGACACTCACACTCAAAGGCAGGTCTGGCTCAGTCTCTGTGGGGTCTTCTGGTTTGCACAAAGCTTTGTTTGAGCCCTCTGAGCATCTCTGGCAGGTATGGACTTTGATTCTAAATGTGATTTCACCCCTACTACTATCTTTCTGGTGCTTCTCCTTTGCCCGTGTATGTGGGGTATCTCTCTTTGGTGGGATTCAAAATTCTCCTGTTGATGGTTGTTCAGCAGTGAGTTGCAATTCTGGAGTTCTTTCTTGCAGGAGAAGATGAGCACATGTCCTTCTGCTCCTCCACCTTGTGAATGTACCATAAATCTGGACATCACCAGACCACCAGTCAGCAAAAACAAGACTGGGAGCTGACTGTGGCTCAGATCATTAACTCTTTATTTGGCAAATTCAGACATAAATTGAAGAAAATAGGGAAAACCACAAGACCACGCAAGTGGGACCTAAATCAAATCCCTTATGAGTATACAGTAGAAGTAACAAATAGATTTAAGGGATTAGACCTAAAAGACAGAGTGCTTGAAGAACTATGGATGGAGATTTGTGACATTATGTAGGAGACAGTGATCAAGACCATCTCCAAGAAAAAGAAATGCAAAAAGGCAAAATGGTTGTCTGAGGAGGCCTTACAAATAGCTGAGAAAAGAAGAGAACTGAAATGCAAAGGAGAAAAGGAAAGATATACTCATTTGAATGCAGAGTTCCAAAGAATAGCAAGGAGACGTAAGAAAGCCTTCCTCAGTGATCAGCACAAAGAAATAGAGGAAAACAATAGAATTTGAAAGACTAGACATCTCTTCAAGAAATGTAGAGATACCAATGGAACATTTCATGCAAAGATGGGCACAATAAAGGATGGAAATGGTATGGATCTAGCAGAAGCAGAAGATATTAAGAAGAGGTGGCAAGAATACACAGAAAAACTATACAAAAAAGATCTTCACGACCCAGATAATCATGATGGTGTGATCACTCACCTAAAGCCAGACATCCTGGAATGTGAGTCAAGTGGGCCTTAGGAAGCATCACTACAAACAAAGTTAATGGAGGTGATGGAATTCCAGCTGAGCTAATGAAAATGCTGTGAAAGTGCTACACTCAATATGCTAGCAAACTTGGAAAATTCAGCTGTGGCCATAGTACTGGAAAAGGCCAGTTTTCATTCCAATCCCAAAGAGAGGCAATGCCAAAGAATGGTCAAAGTCCCACACAATTGCACTCATCTCACATGCTAGCAAAGTAATGTTTAAAATTCTCCAAGCCAGGCTTCAATAGAACATGAACCGTAAACTCCCCCTATGTTCAAGCTGGATTTAGAAAAGGAAGAAGAACCAGAGATCAAATTGCCAACATCTGATGGATCATAGAAAAAGCAAGAGAGTTCCAGAAAAACATCTCTTTCTGCTTTACTGACTATGCCAAAGCCTTTGACTGTGTGGATCACAACAAACTGGAAAATTCTCAAAGAGATGGGAATACCAGACCACCTTATCTGCCTCCTGAGAAATCTGTATGCAGGTCAAGAAGCAACAGTTAGAAGTGAACATGGAACAGACTGGTTCCAAATTGGGAAAGGATTACATCAAGGCTGTATATTGTCACCCTGCTAATTTAACTTATATGCAGAATATATCATGCAAAATGCTGGGTTGGATGAAGCAGAAGCTGGTATCAAGATTGCCAGGAGAAATAGCAATAACCTCATATACACAGATGACACCACCCTTATGGTAGAAAGTGAAGAACTAAAGAGCCTCTTGATGAAAGTGAAAGAGGAGAGTGAAAAAGTTGGCTTAAAACTCAACATTCAGAAAACTAAGACCATGGTATCCAGTCCCATCACTTCATGGCAAATAGATGGGGAAACGATGGAAATGGTGAGAAGACTTTATTTTCTTGAGCTCCAAAATCACTGCAGATGGTGATTGCAGCCATGAAATTAAAAGACGCTTACTCCTTGGAAGAAAAGCTATGACCAACCTAGACAGCATATTAAAAAGCAGAGACATTACTTTGCTTACAAAGGTCCGATTAGTCAGAGCTATGTTTTTTCCAGTAGTCATGTGTGGATGTGAGAGTTGGAGTAGAAAGAAACCTGAGGATTGAAGAATTGATGCTTTTGAACTGTGGTGTTGGAGAAGACTCTTGAGAATCCCTTGGACTTCAAGGAAGGCAAACCAGTCATTCCTAAAGGAAATCAGTCCTTATATTCATTGGAAGGACTGATACTGAAGCTGAAGATCTAATACTTTGGCCTTATGCGAATAACTGAGTCATTGGAAAAGACCCTGATGCTGGGAAAGACTGAAGGCAGGAGAAGGGGACGACAGGGGATGAGATGGTTGGATGGCATCACTGACTTGATGGATGTTTGTTTGAGCAAGCTCCAGGAGTTGGTGGTGAACAGGGAAGCCTGGCATGCTGCAGTCCATGGAGTTGCAAAGAGCTGGACATAACTGAACGACTGAACTGTGCAGAAGTAGATTTGATGGCTTTAATTTCCAGCCCCTGCGATATCAACAAAGAAGACATAAGAAGCACCCATATAACCGATCATGCATAACTTCTATAGCAGATTAATGATGGCCACAAATTCTTTGACATATCTCTGGTTGAGAGGGATGGTTCATGTTTTTTCCCTTGAGTTTTGGCAGACTCTGTGAGTATTTGGAACAATATAATATGAGGAAGTGACTGTGCCAGATTCTGAGCTTGGAAATTTAAAGACTGGAAGCTTTCGTTTCTTGTATCTTGGAACATTTGATCTAAGGGAAACAACTATTGCATAAAAATTCCAAGTAGGCTAAGACTACCACCAAGCTGGGATGAAATCCATGCTACCACGTGGAGTGGCCACTTGGAAAGAGAAATGTCCATCCTGCCTTCAGCTTTCCTGCTGTCCAAGCTAGGCTCTAGATACATGTGTGAAGAAGCTGTCTTGACATCTGGTCTTCAGATGATTCCAGCACTAGTTCTTTGTAACTGCATGAGATCCCAAGTGCCAAGTGATCAACAATTACTAGTCAATGTACAGAACCATAAGAGATAATAATTTTTTGTTAAAGCCATAAGTTTGGGGATGCTTTCTTATTCAGCAATTATTAACCAAATAGTTTCCAACAAAAGGGAACTATTTCTCTTGATGGATTACTGAAAATGAGTACTTATTTAAAAGAAAGATCACCTCATCAATTTGTTTCTCTCATACTCCTTGTACCAAAACACACCAATCTATGTCCCTTCCATTCTTCAAATTCATCTTAAAATGTTCAAAAAATATATATCTGATATCAGTCCTTACTTTTGTATTGTTCCTCTGCATTTCCTCAGTATTCGTGTATTATATTTGCATATTTCTGTAAGCATATTTATACCTCACAAATAGAAATGTTCTTTTACAAAATGAGATGATCTTTTCTTTTTTAAAGGAAAACAAGTATTCCATAAAGAAAGCATATAAACCTGACTATAGAAAATAGGACTTCACACATGGCAGAATATTTTTTCCCTTAGTATTAAGTTTGTGTTTTTCACAAAATTGACATTTTTTAAATAAAGTTTTATTGTGTATCTCTTTTTTTAAGGCCACTTATTTCTCAGTTTCTCTAAGTTTAACAGGAGACTTAGGGTAAAGCCCTCAAAAGAATTCTCACTTCCTTCCTTTGTTTATGTTACAAGTTTTCTGAACATCTACCTTCAGTCTAGCTTCTCATTTCAATAACCTTGCATGGGGAAATAGAGAGCAATCATTATTCCCTGAGGTTGTACTGTGTCTCTAGTTCTGAAATTGGATGGATAATTTAACTACATGTTTATGCATGAAAACAGCCACTTTTCAGTACATAAGCATTTTCCAAACACTCTTCCTAGAGTCTACTTAAATCTTAAATCACCAGCATGATACCTGCATATACCTATATAATAGAGCAGGACATGCAAAACAAGATTAGACTGCTGAAAAACAGACCTTAACCTATGGAAATTATTTTTCTTTGTTCTATGTATTATAGCATTAATTCAATAACATTTCTAAAATATAACTTGCTTATACAAGCAGATAAATATCTAGAAAGCGTATAAATCATTACTTCCTCAGGTGCCCTCAACAAAGTTCAATGCAATTTAGAGATAAATATGAGAAATGATTACATTTTCTTACTGACTTAAATCCAGAAACACTTCTAAGAAGAGAAATGAATACTCCCATGTTCATTGGAGAAGAACATAATCATAAAGAAAGACAAATCTCATTTTTCACCCATTTAAAATACTCCCTGAGTATCTGTGTTGGGGAGGTGGGGCGGGGAATAGCTGGAAAATTAACATGTTTACTTTACTTAATAAAATATCATCTTGAGAAGATAATCCTTCATGTCTACTAAAATTTCACTTTATGTGGAATAAAGTTGAAGGGACCAGAATGACTGGGTAAACTCATTTTAAAAAGTAGCTTCAAACTACTTTTAAAAGGATATAATACTGTTAAACTATACTACATATTAATAACCATTAGGTAAAATGAGGTCATTATTGAAACATTTAAGACTCAAACTCTGCCTATGTCACCGAATATTGTGAATGAAATATAAATTATAAGTAATCTTCAAAAATCAATCACGGGACCCAGAAGTTGAAGGCACTTTAAAGGATTGCTTGTTTTATTGAGGCTTTGATTTGGAAAAACAAAAAGCTATAGTTTTGTGACATAATTTTTTAATTGCTAGACACTACATTTCCATAAACCCAATTATTTCTAACAATTTACATCATGAGAGTCACGGAGACCTATCTGAACTAAAGAAATTTTTGTGATTACTAATTAATTAGCTTTTTTTTTTTTTTGTAAAATGTGTCATGAAGTTCTGTCTTCTTGCTTAGGAAATGGCTTCAAGTGGTAAACTTGGATGATGGAATTAAACAAGTAGAAATTTAGAGGAAAGACCATCCTCTTGGAAAATAACAATCTTGCTTGTCCAGAGTTTCTATAAGAGAATGCATTGTGTTGGTATAAAAAGTGAGAGGAGGGACTTCCTTCAATTCCTGGTAAGGCAGCTAAGAGTTTGAAAGCCACACCTAAAATATATATAAAAAAAAGATCCCACATGCTAAAACAAAGACCAGGCAGAGCCAAATTAATTAAATAAAAATAAACTATTTTAAAGAGTGGAAAGTGAATGTTATCTTAGTCCTGGAAGGTCTGTGTATAGGATGGCAGAGCATATGCTCAATGGGACTATGTTTCTTCTCTGAAGGAACCCTAACTCCTATTAACATCTTGGGAGTTAGGAAGGTTGCCAGTCCCCGGCAGGACTTTCCTATTGAGTTTTATTCAGTAGCTTGCTATCAGAAAATCTGACCAACTTACTGGGCTCAGGTCATATGGCCTCAGTCCGAAGTTTTTCCTTTATAAGTTGTTTCAGGCATTCTTTGAAGAGAAACCCAACCCTAAATATCAGAGAAGATAACTGGTATATTTGTGGCTGACCACAATTACATTTCAAAAGAGATTTCCTGGACTCAGCAGGGAAAATGAGAGGTACTATAGTTTGATTACCAAGCAATCAATTCACTCTATACACTTACCACTATACTTTTCACATTATCCTAATTGATTGCCAACTTCACCATCATTCTCTGCTACCTGGAAATCATTCCTTTGGTAATTCACTCTACACTCAGTGTATCTTAAACAAGCATGTTTGTAATTTTGAACACTTTTCACTGTAAATCTCCACTTTCCTCCCATCTTGTCAAAAAGAACCCACACAAACCATATGACTCTAACCTAGAAAATAATAGATGCTTTCATAAAGCAACTCATGATATCTTATCTCATATATGCTTAGAAAATGAAGTCAAATGGCAATATGATTACAACATGTCATGTCAACAAGAACTAATGCCAGAATTTGTATCAGATTTGGGGAGCTTAAAGTATATGGAAAAAGTAGGCTTCGGGCTAGAATTTAATGTTATATATCTTATTGCAAAGGAAAATAAAGTTTGCTCAACAAAGAGAGTCCCAAATAACTCAAAAAAGAAATCAACATATCATACTTGAAATTAGAATTGCCATGCATTGAACATGTTGTCAATTGACACAAATGTGATATTTGACTTTCTAACAAATATTGCAAGAAAATGCACATGCAAAAGAGCCATCAAATGTATGGAACAAGATTGTATTCTGTTCATTCCTGTATTTTTTCCACTAGTTCTTGTTGGTCTTTTTTATAGATTAATGTGTGTGTTGCTTTTTTTTCAACTTTGCATTCAAAAGCAAAAGAGAAAGGTGGCATTAAGGAGAATTTTCAATAGTTTGGAGCCACATACCGTTAGGATAATCCCCACTCTAAATTCCAAATAGAAATAAATCACTAAACAATTATTTACACTGACTATCCATGATAAAATAAAATGAAAAATAAATAAAAATAAAAAATAATAAAACAATAACAATAAAAATAAATAAAATTTAACAAAATAAATAAGTAAATAAAAATAATGAATAAAATAAAAAATAATAAAAATAGGGAATCTAAAACAAAAACATTAACCACAAAGAATCCCATTCTTTCTGAATGGTATGTTTTGTACAGCTTTGTAAGTCCCAATATGTATCACATCAATAAAAAGCACTTATTAACTGTAGGGCTGCTCAACTGGAAAACAGAATGCAGTTGATCATTTGATTCACTTAATCTGTCACATTTCCCTTGATACTGGCTTTACATCTTCCTCTTACCAATTTCAGTTACACAGATCTCTCACATTCTTTGAACTTGCTCCCATCAAAATTTGTTCAGTTAAAAAGAGAACCAACAAAATACATGTATCTTAATGCCCATAGACTAATCATGATTATTATTATAATTTTAATCATATGTAAGAAATTCAGAAAACCATTCACTTGTCATATCAAGAGATAGTAAAGTATTAATGGACAGCCAGGTTGAAAGTAGAGAGTACAGTGATAGCTGGCACAGAGTAGAGTGATACCATCCTTCTACTGACCCAGTGACCCAGGGCCTGTGCTAAAGGTATCATGGTCCAGAGGTAAGCTACCATACCTCAGTCTATGCAGCCTGATCATGCACACAAAGATATGCTGAAGAAGCAGTAGTGTAAAGCCACTTGGCAGAGACATTCCTATGTAATGAAAGCCCAAAGAGTCTTAGTCCACAAGGTTTGCTATAAGCCACCTCCCACACTAGCTAATGATACCCTACAAAATGGAGGCATATATAAATGTATATGTGTATGTTAGTTTCTTAGACTTGTCCAAATCTTTGTGACCACATGGACTATAGCTTTCCAGGCTCCTCTGTCCATGGAATTCTCCAGGCAAGAATACTGGAGTGGGTTGCCATTTTCTTCTCCAAGGGATCTTCCCAGCCCAGGGAATGAACTCAGGTCTCCCACATTGCAGGCAGATTCTTTATCACCTGAGCCATCAGGGAAGCCCTACAACAAGTACAGTCTGTGAACAAACAACATTGTTTACTGTAAGAGATGGGAAACAAACTTGCACATGTACAAGACCTGGAAAAAAATGAAATAATGCTCCAAAGAAATTTGGGTGGTATTTTTTAAAAAAACCTATGCCTCCATTTTATAGGGAATCATTAAAAAAAAAAAAAACAAAAACAAAAAAACGGTGGCATAGATTTCCTTAAAATATCTCCCAAATTTCGACAAAGTTTTTTAATATGCTGTCTAGGTTTATCATAGTTTTTCTTCCAAGGAGCAAGCGTCTTTTAATTTCATGACTGTAGTCTCCACCTGCCAGAGAAGACGATGGCACCCCACTCCAGTACTCTTGCCTGGAAAATCCCATGGGCGGAGGAGCCTGGTAGGCTGCAGGCCATGGGGTCGCAAAGAGTCAGACACGACTGAGCGACTCCACTTTCACTTTTCCCTTTCATGCATTGGAGAAGGAAATGGCAACCCACTCCAGTGTTCTTGCCTGGAGAATCCCAGGGACGGGGGAGCCTGGTGGGCTGTTGTCTATGGGGTCGCACAGAGTCAGACACGACTGAAGCAACTTAGCAGCAGCAGCAGCAGCAGTCTCTATCCACAGTGATTTTGGAGCCCCCAAAAAATAAAGTCTGTCACTGTTTCCATTGTTTCCCCATCTATTTGCCATAAAGCGATGGGAATAGATGCCATGATCTCAGTTTTTTGAATGTTGAGTTGTAAGTCAGCTTTTTCACTGTCCTCTTTCACCTTCATCAATAGGTTCTTTAATTCCTCTTTGCTTTCTGCCGTAAGGGTGGTGTCATCTGTGTATATGAGGTTATATGCTATTTCTTCCAGCAATCTTGATTCCAGCTTGAGCTTCATCAAGCCCAGCATTTCACATGATGTACTCTGCATATAAGTTAAATAAGCAAGAGGATAAGTACAGCCTTGATGTACTCCACTCCCAATTTTGAACCAGTCCACTGTTCCATGCCCGGTTCTAACTGTTGCTTCTTGACCTGCATACAGGTTTCTCAGGACACAGGTAAGGTGATCTGGTATTCCCATCTCTTTGAGAATTTTCCAGAGTGTGTTGTGATCCACACATTCAAAGGCTTTAGTGTAGTCAATGAAGCATAAGTAGACTGTACTTACTTCATCTCCCTTGCCCTTGCATATATCTTAAGTAAAAATGCCCTGTATGCACACAGCTCAACTGAAAAAAGTTATTTATGGCTCTCTTGTACCCATTTGATTGAAGATCTGACCCAAGACATTATTTCCAAGTTGGTTCGGGGTTCTCTTAAATAGCTACCTGTGTAATTCTTCAATAATGCTGATTTTAATTATTTTCCAAAAAGACCACCAGATATCTTAACAAGAAACTTTGCCTGAAGTTAGATACTGGAAAAAGGAAAATACATGACAGAGATGTGTGTGTGTGTGTGTGTGTGTGTGTGTGTGTGTGTGTGTGAGCGTGCATGTGCCTGTAAACCATTTTTTTTTTTTCCCTATTTGGGAAAAATAACCAACTACCTTTGAACAGAAACTTGCCATTTTTCAACCTTTGCCCAGACTTTGTCTTGGAAATAGCCAAATATTTTCCCAACTTTGAAATATAGTTGATACTTAGTTTTCTATAAATTTAAGGTACACAATGTGTTGATTTGATTCAAGCTGATTACCATCACAGTATTAGTTACACTTCCATCAAATTTATAGTAAACAAATCTTTTCCATAGTGAGCATATTTAAGATCTACTCTATTAACAACATTTAATTATGTTTTATTGTATTATTAGGTATTATCACCATGCTATATTAGACTACCAAACTTGTTGCTCTTTTAACTGGGAGTTTGTGCCCTTTGATCAATATCTGCCCACTTCCCCCTACTCTTCAGTCCCTAGTAAGCATGACCCTACTCTCTGTTTCTCTATTTGTCCTATTTACGTTTTACATATAAGTGATATTCAGTTCAGTTCACTCGCTCAGTCGTGTCCGACTCTTTGAGACCCCATGAACCACAGCACACCAAGCCTCCCTGTCCATCACCAACTCCCGGAGTTCACCCAAACCCATGTCCATTGAGTCAGAGATGCCATCCAACCATCTCATGCTCTGTCGTTCCCTTCTCCCCCTGCCCTCAATCTTTCCCATCATCAAAGTCTTTTCAAATGAGTCAGCTCTTTGCATCAGGTAGACAAAGTATTGGAGTTTCAGCTTGAACATTGGTCCTTCCAATGAACACCCAGGACTGACCTCCTTTAGGATGGACTGGTCAGATCTCCTTGCAGTCCAAGGGACTCTCAAGAGTCTTCTCCCACACCACAGTTCAAAAGCATCAATTCTTCGGCACTCAGCTTTCTTCACAGTCCAACTCTCTCATCCATACATGAGCACTGGAAAAACCATAGCCTTGACTAGACGGACCTTTGTTGGCAAAGTAATGTCTCTGCTTTTAAATATGCTGTCTAGGTTGGTCATAACTTTCCTTCCAAGGAGTCTTTTAATTTCATGGCTGCAATCACCATCTGCAGTGATTTTGGAGCCCAGAAAAATAAAGTCAGCCACTGTTTCCCCATCTATTTCCCATGAAGTGATGGGACCGGATGCCATGATCTTAGTTTTCTGAATATTGAGCTTTAAGCCAACCTTTTTACTCTCCTCTTTCACCTTCATCAAGAGGCGCTTTAGTTCTTCTTCACTTTCTGCCATAAAGGTGGTGTCATCTGCATATCTGAGGTTATTGATATTTCTCTTGGCAATCTTGATTCCAGCCTGTGCTTCCTACAGCCCAGCATTTCTCATGATGTACTCTGCATATAAGTTAAATAAGCAAGGTGACAATATACAGCCTTGACATACTCCTTTTCCTATTTGGAACCAGTCTGTTGTTCCATGTCCAGTTCTAACTGTTGCTTCCTGACCTGCATACAGGTTTCTCAAGAGGCAGGTCAGGTGGTCTTGTATCCCCATCTCTTCAGAATTTTTCACAGTTTATTGTGATCCACACAGTCAAAGGCTTTGGCATAGTCAATAAAGCAGAAATAGATGTTTTTCTGGAACTCTCTTGCTTTTTCTATGATCCATTGGATGTTGGCAATTTGATCTCTGGTTCCTCTGCCTTTTCTATAACCAGCTTGAACATCTGTAATTTCACAGTTCATGTATTGCTGAAGCCTGGCTTGGAGAATTTTAAGTATTACTTTACTAGTGTGTGAGATGAGTGCAATTGTCTGGTAGTTTGAGCATTCTTTGGCACTGCCTTTCTTTGGGATTGGAATGAAAACTGACCTTTTCCAGTCCTGTGGCCACTGCTGAGTTGTCCAAATTTGCTGGCATATTGAGTGCAGCACTTTCACAGCATCATCTTTCAGGATTTGAAATAGCTCAACTGGAATTCCATCACCTCCACTAACTTTGTTCGTAGTGATGCTTCCTAAGGCCCACTTGACTTCACATTCCAGGATGTCTGGCTCTAGTTGAGTGATCACACCATCGGATTATCTGGGTTGTGAAGATCTTTTTTTTACAGATCTTCTGTGTATTATAATAATGTCAAAACTTTCTTTACATTTTTGTTTAATAGATATGGTCATGATAATTTCATATTACATGCTTGTTTTTGTTTCAGATCCTCCACAAGTTAGGAAATTTCATAGTTAGGAAGTTAGATTTTTCTTTCTTCTTGCTCCACTTAAAATTAAAATATGTTTCTTATTCATGATGCCAGTTATTGAAACTTATTGAAACCTTCTAAAAGTGATATTATAGTGTATAATATATGCCAGTTATTGTAACCTTTTGCAACCTTCCAGAAGTGATATTATAGCGTATAAAATATTTTCAATAGGTTTCAATGACTGGCATCATGAATAAGAAACATATTTTGATTTTAAGCGGAGCAAGAAGAAAGAAAAATCTAACTTCCTAATTATGAAATTTCCTATCTTGTGGAGGATTGGAAACAAAAACAAACATGTAATATGAAATTATCATGATCATATTATATCTATTAAACAAAAATGTAAAGAAAGTTTTGAGATTATATCAGTAATTATCAAAGCATGATCTATATACTGGTTGAGGATCAAAGCCAGCTTAGTTAAGGCGGCCAGTTGTGACTGTTTCTGCAAACTGATAGGGGCTATGCCACATAGCCAGAGGAATACCACCTCCTCAAAGTCTAAGAGTAGCTGTACAGACCCTTCAAAATCAAGCCAAATCAAAAGTAATGGTGGTTGTAGTACAGTATAATGCAAAAGAAAAATCATTCAATTTGAAAAAAATAAACTAGCATTTCTTGAGTACTGACTTTTGCTGTTACTACTTAGCCATTAATTTGACAAATAACTTTTAAGTTACTATGATGTGCCCTGCACTATTCTAGTAATCTTTAGAGGTAAGATAGTGAAAAAGACAGATATGATCCCTGTCCTCCTAGAGCTTACATTCCAGAAGGCAAGATAGACAATAAAGAAAATTAAATAAGTAAACAATGCAGTAATGTCAGATGGTGATATGTGCTAAGTAGAAAAATAAAAGTAAAGAAAAAAGTGAAAAATGAAAAATAAAGCAAGGGATGATAATATATACTTATAGAATGTAACTATATATGAGGGGGGTGATGCAATTTTGAATAACACAGTCACCTCAAGTTTCTCTGAGACTTGATCTTTTAACAAAAGCTTAAAGGAATGGAGATAGCAAAGAGTGAAGATATCTAGTGGAGAAGGCAATGGCACCCCACTCCAGTACTCTTGCCTGGAAAATCCCATGGATGGAGGAGCCTGGAAGGCTGCAGTCCATGGGGTCGCTGAGGGTCGGACAGACTGAGTGACTTCACTTTCACTTATCTAGGGAGAAAGATTCCAGACCAAGGGTAGAAAATGCAAGGCACTATGGGGAAAGGGAGAAAAGTGAAAGATATGGATATTGTCCTAGAGGAACTTAGTATCTGGTTGGGTTGGGTAGTGGGAGAAAAAAAGTGCCTGTAAGCTTAGTCTCTCAGTTGTGTCCAACTCTTTGTGACCCCTTCAAAGAGACCCTCCTAACTCAGGGATTGAACCTGGGTCTCCTGAATTGGCAGGTAGTTTCTACCACCTGCTGAGCTTCTGTTGAGCTCACTGAGTACAACTAAATGTTCCCATTGTACCCTGTGCTTAATGCCTCGTGCTTTTCACATGGGGTCACAAAGAGTTGGACACAACTGAGAGATTAAGCTCACAGGCACTTTTTTTTCCGACTACTCAACCCAACCAGATACTAAGTTCCTCTAGGACAATATCCATATCTTCCACTTTTCTCTCTTTCCCCATAGTGCCTTGCATTTTCTACCCTTGGTCTGGAATCTTTCTCCCTAGATATCTTCACTCTTTGCTATCTCTCCATTCCTTAACTGGCCAATTACTTGCCTATCTTTGCCCAATAGACTGTGAGCATCTTGAGGCAGGAGCCATGGTTTACCCAGTTTTTGTGTGTCCTCATCATTAAGCACTAAATGAACTAATGAGCATGAATCAGTTTCAGGAACAATACTGAAGCACACCGGGCAGTAGTATCTTTCAAGATACAAAATCCTCAGAAGTTCAGAAAAAAAATAAGTACTAGAATTATCAAGATAGGTTTCAAGGAGAAAAATGTCCCAAAGATTAGTGATGGGAGTGGATATAAATTGAGATGGGAGAAATAATTCTCTTCTTCAGCCTCACAAAGTTGGAAAACTTTTTATTATATAATAGGCTAGAGAGGACTCAGAACAGTGTTCTATTTCTCAGATATGGAAGAAAGTGATTGTGAGGTTAAACTCACCATAGAAGATGAACTTTCAGCCTGAAAAAAATAGTCCTCCATAAATAAACTCCAGTAGAATCTAGGCCAAGGGTAGAAAAAGCAAAGCACTATGGGGAAAAGGAGAAAAGTGGATGACATGGATATTGTCCTAGAACTTAGTATCTAGTACTAAAGTTACTGGTTTGTCACTCCTTCCCGGAGTCTATATCTCCCTGTATCAGTTCTGTGAAATCAGTGCGCCTAGAAAAACGTAATGACAAACTTCAATTCCAAAATTTAAACTGACAAGCTGCTGATTCAGTGACATTTCTCAGGGCACTAAAACATTAGGAAACAACCTTACAAAGTGCCTTTCCAGTACCATCATCATTTTATTTAGTTATTACCTGGTCAGGGTGCAGATTTATATTCCAGCCCTTTCTATGCTTAAATATAAAAATTCTTCCTGCCAATGTTGCCAATTTCTATTTACCAGCCATTGATTTTTCCAGTGTGTTTCTAAATGGAGCTTGAAATTAACATGTCTTTTCTTTTTATTCACTTTCCTCTATCCTGGCAGCGTTAATAACCAGTCTGAGAAGTGGACCTGATTTGTGGGTAGAGGATGAATGTTGTTGTTGAACTCTCCTGCACTGGCATTCGTGGAAAGCTTAGTGAAAATCAGATTACCCCAGTATGAAAAGAAAACATTTTCTATACCATTTACCCTGCACATAATCTTGTGTACATCCTAAGTGTAAGAGAAAGAGTTAAAACAAGTTAAACATATTTTAGTCGTCTCCACATGGACAAAGTAAAGGATTGGGAAAGAAGTTTTAATTGGAAGTGGAACTGAGGGAGTAGTATTTATGTCTATATTACTGGATGCAGCTAATTTGAAAGTACTAACAATTCTTAGCATATCAATAAAGAGGTCTTTAAGAGTATCTAAAATTACATTGGAAAACTGTGTAACATATGATTTTCAAGCCTCCTTAATATACCAGAAGGACTCGCTCATCAGCATTATAAATTTTCCACTTGTGAAGTCAGGTTTTATAACCTTCATTTGAAATATTCACTGTCCCTCCCTACAGGAACATTATACACCTTTATAGGATTGTCTTCTGTTCTAGGCATATGAATTGCTTTGACCAATGAAACATGAGTTGAAATTATGTGTGCTGCTTCCTAAAACAATCAAGTGATCTAACACCTTGTTCTTTTCCTTCAAATGAAAATGCCAATGCTCCAGGTAGGGACTGTTCTTTGAGCCTATATCCCATAGTGAAGAGAACATGGAGCAGAGCTGCAGGCAACGTGCAGAAAACTCCTAAGTGATCAATGAATCTTTCATTTTATAAGCCACTGAAATTTGGGGGTTCTTCACTACTGTGATATAAGCTAACAAATATAAATTCTGTGAGGCAAAATAGTATATGTTTGAATTTAATGAGACTGTTAAAAACCATATATTTATGTATATAAGTGTCTGTATATATATACACACATTTAAAACTTTCTTATTTTGAAGTCCCATTTATATTGCTCTACTATCTCTAGTTGCTTGGATGTGAATTTGCCTATATGTTGGTTCTGTGGTATATCTTTTTTGGTGTTAAAGTTTCTAATATGTTTTATTATTTTTATTTTTGAGCTCAACTTCTACTTAGATGTCAGAATATTTTCTGCGTAAAATATAAGCCCAGCATGGGTTGTGATGGACTCCTCTTTCATAACTTTGTAGATGCTTCTGTCTAGGTACTAAAAGATTCACCATTTCCAAAACAGTTTTTCAATCCCTTTATTACCTCTAGGTCTTTAAAATTCAAGGATCAGGTACTAGCCTCTCCGATACAACCTGAAGCTTAGGGTAATTAGTGAATTATTCTAGGCCACCCAGCAGAGACTTTCTGATAGATCTTTAAGAATGATATAGTGCTTTTCTGGCTCTGGGAAATATTCACAAAACCAAATTCCTTGTCCTCTCCTTTAAAGAACTTGTGATCTTGATAACAGTCCAGAGGCAGATTTACCACATAAATAATGAGGTTCAGCTTTCAAGGCCTCACTTGGATGGGCTCTTTCCATGGTCCAAGGAATGGTCCTGGAAATGTGGCCACATGATCATGGGTTTTGGTGAAACTGAAAAGATAGTTTCTAAGGAGAGCTTTGAAATTGTCTACATTTTCAGGTCTAGGAAAACTTGAAATTACTCATGTTGTCAACCTGTAAAGCATTTAATTTCCAACCCCTAAGGAAAGGTGTGTTTACAGCCCAGATCCTTCACACTCTGTACAGCTTCAACAATCACTTCACTTTAGCTGTGGTTTCTCCCTCATTCCCAACATGTATAGATAGATACTCTTTTTTTAAATTCAAGGTTTGGTTATATTCCATTTTTAAAATACCTTTTATCTAGCACTCTGTTTGTTTGTACTAGTAGAGCATTTCTTTTCTGCTTAGTCCACCATCTTGGCCAGAATTTATTCAGAACACTAATTTGTACAGGATTTCTTAACAGCAGATACAACTTGAAACTTTTCTGAATGCCCACCATGAGTTAATTTAGATGCTAGGCTTGTGGAGAATACTATGTAAGATCAATCTATGATTTCTGCCCTTAAAGAACTTACCATTTAATTGAAACTCTAAGTTTAACTCACACAAAGAAGTTTAAAATAATTTCATTAAACTGTACAAAATTGTCCCTTCAAGATGGTAATTGCCATAGAAGTCAGGAAGTTCTGATGTATAATGGGGATTAACTAGAAGAGAAGGAATCATAATACTAATATTTTGTTAACATTTAACTTATATGCAGAGTACATCATGAGAAATGCTGGACTGGAAGAAACACACGCTGGAATCAAGATTGCCAGGAGAAATATCAATAACCTCAGATATGCAGATGACACCACCCTTATGGCAGAAAGTGAAGAGGAACTAAACAGCCTCTTGATGAAAGTGAAAGAGGAGAGTAAAAAAGTTGGCTTAAAGCTCAACACTCAGAAAACCAAGATCATGGCATCCGGTCCCATCACTTCATGGGAAATAGATGGGGAAACAGTGGAAACAGTGTCAGACTTTATTTTTTGGGGATCCAAAATCACTGCAGATGGTGAATGCAGCCATGAAATTAAAAGACGCTTGCTCCTTGGAGGGAAAGTTATGACCAACCTAGATAGCATATTCAAAAGCAGAGACATTACTTTGACAACAAAGGTTCATCTAGTCAAGGCTATGGTTTTTCCTGTGGTCAAGTATGGATGTGAGAGTTGGACTGTGAAGAAGGCTGAGCGCCGAAGAATTGATGCTTTTGAACTGTGGTGTTGGAGAAGACTCTTGAGAGTCCCTTGGACTGCAAGGAGATCCAACCAGTCCATTCTGAAGGAGATCAGCCCTGGGATTTCTTTGGAAGGAATGATGCTAAAGCTGAAACTTCAGTACTTTGGCCACCTCACGCAAAGAGTTGACTCATTGGAAAAGACTCTGATGCTGGGAGGGATTGGGGGCAGGAGGAGAAGGGGACAGCAGAGGATGAGATGGCTGGATGACACCACTGACTTGATGGACGTGAGTCTCAGTGAACTCAGGGAGTTGGTGATGGACAGGGAGGCCTGGCGTGCTGCGATTCATGGGGTTGCAAAGAGTTGGACACGACTGAGTGACTGATCTGATCTGATCTGAAGATGCATCAGTTTGCATTCTAATCACATTTTTCTGGTCTTATTTGGAATCTATCCAAGGCCTTAGAATTAGGTACATTACACTAGTAAAAAGTAAAAAAAAATTTTTAAGAAAATAAAACCAGAATTATTATAATCACTTAGCACTTTAAAATAATGAAAAATTTTATTTAGAGCCAAATCACCCATAGTAAGGATAAAAAAATGATGTCAGAGTCAGAAATGATCTTAAAGGTCAACAAGACAATTCTTTTATTTTATAGATGAAGAAATTAAGGACAAAAGAAACTAAATGGCAGTACATGGCTCTATATTTCTACTTTTGTGTCCCAGACGTATAATATGACAGCAGAAAAATAAAGCATTAGGAAAAATGGAGGAGGTTATCTACAGGTTTCCTTCCACATTTTAAAACAGTTTTAAAGGGAACTTTCTTACAAAAGGAAAAAATCAATAGACAACTTGAATATAAAATATTTCTAAACAAACTGAATTTTTGAGTAAACAGTCTGATTTACTGAGATTTATATGAACATGTGCATACTTTTTCAGAGGATTTAAAATACTCTGAAACTTTTCAAATCATATTTGTTTCCAGTTTGAGTACCCATCCGCCCCACCCACCCCACCCCCCATTTTGAGGGTCTGAAAATGCTGTCCAGAGTCTCAGGAGAAAGTCTACAAAAGGGCTGGTTACACAATCAGGGTGATTTCACAGAGTATTTTCAGCGGGAACTCAGGACCTTGGTGTCATTTATATAGAAAGAAAGGAAGCACTCCATAAGGCATACAAATGCCTTCCATACTTACAACTGACAATTTGAAGATGACAGAAAACAAAATAAAAAAGACTTAAGTTTTCCTGAGGACAATTTTCTCTCTTAGGAGGAGAGAATAGGACAGTTCCCAGAAAGCCAATAAAACAAGGCATCCTGAGAAAAATCACAGAGAGAGAAAAAAATAATGCCACCCTGACAATTTTCCTTAATAGTGTAAGAGACAGTTCCAGTGATCATAGGATATGGTGGGGAGACTTGTAGGATAGCAAGTAAAGGGAGACAGGAGTTTAGCACGGACTTTAGAGTCAGCCAAAACAGGGAGTGAAGCCTGGTTGCCCTACCTATTTACTATGTGGCCTTGAGCCAGTTACTTAACTTCTCTGATTCTCAGCTCTCTCATCTGTAACTTCTGTCTCTCATTTGTAATAATCCAGACAATGTGCTTAATATAGAAGCTGGCACATAATAGGCAGTCAATACATGCTAGTCATTATTGTTATTCACAGTTAAATATAAATATAAGAACACATTCCATTGTCATATACTGACCCCACTGCCATATCCCTTCACAGTCATGAGTAATCACAACTCTATTATATTTTTAAATGGAAATAAGCTTTCTTAGTATTCCCCTCATGGGGTTGTTGTGAGGATAAAATGAGATAATGCATATAAAATGCTTAGCACAGCACCTGGCACATTGTAAGCACTCAAGAAGTAGCTGCTATTCTTACTCATAGAACTGACTGCTGGCTCCAGACTCATTTGATCTGTAGCCTTATTCAGGGAAGTGATTGCAAAATGGCTGCAAGGGCAATATATTACTGAAGTGATAATGGAAAATGCAACATCCCAAGGGTATATGTTACTATGGGGTTTCCATGGAATGCATATAAGAAACAGACACACTTTATTAATCCCATCCAAAAAGAGATAACTAAAAAATAGCACTCATTCTACATCCAGTGAAATCGTTGTTTTTCCAACAATTACCAGAAATATGCCACAGGGTAGTAGTGGTGAAACAGATCTTAAAGAAGGGATGAAATTTGAGTAGTATTAAACCTCACCAATACAACTTTCTTCCCCTTTTTTTTTCCTGTTTTCTCTCTTTGGAAGTTGGTATCTAACATTTCTATGGCTTTATAAAGTTTGGCTCTAGCCCCTTCTAGATGACACTGGTCACTAATTCAACTGAATAAAACCTTTGGTTAGAACTCTCCCAAGACTAGAAAAACAGAAGGAAAAAAAAAAAAAAAAGAATTCTATAAGGAATCATGTTATAGGGAAAAAATTATTTTAAAAGGAAGAAGCTTTTACTAAAATGAATTTATAGTAGTTTCTAAGAGTCTTGAGTGAATGGGACAGTATACAAGATACCCCTACAAACAAACCAAAAACTTCCATTAAAAGAACTTTAGTAAATAACTGGCCAAAAACTTATACTGGGGTCCAAGAAAAGCTGATAGTTTTTCTAAAAGCCAGAGAAAATACAAGGTAGGATATTTGATATTAAAAGAAATGTATGAATATTTGATGTTAAACATGTTCAGAAAGAGAAAAAAAGATCACTCAAGGCACCTTCAATCAAAGTTAATACAGAAGTAAGGAAATAACTCAGAATCTAGTGAATATGCTTTCCTGTTTGAGAAAGAACGGATAACAATTCAATGGGAGATGTTTGAAAGCAACAGATAAATGGGTAGTATTCAGAGCTCTGCAAGGCTGACTCATGTATCTCCCCAAAAAATGATTTGTGTAAAAAGTTAATGAGCAGTGTAATTTACAGATGTCTACAATCCCATCCCTTTGCAAAGATTAATTAGAAAGATATAGCTTCACAGGAGGTCTTCGATTATGCAAATTTCTGCTACCACAGAAACAGCACTTATGTTTTTAGATGGATCAAATATGTATTAATAACGATTATATATACATGAGATGATGTCACTTGGTCAGATGCCCCACTGGGGACAAATCATCAAGTTCTTTCCTGCAGTCAATTGTTGTTGTTGCAAATAACTCTGGTACTGGATTTCAAACAAAATGAAAAGGAAGGAATGGGGCCATTCACCTCCCCCCAAATCTCTCTACATCAGATACAGGTAATTTAACCCCCTAAAGGAGAGAAAGTATCCCAGAAGGATAATCTATGTCTGCAGAAGAGTTAGTGTCTCTCAAAATACATGTCCACATATAGAACTGCAGAGCTTTGCATGAGAGAACAGTCTAGTACTCTACTTCTGGTGTGTCTAGAATATCACCTCCTCAATCTCAAAATGTGGCTGAAGTATATGCTCTTACAACTGGATTATTCCACTTGAATTCAAAAGAAGATAAGAATAACAATGTAATGAATATACTCATAGTCTCACTCAAAAACATTTAATAACCAGGTCTACTGGAAGTAGATTCCTGATAGGTCAACCTACCTCTGGGCTTGTCTATCTTCAATCCATTTCTTATACTACAACAGAGCAATTTTCTACCAGTGACTCTATAGTACCTTTAAGGACAAAGTCTGAATTTTTAACTGTGGGCATAAATAGCCCTCGATTAGAGTTCTCAGCTTAACTTTCAGATTAATCTCTTTACATTTCTCTCTACAAATGTAATTCTACATACTAAATATATTTTGCCCGCTGCACTGTTTAAAATCCTAAAGGATGCTGCTGTTAAAGTACTACACTCAATAGGTCAGCAAATTTGGAAAACTCAGCCACGGGACTGGAAATGCTTAGTATGCATTCCAATCCCAAAAAAGGGGCAGTGCCAAAGAATGTTCAACCAACCAAACATTTGTGCTCATTTCAGATGCTACTAAGGTAATACTCAAAATCCTTCAAGCCAGGCTTCAGCAGTACGTGAACCAAGAAATTCCAAAAGTGAAATGAGGGCAATTGTATGGTAGTTTCAACATTCTTTGGCATTGCCCTTCTTTGGGATTGGAATGAAAACACCTTTTCCAGTCTTGTGGCCACTGCTGAGTTTTCCAAATTTGCTGGCATATTGAGTACAGCACTTTAACAGCATCATCCTATAGGATTTTAAATAGCTCAGCTGGCAAAATATATTTAGGAGATAGAATTACTAGTAGCCATTATGGATGTGAGAGTTGGACCATAAAGAAGGCTGAGCACCGAAGAATTGATGCTTTCGAACTGTGGTGCTGGAGACGATTCTTGAGAGTACCTTGGACTGACTGCAAGGAGATCAAACAGATCAATCTTAAAGGAAATCAACCCTGAATACTCAGTTGAAAGACTGATGCTGAAGCTGAAGCTCCAATAATTTGGCCACTTGATGTGAAGAGTCAACTCATTGGAAAAGACCCCAATGCTTGGAAAGATTGAAGTCAGGAAGAGAAGGCGGCAACAGAGGATGAGATGATCAGATGGCATAATTGACTCAATGGACATGAATTTGTGCAAACTCCCAGAGATAATAGAAGATAGAGAAGCCTGGTGTGCTACACCCTATGGGGTCACAAGGAATTGGACAGGACTTAGCAACTGAACAACAACAAATGTATTTCAAATTTATACCCACGATTTGGTCTCCATTGTCACTGCACTCACTGTGGGCCTTTATTACTTCTTAGTTATATTGCTAAAATAACCTGCTACCTGGTTTCCCTTCCTCATCTCTATACCCTTCAATCCAAAAGTCAGACTATGAACAGTTCATCTAAAACACAAATCTGATTATCTACCTCCCCTGGTTAAAAGCCACCCACAGCTCTCTATGCTCTATAAAGCAGAAGCCCGATTCTCCTTAGCTTGGTTCACAGGGTACCTTTCATGTAACACATGGGCATCAACAATCTCTGCAGTCTTAGCCTCTCACTGTTCAAACACCCATGTTCCAGACATGCTGATGGTTACACTTGCTAGTATTCATTAGTTCTTACATATGGTACAAGTTTTAAACAGACACAAAGAAGTATAATAAACAATATTTCTTTCTGGAGAATAATGTAAACAGCCAAGAATCAGGGAAATAGAAGAAGCAATTAGATGCTATTGAATACTTTAATGATTCCTCTGCTTTATTCTTTACACAAAGCTAGTCTCATGTCTACTTCTTTATGGGACAGATTTTAGTTCCCCAACTCCAAATGGCATTTTTATTTGTGCTTTTGTTTGCACAGCAATACAAAGTTTTGAAACCATATGTAAAGGTTGTAAGTTGGGTTGGTCATACTATTGGTTTCTAGAATCTTCTTGAGTAGTGGTTGTCAAGTTTACAGAGGGCGAGGAACTTTTACTACACTATACCAGATAGCCTGAAGCCACTATCCAAGAAAAGGGCCATATTCAGTTAACACATACTCATTTTTGGCCCAAATTTTAAAATTATCTTCCATTCGTTCAATTAAAATACACTTACAGGCATTGAAACCCTAGAAACATTTGCTGAGTACAAAAGAAAAAAAAAATAGACAAGATAAACACCCAACTAGGTATAAACTGATTATAATAGCTTTTATTTTCTTCTAAAACCATGAAACCAGGTTCTCTAGGCTGAAAGGTCTCTAGTATCACTTAATACAAAGGGTCTGCAAACATCTACAATAAACAGCCAAAGAATAAATATTTCAGACCTCTGTGTCTCAGAAGATCTAACTTCTAGCTCTGCAACTGTAATGCAAAAGAAGCCCTAACAATATGTAAATAAAATTCTACTTACAAAGGCTGCTACAAATTGAATGTTTGATTCTTCCCAAAATTCAAATGTTGAAATCAATTCCCCCAGTGTGATGCTGTTCGGAGGTGTTAAGTCATGAGGGTGGGGCATTCACGATTGGGATTTATAAGGTATTCCCTTATTCAAAAAGGATCGGAGAACTTCCATCCCCCTTTGGGTTGTGAGGTCACAGGAAAAAGTTTGACATTTATGAATGAGGAAGGGGGCTCCCATCAAACATTGATCTGCTAGTGCCTGATCTTGGACTTCTCAACCTCCAGAATTGTGAGAACTAAATTTCTGTTGTTGATGAGCAACCTGATTTATGGTATTCTGTTATAGAAGCTTTGACAGACTAAGACAGAGGTGGTAATGCCAAATATGGTTTTGGGGCCATAATTTGCTGACCTCAGACTATTTTGACTGATTCACATTAATAAAAACATGTTACTCCTGGAACAGTATATATTTACATGCATGTATTTAAAACAAAATTTAGCAAAGACAAAATTATCCTGATTATATGCAATACACCCCAATGTCTTCCATCTGCTTCCACTTTATTGCTTTAAATAAAACCTACTAAATTGATTCTAAAACCCACTAATGATTTGTGACCTATAACTTACAAAATACCGTTCCCATGGATTTCACTGTTTCATTCATTGTTTGAGTCCCAGATCAAAAATAACTTTAAGTAACTAGCATTCAAATACTCATTCTTTCATTTGTTCATTAATTCAGTGCACATTTATTAAGCCGCCACTATATGTCACATGGAAAAGCTCCATTATAATTGACCAATTGTGTGCTCACTTTAGAAGGAAGGCTATTGCCAATACAGGTTCTGAATCCAACTGAGAAAAGATTTTGGAGGTACTTTGAATGAGTACTCAACATGCCACTTTGAATGTTCTGGCTTTGCATCTTTTCTCAACTTAAAGCAATTTCTCTGCCACTTGCCTCCTGCATTGCTGTCTTAGGATATGTTCCAGAAACAAGGTGAATCCCCTTGAAGATTTAAGAGCTCAAGAGCACAGAATGTGAGGCTTAATAGTTGTTTCTGAAAGAGAACTATATTTAGCCTGAGGGACTCTTTCTCTCTGGTTGGCCTCTGAAGTTAATTGATCAGTCTTTAACATTGAAAGGAAAAGAAAATCACACTGTAGGAATCCAAAGGCTCTTTATAACACAGCCTAGAGGCTACATGAATGCCAGGTGGCAGGCCAATATCCGGGACTCAAGGAAGTTAATTGGTTGTTTGGTTTACCCTTTGTGTTCTGACAGAGTTATTGAGGACAGCTCCACATCAAGCTTCTCCTAAGTGTGGGAGCCTTGAGAGGCCCAAAAGCTAAAGAAGTTCACATACTATTCAAGACGGACGACTTCCGTATTAAGACAAGTCTTGCCATCCAGAGTGAGAAAATGACTGACGAAATGATCATTTCAACTTTCAGAGTTTGAATTGAAGTGGCCAATGTTACTCAACTTGAAATATGAACTGTACTCTTCCTTGACTGAGGAGTTAAACTGACGGACCAAAGGTCTCTAAAATACTATTAAACCAACCATTTTAATAAATGTGGTGACAGAAGCCAAGTCTTAGTTCTAGAAGTCAATTCCTGATTAGCTGTGCCAAGTGGAAAAGAGAAATTATTATTCACAGCTTAGATAGATATTTTGAGAATTAGTAATTCTTCCATGAGCTTCTGACCACAGCTGAGCTGTTTGAGAAAGTGAAACAATTTCACAGAGCATAAGGTCACTGTTGTCTGAGAAGAGTCACTGCATTCGCCCTGGTTCTTAATTTAACCCCAAGATTTATCTTTACAATCTGTCACTGGAAACTCTTGAGGAGAGGAATGAAAAAGATATGGGGAGTTGCAAATTTCTAATTTATCATCTCATTTGAAAAGTCCTACCTTGGGTAGCAGAAATAAATAATGGAATTTGTTACCCCTCAGGATACTGTAATAAATCTAAATAACTATCCCTCTTTCTATCATGTCCTTAAAGAAGGTTTTTTTTTTTTTTTTAACAGAAATTCATGGGCGATTAAATAATTCACATTTCTCAACTTGGTGGAATAGAAGATTTGGTCTCTTTTGCCTTTCTTTCTACTTAGACTGGTGTGCAGAAGTGATCTGATCAAGTGTACTCTGTTGCACAGATTAAAATTTCCCTTGACTGGGATGTTCCAGGTTCCAGTCTGGGGCATAGAGAATTAATCGGTCTATTTGTTTCTATCCCCCAATGACATTGTCCAGCCATCTTGTCTTTATAGTACTATCAGTGTTATTTCCATTTCCATCTCCCAATTTTGTGTTTTATTTCTCTATTGGATTCGAATGCAAGCAGGGAAAAGGTGTGCTAAGGGATTTATTAGCCCCCATACATATTCTCATCACTTTCCTAAATGGTTTTCCTGTTTCTAGTCATATTATCCTCCAATCCTCCCTCTAAACTGCTTCTAGAACAATCTTCCTGACACATGTCTGACCTTGTCACTTACCCTCCTCGAAACAGTAACAGGCTTCACTGATTTTTCTTACACTTAATAAAGTATACCAGAAGTAAATGGGAATCATAAAGTTGGATGTATCTTTATTTCAAAAAGTATATTAAAGTTTAGAACTTTATTAGTAATAATTGTATTAGCTTTAGTAACAAAGTGACACAGACTAAGTAGCTTGAACAACAGAAATTTATTTTTGCACAGCTCTGGAGGGTAGAAGTTCCAGATTAAGGTTTGTGCAAGATTGGTTTCTGCTAAGGGCCTCTTTGATTGACTTTTAGATGGCAATCTTCCTCCTGTGTCTTCACTTTGGTCTTCCGTCTGTGGTCTTCTTTATCCTAATCTCCTCTTCTCATAAGGACAGATTGAACGAGGACTTCACCCTAATGGTTTCATTTTACCTTAATTACTTCTTTAAAGTCCCTGTCCCAATTCAGTCACAATCTTAAGTACTGAGGGTTAGAAATTCAACAAATGAATTTGAGGTGAGACAAGAATCAGCTCCATAATAACCAACAACTTACTTAACATAAGCAGGTCACAAACTGGAGTTCACCAATGTGCCTTGAGATAAAGCACAGATCTTTAATACAACATAAGAGGGCTACCATGTTCAAATCTATGTCAGTCTTTCCAGTAACATCATTCACTTCTTTTTACACTAATTTTCAGCCTCATCAAATGACATTCAAATTATACCTTGCTGCTTCATGTTGTCGAGCATTGACGCAGGCTGTTCTATGCCTGAAATGCCATCCCTCCCTTTGTCTACTGAACTCTTTTCTATCCTTTAGATCCAGCTCAAACTTTATCCCTTTTCTATTTTTTTTTCCTCAGACCTACAATTTGAGGGAACTACTACAATCTTATTTTTTTAGTATGTCTGTCTCTTCTACTATATAGAGAGCTCTTTGAGGGCATTGATTGTATTTCATTTGTATTTTATGTCTCCCGTGCTCAGCACATAGTGGACACTAAATATTTGTTAATAAGCAGATAAATAATTTGGTTATTAAAGAAAAAGTAGACTTGTTTAGGGGTCACTTTTAGCCTTATGAAACTGAATGATATAAAGGATAACCAAAATGATTTTCCATAAAGCATCTTTAAAATCTCTGTATATATACTACCATATGTAAAATAGGTAGCTAGCAGGAAGCTGCTATATAACACAGCAAGTCCAGCTGTGATGACTTAAGGGGTAGGATGGGGATGAGGGTGGGAGAGAGGCTCTAGAGGGAGGGGATACACACACACACACACACACACACACACACACACACACACACTTACAGCTGATTTGCACTGTTGTATGGCAGAAATCAATACAACATTGTAAAGCAATTATCCTCCCATTAAAAATCAAGGAAAAGAATAAAAAGAGAGAAAAAAAGAATACTAACAAGACAACCACTGATTTAACCTGTATCAGTATTTTGTCAAGGAGCAGGGAGGATTTAAGCATTTATTTCTAAACCTTCTGGATGTTTGAGAAATCTAGGTAATACAGTTAAGAGTAACGTCCTGGAAAATACTAAGCAGAAGGCTAGGTCAATGTTTGCCAGTCTGAGATGATAGGTACCAAGGCCAAAGTCTAAGGAGAGGGAAAAGAAAGCAGGAAATTAGAGTCCTTAAGTCCTTGACTGCAATTGATAGTAGTCTCACGCCACTCTTTTGGATTCCAATTTAACTAATTTCCTTCCACTTGGCCACTCTGGTCCCTCAGTGAGATATTTTTAATTTTTCTGTCATATATCATTTTTCTCGATGCCCCATGAAGGCAAGGATGATGTTTTAGACATCTTAGGCCCTTCGTATACCACATAGAGTTCCATTTCAGATGAGCAAGGGGAATAGCTGTTGACTGTGTTTGAAATTCAGAAGGAACATCATATGTCATGCAAAGGACAAAGGTAGACACACACAAAAAAATAAAGCAGAGGGAAACAATAGAAACAATAAATCAACTGGAGCAAGTGAAAGCAACAATAGTGGGATTTCCCCCATATTTTCACCATATCCAATTTACCCTGAGATACAGCCAGGGGATATAAAGAGTTTTCTCACCATGAGCTATTTCTTTATATTCATTACAGAATTACAAGGTGAAGACTGCCTGTCTCCAGCCTCCATCTCTGATAAATAGGTCAGCTTCATTGGCTATAGTTAGTGACAGTCCTTGGTCTTGACAGCTTGACTTAACTAATCTATTTAATTCATTGATCAAGCAGACAGCAAAAGAACATTCTCATTAAATGGATTTTTTATCATCTGGAGTTATAGAGCTAAATGTCTTTTTAAAATCTGAAATTTAGTTAGCACATGACATGCTGTCTGTCTTGGAAACTACTTGCAAAAGGAAAATGCAAAGATTAAAAATGGCTCTGTGGCTTTAAGTAATGACCAAGAGGTCAGACTGTAAAATTGAACTCTATTCTGCCTGTCTACTTCACTGAAACTGCAACGCAAAGCAATATTACCTCCAAGTAGTTTTAGGCTGATGTCTGAAGTTACAGTCATTGAACTATATTACAAATGTTATGCAGAGCAGGCAGGTGGTAGGTTGTGATTTTCTGAGGCCCACTATGTTCATTATGGAGAAGGTAGTTACCAACTTCTGCACCAACTAGGATAAATCCCCTTCCCATCCAGATCCTATAACTTACTATTTCCCCAAATTACAGCTCCGTGGCCAAGTCTCTAATACCAGTTTGTGATAATCACAATACCCATCATTAACTGGGATTCAGGAACTGCATTAGGCACTTTAACATGTTTTCCATTTGGTTTTGCATCAATCCTGTGAGGACAGTCTCACCTTTATAAGCACTTTTAACAGCTGAGGAAACTGAGGCAGAGAGACATTAACAGAGAGGGCTGGAGTTTGAGTCCAGGTCTATTTCATTCCAAAGCCTATGCTCTTGCCACTACACCCTGCTGCCCCACTCTGAGCTTGCCTTAGCACAGAATTTAGCACTTGATTAGAGGTGTCTTGGTGTCACTTTCAGGTTGTTTCATATCTCTTTTAGCAAACGAAAAGCCTTTCCTTTATCCCCTCTCTTTACTCTTGGCCTTCACACACCCAGAAGACCCATAGGTAAACAAATGCCCACAAGTAAAGGCACCCATGGATATCTCAGCAGAATAGCTAGAAACAGTGAACTCTCTAAGGTTGACACAACGTTCAATATGGAGGGAAAAACATTAGCAATAGAGCACATACTCTACTAGCCTCATTAGAAATAAATGTAAAAGCCATTTAAACAAAACCTCAATGGGAGAAGAGTTGAATAGGATAGGTCAATCAAGCCATTATCTGTATAAATTTAGTACCATATTACTGTTTAAGAGTCTCAGGAATGTGGAAAAAGAGATTAATCTCGTCTTCCTTGCAATTCCACTTTTATTTATTTCCAGCCAGCTGTCTAGCTAAAGAATGACTCTTTCTATTGAAAGGCTAAATGAAAGGTCATTGGCTCTTGACAATATTTTCAGATCCCCTGGGGGAAAACTTGGCTTTTGCTCTTCACTATATGTAAAACCACTTCACTCATATTATTCTGATTAGAGCATTTTCTTATAAATTGCTCTCTATAAAATGCAACAATCTTTTATTTTAGATATATGCTTCACACTTAACCTAAACCAAACAGATGAGTGAAGGTAACATAAATGGTGGTTTAATTTTTTAAGCTTACATTTCTCTTTTTCTATAAATTCTTTGGAAGAGGGAAAAGCTCCTAAAATCTAAAAATAAATGAATTTGAGTTTTATTCTCTTTTAATAACTAGTGTTAATGAAATGCAGAAACTGGGTTTTGTTTTGAAACAAATTTGTTCACAAGTACGTTTGTGTTTAACTTTGCCCTGGTTTACAGTTCACTAAGAAAATTAGCAATTAGCCTAAATGAGGGAAATGGTGAAGTTCATGTGAATAGGAGCTTTCGAGTTGAGGTTAAGTCCTTCTGATAAAAATCCTGTAAAGCCTGTGCTAAAGGTAACCACTCCCCCATGCTTAATTAATTTAAATAATTTAAAGCGTTTTTTTTTTTTTTTTTTTTTTTACAACCTACCAGGTACAAAACTTACTGCTAGACATCAGGGATACCAAATAAATATGGTCTCTACCCTCAAGGAACAAAGGAATCTCAAATCTTTGACAATGCATTATTTACCCATTAAACCTAGTAGTGCTTTGATTTATATTTTCATCACGGTACCAATATATGCCTTTCCTATCATTTTAATAACTTTATGAAATTCCAAATTCAACCTCAGCCTAAAGATATGAGTGAGGAAACTCTATGGGTACTGGGTGAACAAAAACCTTCGAGAAGATTGCCTCCTACAATTATAATGGTGAAAGTATTCTAAATAAAGTGCCCCCAATTTTCTCCTAAAATTACAAGAGTCTAAAAATTAGCTAAAATAATGAATACTGGATTACAATTATACCTTGGAAATATTGTGGATTCAGTTCTAGACCACCAAATCAAGTGAATATTGCAATAAAGCCTGTCACACAAATTGTTTGGTTTCCCAGGGCATATAAAGTTATGTTGACACTATAGCATAATCTGACACTGTAGTATAATCTGCTAAGTACAAATACCATTATGCAGAATAATTTTAAAATAATGGGCCTGGTATATGTATTTGTTTTCCTCTTTCTGACTCTGTATGACACTCTGTGCTAAGTCACTTCAGTCGTGTCCGACTCTGTGTGACCCCATAGACGGCAGCCACCAGGCTCCCACGTCCCTGGGATTCTCCAGGCAAGTACACTGGAGTGGGTTGCCATTTCCTTCTCCAATGCATGAAAGTGAAAAGTGAAAGTGAAGTCGCTCAGTCGTGTCCGACTCTGTGTGACCCCATGGACTGCAGCCTACCAGGCTCCTCCGTCTGTGGGATTTTCCAGGCAAGAGTACTGGAGTCGGGTGCCATTGCCTTCTCCAATGACACTGTCTAGGTCCATCTATATACCACTGATACTATGTGTAAAATAGATAACTAATGAGAACTTACTGTATAGCTCAAGGAACTGTACTTAATGTTCTGTCATGACGTGAATGTGAATGAAGTCCAAAAAAGAGGGGATATGTCTATACTTATAACCGATTCACTTTGTTGTACAGCAGAAACTAACACAACATTGCAAAGCAACTACACTCCAATAGAAATTAATTTTAAAAAATATTGCCATAGGAAAAATGGTACCAATAAGTTTGCTTGACCCAAGGTTGCCACACACCTTCAATCTATAGAAAACACAATACCTGTGAAGTGCAATAAAGCAAAGCACAACAAAATGAGGTATGCCAGTATGTATGGTTGTATGACTGCTACCTGTGCTGCTGCTGCTGCTAAGTCGCTTCAGTCATGTCTGACTCTGTGCGACCCCACAGACGGCAGCCCACCAGGCTCCCCTGTCCCTGGGATTCTCCAGGCAAGAACACTGGAGTGGATTGCCATTTCCTTCTCCAATGCATGAAAGTGAAAAGTGAAAGTGAAGTCGCTCAGTCGTGTCTGACTCTTAGTGACCCCATGGACTGCAGCCCACCAGGCTCCTCCATCCATGGGATTTTCCAGGCAAGAGTGGGGTGCCATTGCCTTCTCCAACTGCTACCTGTAGCAGGTACTATAGGGACAAAAACATAAATTTAGGGTGAAGAAAGCAATGACATTTTATGTGGCAACTCTGATTAACCCAAACAATGGGAGGACTTAAAGGTACTACCCAGACAATACTGTTCCACAAGCCATACAATCGATGCTTGTCCTCAGCTCTAAAATTATGGCCTGTGGACTTGTAGTAGACTACGAGTCCTCCACAGAAAATCCACACTGGCCTCTAATTTAAATGTTCATAAAAAGGCCACTTGACACTACTTTCCACCAAAAAAGTGTGCTAGCAATGTTTAACAAAGAAACCCGTCTCACTAAATTGGAATCTCATAGACGTTGTTCTATATTGCCATTAATTCTGGGGTAGGAGTTTTCTTTGTGGAGGGCCAGATTTGGGATAGTATGTATACTATGGGAGATGATTTTTCATGTCTGTGAACTAAAAAATGTTTAAGAATTACTAACTTGCTGTGATCTAGTACATCTTTATAATGCTTCACCCTCCAGTCATTAGAGCATCCAGAAAGGACAAAGAACTTTACACAGAGAAAGCATAATGTCATTCCTCAACACTCTGCCACCCACAGTTCTAAAATCTTAAGTCCTAAACCTGTATGCCCCAACCTATATGATTTTCTCTTACCACAAGTGAGGCCCAGGACCTTTTCAAACATTCAAAAAGAACTGACTTGTCAAGTATTTAGGAGTCACGCTGGGGAAAGGAGTGCTAGCCTCCAGAGGCCAAATAAGTGTTTGTGTAGTTGCCTATAGGATAACCAGTAGTTTTTCAAAGTTTTGAGAAGTGTTGAAGTGAACAATAGAGTCTAGTCACACATAGAAATTCTAATAAGAACTAAAGAATGATGGAGATTTTCTCAACCTGTCCTATAAACAGTATAAGACAGGCTACTTCACTCAAATAGAGAACGTAATATTTAAGGGAAAAGGTGAAAACCTGACAGAATTGTTTTGAAGCCATTAGAATAGTTAAAAAAAAAAAAAACAGATTCATATTGATATCTCACTTTCTGGTTAGAATCAGATCAGATCAGTCGCTCAGTCATGTCCGACTCTTTGCAACCCCATGAATCGCAGCACGCCAGGCCTCCCTGTCCAACACCAACTCCCGGAGTTCACCCAGACTCACGTCCATCGAGTCAGTGATGCCATCCAGCCATCTCATCCTCTGTCGTCCCCTTCTCCTCTTGCCCCCAATCCTCCCAGCATCAGAGTCTTTTCCAATGAGTCAACTCTTCACATGAGGTGGCCAAAGTACTGAAGTTTCAGCTTTAGCATCATTCCTTCCAAAGAAATCCCAGGGCTGATCTCCTTCAGAATGGACTGCAGTCCAAGGGACTCTCAAGAGTCTTCTCCAACACCACAGTTCAAAAGCATCAATTCTTCGGCGCTCAGCCTTCTTCACAGTCCAACTCTCACATCCATACATGACCACTTGAAAAACCATAGCCTTGACTAGACGAACCTTTGTTGGCAAAGTAATGTCTCTGCTTTTGAATATGCTATCTAGGTTGGTCATAACTTTCCTTCCAAGGAGTAAGTGTCTTTTAATTTCATGGCTGCAGTCACCATCTGCAGTGATTTTGGAGCCCAGAAAAATAAAGTCTGACACTGTTTCCACTGTTTCCCCATCTATTTCCCATGAAGTGATGGGACTGGATGCCATGATCTTCGTTTTCTGAGTGTTGAGCTTTAAGCCAACTTTTTCACTCTCCTCTTTCACTTTCATCAAGAGGCTGTTTAGTTCCTCTTCACTTTCTGCCATAAGGGTGGTGTCATCTGCATATCTGAGGTTATTGATATTTCTCCCAGCAATCTGGTTAGAATAAATTAACCCTCAGATTATACATTTTTACATAGTATTACAGAAAGCATTTTCTCTATAAATTTTATCTGAGAATCAATGCTATTAAAATCTTTTATTCTTGACAAACTACAAAGTGCATACTCTAATTTAGCTTTTGAAGATAAGTCTTACAAAGGTTAAAAAAAAAAAAAAAGCTGCCAATTTCTAGGAGGTGAACCAATCTGTGTATGAGCGCCCACTACCATTCTGCATAAGACATTAGTATTAAGTAACACAGGGGTGAAGGTAGTTAAGTATATTAAATTATTCAAAAACTAAATGTTCATACTCTTTAAACATGTAAGAATTCACAACAACAAATGCAGGCCTATAAAGGCATTTTAATCATTCATAACATTTTAAGGTCATGTAGAAAATGATACCTTATCAAACCGTTCCTTTTAGGCTAGATACTAAGTACTGTCATCCATTTCTCATGTGATCTGCATAGTTCGTCATGAGATCTTGTTGTAAATGTGAAAGTTGTCTTGTTGACACATCAAATACACAGCTGAATTTCAGCACTTAGGCTTTGGATAATAAATAGTTGAATAGCAGGTAACTGAAATTTTCTGTCTCAAATATTTTACCATTGCTAGTTGAGAGAATGTTCCCACATGAAAAAGACATCCCAAACAATTTGGTTCATTCTTTGTGGACTACCATAAAACTCTTGTTTTGCTGCTCCAAATTGTGTTAATGACTCTGTGGTGGAGGAAGGGGAGAAGCAGCAACAGTAATTCCAGCTACTTTATATTGGATGCTCACTCAGTGCCAGACACTGAGTCAGGTATCTAAAAAATGGTATTCATTTAACTCATACCACAAATCTCTGGTTCAATACTACGGGGAACACATGTATACCCATGGCGGATTCATTTTGATATTTGGCAAAACTAATACAATTACGTAAAGTTTAAAAAAAAAAATACTATAGCTGACCTCATTTTCAACAAACAAGTGTTACCACAGTTAAGGAATTTACTCAGGGTACCGTAGATGGTGGTTGGCAGAGTTGAGAGTGGTTTTCAGGCTATCTGATTCTTAAACTTGTACTTTTAAGCATGTGCTCAAGGATATAGGAGATTTCAATCTGTGAGATGCTTTGCAAAGAGAAATCTGGGCAACTGCTGCTAAGTTTGGTTTAACCTCTGCTATACTGACATTTTGGCTTCCCTCATTTTGAATAACAATTTTCTCATCATGTATTAGCCTCGGTTTCTAGCCTACTCTGTTACAGATTGCCCTTTTTTTCACCCTATCCCTTCCTTTTGGATTACATATTCTTGCTCCTTAATCCATCTGAGTAAGTAGTTGCCAACTTCAGTTGAGATTAGTCTGACAGAGTAGTTCCAAGTTCTGTTACATCATCCATCACCCTGGCATTCCAAATCCTGTTTTGCTTTCTGGATCTGTGTATGGATCTCAGTCTAAGAACCTCCATTTGTGAGTTCAGATGATGGGGATTTGCTTATGGTCCAGGACAAAGGTCAGTCCCTTAGCACAGAATGAAAAAATGTGTTGGCATAAGGAACAGAAGCTCACTCTGTGATTCTAGAGTCATTTATAAAAGCCTCTTGTGCAACAAACAGTGGTCCACCCTTGTGCTTCCCTGGTGGCTCAGTGGTAAAGAACCTGCCTACAAGCAGGAACTGTAGGAGACAAGCACTTGATCCCTGGGTGGGGAAGATCCCCTGGAGGAGGGCATGGCAACCCACTCCAGGGTTGCCTGGAGAATCCCATGGACAGAGGAGCCTGGTGGGCTGCAGTCCACAGGGCCACAAAGAGTTGGACATGACTCAGTCCACCCTTACCAGTGGTTTTATTTTCTACAGTTCCAATTGCCTGTGGGAACCTGGGCCCCAAAATATTATATTAAAATGTTTAGAAATAAACAATTCACAGGTCTTAAATTATACACTGCTCTGAAGGGCATGATGAAATCTTGCACCATCCAGCTCCATCCCACCCTAAACATGAATCATCCCTTTGTCCAGTGTAACATGCCCACTAGTCACTTGGTAGCCAGCTAGGTTATCACATGGACTGTCCTAGTATTACAGTGCTTGTGCTCAAGTAACAGCAACCCTTATGCTACTTAATAATTGACCCGAAATGCCAGAGTAGTGATGCTGGCAATTCGGAAATGCCAAAGACAAGTTGTAAAGTGCTTCCTTTTCACAAAAAAGTGAAAGTTCTCAACTCATAAGAGAAAAAATTGTATATTGAGATTGCTAAGATCTATGGTAAGAATGAATCATCTATCTGTGAAACTGTGAAGTTAAAAAAAAAATCCACGCAACTTTTGCTGTCATATTCAAACTACAAAAAATATGGCCATTGTGCATAATAAGTGTTTAGTTAAGATGGAAAAGACATTCAATTTGTGAGTGTTAAGCATGAACAGAAAACATATTCCCATTAACAGCAACACATTGTGCATGGAGCCTATACAAACACTTCAACAAAGAATCCCCTGAAATGAGTGACACCAAGCTGTTTACTGCAAGTTTTACTGCAAGTGAGGGATGGTTACACAGATTTAGGAATAGGTTGGGGTTGAAAAATATAAAAAAAATTATTGGAGAGGCTGAGCCTACTGATGAAGAAACCACTGTCTTATTTTCAGCAGAGTTAAAGGAGTTGATTAAGAAGAGAGACCACATTCACATAATTTTCATTACAGTACAGTGTTATAAATGTTTGATTTTTCTATTAGCTACCATTGTTAATTTCTCACCATGCCTAATTTGTAAATTAAGCTTTATCATAGGTATATATAGGAGAAAACATAGTACTTTTTGGTATTTGGTACTATCCAAGATTTTAGGCTGAAGGTCCTGGAAAATATTCCCCATAGATAAGAGGGAACTACTGTTTCTCATTCACAAAAGATTTTGGCTCTTCTAGAAAGATAGGATGGTTTGCCATTAAGGAACCATGTTAACAGAAGGGACATTTTCAAATACAATGCAATTGAAAGTGCTGGCCATGAAGGAAAAGAGTGTTTTCCTTCTCTTTATTAACCCACACCATGTGAGGGAAAAATGGCTCAGGTCAGAAAATCATAACCTTGTGACTCCCCCATGACTTGACCCTATTTTGTGACATCTAGCTCTTTGGCACTGAGTAGGTAGTGTTTCCTAAGAAGCTAAGCTTGAAATTAAGATTCAGGATTCTTGTGCAAATTGTTTATTGAGTGAGTGAACTCAAGAAAAGTGTGTACAGGAGTAAGGGAAGCAGAATAGGGTAGCAGAAGAAGCAAAAGAATTTATCATTACTTTTGCTCTTAGAAAGGGTATGTTTTTGTTATCTGAAGATACTGCTTTTACAAATGTTCTCATACATTTTTCAATATTCTACTGTCCACTTTACACCGCAGCATTCTCAAAGGCAAAAATATTTTCTTTCTTTTTGTAACCAGCCTCCGTTCCCATTTTTATGCATACAGTAGGTGCTCAACACATGCTGTTTACTGAATGTACACCTCCTGCAGTGTCCTTGCTCTGTTAGGATTCCACTTTTATACACAGGAAGTCAACATAAAATGGTAGACAATTTCACTGAATGCTTTCCCAGAGAGCCTGTGTAGAATTATGTTGTGCATTTTTGGTAAATGTGTGGTGAAAACCTCGATGATGATTCATGAAACAATGTCACATTTCACACTGAGGAATGATTATGAATAATTATCCCTGGGCTTTGGTTTGAAAGGCAAACTGAAAGTGTTGAATGAGTCTTTTCTTTCTCATCACTTAATGACACCTTTTAAAAGAAAAGCAGGGCTGCCTAATGACCTACACAACTATTTCTGAAAACCTGAATGTAATCAAGTGGAGGCTCTCAGGTAACTACATTCCAAATACAAGACTCCAACATGAAGGATTTAAATAAACTAGTTCCTGAGATATTAAAGACTGTCCATTTTTTTTAAAAAATTGAGCATATACTAAAGATAGCTCTAATAATTCCTTCATGTTGAACAGATGACCCTTCCTAAAACACCATTTAATTAGACCATTATCATGCTCAAGGGCTTTCAGGAGCTCATCTTTGCCTAAGATATGAGTTCAGATACCTCTGCTTAGTTCTCTACTTCTTTCACATTTCAATGACATCTTTCTCACTGTCTTCTTTCCACTGCCTTGCAATCCAAATCCTCTGGTCCAGCTAAGCCATATTCTTCAATGCTCCCTCATAAGACATACAGTGTAGAATGCCCCAGAAAGTTTACACAGGTTTTTCACTCTGTAAAAATATCTTCCTCCATATCACTGCCACATTCGTTTTCACCAGTGTTTATAGTTGCTGTTGTTTAGTAGCTCAGTTGTGTCTGACTTTTTGTGATCCATAGACTGGAGCCTGCCAGGATCCTCTTTTCATGATTGGATTTCCCAGGCAGGAATACTGGAATGAGTTGCCATTTCCTTATCCAGGGGACCTTCCTGACCCAGGGTCAAACCCATGTCTCCTGCATTGCAGATGGATTCTTTTACTGGTGAGCCACCAGGGCTTCCCACAGTCTTTGTGGATTCAGTTCACATCCCACTTTCCCTCCATGACACTTATCCTTACATTTGCCCACAATAATTGCCCACTGTCCCTACTGAGGGGTGCTTCAGCACTTTGGATCTTTATTCAAAGTCATTCTAATCACCTAAGGATGTGTCCTCTGATACCATTCACATAAAATATAATCGTATCCTTATTCTTGATATTTTACAATATTATGTACACAGTATTCATTGCACCAACAAAAACATACCCTTTCTAAGAGCAAGAGTAATGATAAGTTCTTTTGCTTCTGCTACCCTATTCTGCTTCCCTTACTCCTGTACACACTTTTCTTGAGTTCACTCACTCAATAAACAATTTGCACAAGAATCCTGAATCTCAAGTTCAAGCTTAGCTTCTTAGGAAACACTACTTAAGATATATGTAAGTAAATAGACAAGTTGTGAATGGCTATAACTGCTTCTAACTAGCAGAAAATCTTTGACAAACTCTGGTATCAAGGAAATTAACATCAACAAAAACAATTCTTGTCCTTTCAGAGAGCCGTACACAATTTGGGGGTTCCTGGCTTTCAGTAGGGTTTCCGAGGTTGTCCTAGTGGTAAGAAAAAAAAAAAAAAAAAAAACACCTGCCAATTCTGGATAGACATAAGAGATGCAGGTTGGATCCCTGCATAAGGAAGATCCCCTGGAAGAGGGCATGGCAACCCACTCCAGTATTCTTGCCTGGAGAATCCCATGGACAGAGGAGCCTGGTGGACTATAGTCCACAGGGTCACAAAGAGTCAGACACGACTGAAACAACTTAACACAAACAAGCACAGCTTTCAGTAATAAAAATGGTATGTGTGAAACGGAAGTGAGCTCACAGATGATCCAGTCCTGTGGTTCTGAGCTTTTGTTCTCCATCACAGCACAAATAAGTAACACTCCATGCTCCCAAGGTTGCAGTACCTCTGAACTTCAGAGAGGTCAGATGAGTATGTTAGATCTTGGTTATAAGGTTACAAAAGCCTCAGAGTAGATTCTGATAAATAATCCCCAACCAGGACTCTGAAAGAGTTCAAATTCATAATTCTTGACAAATTAGGAAACACAAGAAGCATGGAGGCAACTTCTCCAGGATTAGAGAACTACTTTGTGGCAGAGGAGGAACCAGAACCCATTTCTCCCACATACACAACACACGACTTTCTTTAATGTAGCATTTCCTGAAATGTGCTTTACGGAACACTAGTCACTAAGTCTATGGTATGTACCATAGGAAAAAAGTTCCAAATACTGCCTAATATATTCTTTCCTGAAAATTCACAAAGAACGTTAGCATATTAAAGACTCTGAAAAAAAGCATACATCAAAATATGTTTTCTCAAGCTTACTTAATCACAGATACTGTCTCTTCTTTCATATAATAACTATTAACCAACATCCCTCAGAACTAGTGATTTGAGGTACTTACTTTGGAATAAGCTGATATAATTGATTATCCTGGGTGGCCCTAGTGGTAAAGAATCCGCCTGCCAAAGCAAGAGACATGAGATGTGGGTTAGATTCCTGGGTCGGGAAGATCCCCTGGAGGAGGGCATGGCAGCCCACTCCAGTATTCTTGCCTGGAGAATTCCATGGACAGAAGAACCTGGTGGGCTACAGTTCAGAGAGTCACAAAGAGTCACACATGACTGAAGTGACTTACCACACACAGCACAACTGATTATCCTAGGGAATTGCTAGATACTGTGAACATTTATCTAAGCCACTTGGTAAAACTCACGTAACATTTAAAGGAATAATAGAAAATGTTAGCACCTTGATTTTCATTCCCAAAAAAGGAAAGGAAGCAATAAAACAGAAGGTTGTGGAAGGTTACCAACCACCTGATATTATGACTAAAAAACACATCAATACTTGGGTACCTATAGAAACCCCCTAAATATTAGATTGCCATAAGTTAAAAGTGACAAGAATATTCATAAAAGAAATAAAAGGCAAGTGAAAAATACTTTTTCAAGCCTACATGGTAAAGGACAGATTACAGCTCAAACATACTAAATAGAGAAAATAGTCATGTTAAATATTACATGGAGTGATTACATCCCACACATTCCTCAGAAAGACCAAAATTAGAAATATCTACAACTCATATGTTATTTTCCTTCTCTTGTATATAAATAAGAGTAATAAATTACTAACCAGTATATAAGTAACATACAGTATTCATGTTTAAACATAACCTACAGGTCACTGTGGTTGTTTCCTGATGTGTATAATAAACACCATCAAACATAATGGCTCATCCCATTAGCCTCTTTCAGCTGACCCCTTAATGTCAGTGCTTGAAAAACAGAAACAAACATTTGCTGTAAGGAGGCCAAACATGACTGCCACTACAATGTGATGTCTGGCTGTGGGAATGAGATTGACTGAAGTCAATGGGACTTAAGGCAATTCTGTTTTGAAACCGTGGTGAAGGGTTTCATCCACAGAAGGACATTTCCTAATGCATTATTAGCATATCAAGTAAGGTTTCAACTGGGACAGATGAGGGAGAAAAGAAAACATCAGTTTTAATAACATCTTTGTATCAATGGTGCCACTATTACTTGAATAAATTTCTACTATACCCAAGTGGGAGATATTGAAATTTTTAATTTAAATTCTTGAGTGAATAGCATGCCTAGCTCCATACCAAATGCTGAAGAATTGTGAATGTTAAAAAAACAAAACAAAACAAAACAAGCAAAGACATAGTCAAAAATCTCAAATATAAATGAAATGACATTTCAAAAACACATCAAACAATCAAAAAGTAACTAATATGACCTATATGGGATGGCACCCCACTCAGGTACTCTTGCCTGGAAAATCCCATGGATGGAGGAGCCTGGTAGGCTCCAGTCCATGGGGTTGCTAAGAGTCAGAAACGACTAAGCGACTTCACTTTGACTTTTCACTTTCATTCATTGGAGAAGGAAATGGCAACCCGCTCCAGTGTTCTTGCCTGGAGAATCCCAGGGACGGTGGAGCCTGATGGGCTGCCATCTATGGGGTCGCACAGAGTTGGACACGACTGAAGCAACTTAGCAGCAGCAGCAGTGAAGAGATGAACTTGGCCATACAGGGTTGAGTCAAGTTCCAGAGACTTAAATGCCAATGACAAACTTACTCCTTTCCCTGTAATATCAATGTATGAAATCTTGTTTAACTTCAAAATATTTTTACAAAGAGAATCATAACCATCACATATACTTGTTTCATGAAACATCTAAATAGCTTTAAGAAAATCACTTTCCCTCTCTGTATCTCAGATTTGGTGGTCAGGACAGCAAGGAGATTAAACCCATCAATCTTCAAGGAAACCAGCCCTGAATATTCACTGGAAGGACTGATAACTGAAGCTGAAGCTCCAGTACTTTGGCCACCTGATGCAAAGAGCCAGCTCATTAGAAAAGACCCTGATTGCTATTGGGAAAGACTGAGGGCAGGAGGAGAAGGGGGCAGCAGAGGATGAGATGGTTGGACAGCATCACTGACTCAATGGACTTGAGTGTGAGCAAACTCCAGGAGATTGTGAAGCACAGGGAAGTCTGGCATGCTGCAGTCCATGGGGTTGCAAGGATTTGGACACAACTTAGCGACTGAACAACAACACACAAGGTTTTCAGTCAGTATTAAATAAAAAATTCCAAGTCATACTATAACTGTTTGCCTCAAATAATGAAAACAACAGATTTATTAGCAAGTGATTTTGCTAGAATCAAAAGATTCTAGAAAAGAAAGTTTATAAAGTGTGGGAGTTAGATTAGGCTAATGTGATCAATGATCATTCTAACAACATACTTGAAGAAATAAACATCGACAGAGATCGATTTTTACCTAATTTTCCATTTTCGGGAAAAAATACTAGCAGTCTATTTGAAGGAGACTGAAGATAGTCTCATCTTTCATGTTCTAAAGAAATAAGAAAAGAACCAGAGAATATATGTTTCAAAATGAGTAAAGAGAAATGCCAAAAGAAGCAGCTTGGTTAGTGGGCAGGTTGGTAATAAAAACTACCTTTGACCACTTTCAGCTTGATGTCAAGCCCAACTAAGCTTACAAACATAGTAATGGTGAGCAGGAAGAGTCCAGTCCATATATTGTAGACCCAAGTGCAAGTCTCTTACTAACATGAACTTCTACCGAAGCTTTGCATTCTTTACATTTTTATTCATCAGTAAGTTTCTGTAAAGTTGCTTATATCAGAGGCTATGAATAACAACTTTCAGTCACTACAAGTGAATCATTTTTTTGAGTGCAAAATATTTGTAACTGATTTCCTCTTATCTCCCCCACACAGTTTTGGGGCCATTTTTCTCTAATGTTCAGTGGTGGGTGTTCAGGGATTGCAAATTGACTTTAATATTATTATGTATTATATTACATCCTCCAAAACCCAACAGCAACCATTTTTCAATTATTTGTTGTTGCAGGTGATTCATCATTGTAAATAGTTAGAGGAGATAACCAAACAAAACCACAGGTCCTGCTAGCATCTAAAAACTTTAGAAAACAAATAACAGTGTAGACAAAGAGCCAAAGCAAAAGCTAGATAATAGAATACTAACACCAACACAGAGATAAATTACCAGTGGGGACAAGGATTCTAAATAAAATAGGAATGAACTAAGTAACCATGGGAGTCGTTCACTCCATCAAATCACGAAGATGTTATAAAAGAGGTCTTCAGCAACATATTAAAGACAAGGAGAGGTGGCAAACAAGCAAAAAAAAAAAAAAAAGATGGAAAAAATTTGCACTAAGATAGGATCAAAACACTTCTAAGTGAATGCATCTGCAGCTACTTAAGAACTGGGCTTGGTTTTAGGGATCAGTTAGAATTCATCCTAAATAAACTATTTAGTTTCAAAGATAGTGCCTAGATTTACTTTAGTTGCAGTCACCAAAGATCAGTGGTTCCTCTGTTTGGGAAAGTAAAGCAGACCAAGAGATTCAAATGAAAAGACTTGTAGATTATTTTTCATTAATTTGTATTGGAGTATAGTTGCTTTCCACTGTACAGCACAATGAATTAGTTACACACACACACACACACACACACACACACACACACACACACTCACTCCCTCTTTTTTTGGATTTCCTTCCCATTTAGGTCACCATAGAGCATTAAGTGGGAGAAGGCAATGGCACCCCACTCCAGTACTCTTGCCTGGAAAATCCCATGGGTGGAGGGGCCTGGTAGGCTGCAGTCCATGGGGTCACCAAGAGTCGGACACGACTGAGCGACCTCACTTTCACTTTTAACTTTCATGCTTTGGAGAAGGAAATGGCACCCCACTCCAGTGTTCTTGCCTGGAGAATCCCAGGGATGGGGGAGCCTGGTGGGCTGCCGTCTATGGGGGTCACACAGAGTCGGACACGACTGAAGCGACTTAGCAGTAGCAGAGCGTTAAGTATACTGGGGTGGTTTGTCATCCCCTCCTCCAGTGAATCACATTTTATCGGAATTCTCTTCTATGACCCGTTCATCTTGGGTGACCCTGCATGGCTTGGTAATTGCTTCATTGAGTTACACAAGCCCCTTTGCCATGACAAGGCAGTGATCCTTGAAGGGCTGGATGAGTTACAAGCTGGAGTCAAGATAGGCAGGAGAAACATCAACAACCTCAGATATGAAGATGATACCACTCTAATGTCAGAAAGTGAAGAGGAACTAAAGAGCCTCTTGATGAAGATGAAGGAGGAGAGTGAAAGAGCTGGCTAAAGACTACGTATTAAAAAAAATAAATAAATAAGATCATGCATCCAGCCCCATTACTGCATGGCAAACAGAAGGGGAAAGGGTGGAAGTAGTGACAGATTTCCTCTTCTTGGGCTCCAAAATCACTGTGGACGGTGGCTGAAGCCATTAGATCAGAAGATGATTGCTTCTTGGCAGGCAAGTGATGACAAACCTAGACAGTGTGTTGAAAGCAGAGACATTACTCTGCCGAAAAAAGGTCTGTAGAGTCAACTTGTATGCAGAGTACATCATGAGAGATGCTGGGCTGGATGAAGCACAAACTGGAATCAAGATTGCCAGGAGAAATATCAATAACCTTAGGTATGCAGATGACACCACCCTTATGGCAGAAAGCAAAGAAGAACTAAAGAGCCTCTTGATGAAAGTGAAAGAGGAGAATGAAAAAGTTCGCTTAAAGCTCAACATTCAGAAAACTAAGATCATGGGATCTGGTCCCATCACTTCATGGCAAATAGAAGGGGAAACAGTGGAAACAATGAGAGACTTCATTTTCTTGGGCTCCAAAATCACTGCAGATGGTGACTGCAGCCATTAAATTAAAAGACGCTTACTCCTTGGAAGGAAAGTTATGACCAACCTAGACAGCATATTCAAAAGCAGAGACATTACTTTGCCAACAAAGGTCTATCTAGTCAAGGATATGGCTTTTCTAGTAGTCATGTATGGATGTGAGAGTTGGACTATAAAGAAATCTGAGTGCCAAAGAATTGATGCTTTTGAACTGTGGTGTTGGAGAAGACTCTTGAGAGTCCCTTGGACAGCAAGGAGATCCAACCAGTCCATCCTAAAGGAGATCAGTCCTGGGTGTTCATTGGAAGGACTGATGTTGAAGCTGAAACTCCAATACTTTGGCCACCTGATGTGAAGAAGTGACTTATCTGAAAAAAATCCTGATTCTGGGAAAGATTGCAGGTGGGAGGAGAGGGGGATGACAGATGATGAGATGATTGGATGGCATCACCAACTCAATGGACGTGAGCTTGAGTAAACTCTGGGAGTTGGTGATGGACAGGGAGGCCTGGCATGCTGCAATCCATGGGGTTGCAAAGAGTCAGACACGACTGAGCAACTGAACTGAACTGAGTCAAGGCTATGGTCTCCCCAGTGGTCATGTATGTTTGTGAGAGCTGGGTCATAAAGAAGGCAGAACATCAAAGCACTGATGCCTTCAAACTGTGGTGCTGGAGAAGACTCCTGAAAGTCCCTTGGACATCAAGGAGATCAAACCAGTCAATTTTAAGGGAGATCAACCCTGAATATTCACTGGAAATACTGATTTTGAAGCTGAAGCTTCAGGATTTTGGTCATCTGCTGCAAACAGATGACTCATTGGAAAAGTCCCTGATGCTGGGAAAGATTGAGGGCAGAAGGAGAAGAGGGCATCAGAAGATGAGATGGCTGGATGGCATCATGGATGCAATGAATATGACCTGGCAAACTCTGGGAGATGGTGAGGGACAGGGAGGCCTGGTATACTGCAGTCCATGGGGTCGCAAAGAGTCGGACATGACTGGCCTACTGAACAACAACAATAAGAGCAATGTGTAGAGCTCCCTGTGATACAAAGTAGGTTCCCATTAATTGTCTATTTTATGTATAGTAGTTTATATATAGAAAAAACATGCAGATTATGAATGAAGAAAACCAACTAGATTACCAAAACCAACCACCCAAAGAAAAAAATAATATACTCATGCAATATTAAAGAGAGCAAAGAACAAAGAGGAAAACATTTTCGAAGAAAGAATGCAGCATGAATTCTTAACTTCATAAATTTCTTCTTTTATATTGATTTAGCTCCCCAATATTAGTTTATCCTTACTAGAGAAGTCAAGGCCCAGTATTTAAAAATCTCACTGACAATCCTTTTGACCAAAAGAAGACTCTGTCTTCCAACTAACTTTACTGAATTGGCTTTAACTAACTCCATGTCCTCTTGGCACAACTAGCTCAAGCTTCTCCTAGGGCAAACCTCTCCAGTGGGATTCTTTCTCCTATTTTAGAGGCTTGTGATGGCACCATACACACATCAGCTGCTTCTAATTTCAGTCTTGCCTTGAGCAGATGACTCAGAAAGCTGATTTTTTTTTAATATACAACATAAATGCTGTTCATTTTTGAATAGTGAAAGCAGTTTTCAGGATGACCATGAAGAAATCCTTTCATGTTTAAATTATAAGTATTTATGAAACTATTTAAGTTTATTAAATCTGAATTTGTCTGGCATAAAATCATTTGGTTCTTTAAAAAAAATCAGCTTTCTGAGTCATCTTCTCAAAGCTAGACTGAAATTAGAAACAGCTGATGTGTGTATGGTGCCATCACAAGCCTCACAAATAGGAGAAAGATCCCACTGGAGAGGTTTGCCCTAGGAGAAGCTTGAGCTGGTTGTGCCAAGAGGACATCAAGAGCTAAAGACAACTCAGTAAAGTTAGTTGGAAGACAGAGACTTCTGTTGGTCAAAAGGATTGTCAGTCAGGGGCTGACAATACTGGGGCTTGACTTATCTAGTAAGGATAAACTAATATTGGGGAGCTGCTGCTACTAAGTCACTTCAGTCATGTCTGACTCTGTGCGACGCCATAGACGGCAGCCCACCAGGCTCCCCCATCCCTGGGATTCTCCAGGCAAGAACACTGGAGTGGGTTGCCATTTTCTTCTCTAATGCATGAAGGTGAAAAGTGAAAGTGAAGATGCTCAGTCGTGTCTGACTCTTAGCGACCCCATGGACTGCAGCCTGCCAGGCTCCTCCGTCCATGGGATTCTCCAGCCAAGAGTACTGGAGTGGGTTGCCATTGCTTTCTCCGATTGGGGAGCTAAATCAATAGAAAAGTAAGAAGAAATTTATGAAGAATCAATGCTGCATTCTTTCTTTGAAAATGTTTTCCTCTCCTTTGCTCTCGTTAATATTACATGAGTATATTAATTATGTTTTTCTTTGGTTGGTTGGTTTTGGTAATCTAGCCGATTTTCTTCATTCATAATCTACATATCTTTTCTATATATATACTACTATATATAAAATAGGTAATTAATGAGAACCTACTTATAGCACAGGGAGCTCTATGCATTGGTCTTGTTGTTCAGTAGTCCAGTCATGTCCGACTCTTTGCGACCCCATGGACTGCAGCATACCAGGCCTCCCTGTCCCTCACCATCGCCCAGAGATTGCCCAAGTTCATATCCATTTCACCGGTGATGCCTTCCAGCCATCTCATCTTCTGATGCCCTCTTCTTCTGCCCTCAATCTTTCCCAGCATCAGCGAGGAAGTCAGAAGACAATGAACAACATACTAAAATGATAGGAAAAAATACACAAGAGTAATCTTGTGTTCATAAAGAATATATGATGTATATTTTCTATACGAATTACCATTCTTATAATTCTCATTTCATATACTAAAAGCCCTAAAACGTGAAAAAATCCGTAAGAATCAGAACAATACAAATAGAGCAAGAAGAAATTGTCTGGGGAACCAAAAGCAACTTTTCAACTGATGTTGAGCCCATGTATATAAAGAGATGCACCTTTAAAGCAATAAAATCCAAAGCAGAGCTGATTAGCAAAACCAGAAATCCAATTGAGATGAAAATGAACTACTTCTATGTGTTTGAAGGAGAAAAATGTACTTTTTTAGTGAACCTCAAGAAATTCTTCCAGAAGTATTCATTTCAAACTGAAATGTTCCAGTTTAAGGTTTCACTGCAGTCAGAACACCTAAAGAACAGGAGCTCTAAGCTACTCCTATGAAAGAAGTAATTTATTTTCTGAAAATCTCCATAGAGTAGGGGTAAGAAAGCTACCCATCCTATTCATCAAATTCTCAAAAGAAGCTGTGCCATCTCATCAGAAAATGCTTCATTTCCAATCTTCCTGCTAGAAAGACAAATCAAGAAGAACGGAGCCTCAGGTTTAACAGAAAAACAAGTATGACAGCAGACAAAACGAAATATTCCAGAATGAACAACTGGCGCTTGAAATATCAGATTATTAACTACCTTTAAATAATATTTTTGGAAACATATGCAACTGAATAGACGTGTTTAATGTTTTAGGGTCTAGAAACCAAAGGAATCACTCAAATGCTATGGTGAAAATATTTTACATTTATCTTTAAAATATCTTTTGTCTGGGAGGAATATGTATCTGTTGTTTTTTTAATTAATGTGACCAGTGCATTTCTACAATAGTTTGTAGCCAAGACTATAAAAGATGAGGTCCACTTGCTAACACATTGTTCTGAAATTTCAAATAACTCTGAACACAGCAGGCAGATTCGTATATAGGCAGACAGGCAAAGAGATACACTTGAAGAAAAAATGAAAAATTGCTCTCTTTCGACTGCATTTAACTGCATGCCAATGTTAACTTTACATGAGACTAATAGACATTTGTGAGCTTCAGTTTCATATAGGCAGAAGAGTAAGAAGATATCAGAAAATCTTTAAAATACAGGAACTGTCAAAGTGGAATATTTTAATCAGTACATGAAGAAAGGTACCCACAATGGATTTTTTTTATTGAGGTATAACTGACATAACATTAGTTTCAAATGTACAACATAATGATTCAATATTTGTATATATTGCAAAGTGATCACCATAGTAAGTCCAGTTAACATCTGTCCCCACACTTAATTGCAATGTGTTTTTTTTTTTCTTGTGATGAGAAAGTTCAATCAACAGCCTTGCAATGGATTTTGATGCCAAGTTGGTAAAAAAAAAAAAAAAAAGAAATTAAAAAGTCAGAGTCCCAGCTAAAAGAAGCAAAGCAAATTACAAAGGAAAAGTCTTGATCAAGTACTCTAAATAAGACCAAGAACTGGACTAAATATATAATATTTCAGAATCAGTGATAATGATAGCCAGAATTCATTTCATTTAAAAACCTTGCACCAAGATATAATAAGAGGCAGCATAATTTTGAAACTGGAAGCAGATTCTGGAATTGGATCATCTATCTGTGAATCTCTGCCCATGTTAGCTGTGTGAGCCTGGGTGAGTTACTTAACCTCTCTGTGCCTTAGTTTTTCTATCTGTAAAATGGAGATCACAATGATGTTCTACCTCATAAGAGTTATTTTGAGGATTACATAATTTAATGTTCACAGAAGACTTAAAATCTGACACGTAATTACCACCTGATAATTGTTAGATAGCTAGATTTAAAATATTGTGCTTAATAACAATCTTGAAAGTCAGCTATGTAAATAGGAATTTTCATCTTGGGGAAAAGTATTTCTTCAATAAACTATTCTTGCAGTAAGTGTCGATAAGTCAAACCACAAGACATTATTAAAGAATCACTCCCACCTATATCTTTCATTAATTGCGGACAATATATCTAGTAAAAGATAGCTTGATTTTTAAATAATTATCTTCAAAATGTAACTATATATCTTTTCTAGGATAGTCAAAGAACTATGCAAATAAATACATAAGAATGCATAAAGAAGCTGCAATACTGCTCCATCTCTTCATTAGCTTTTGTAGTTTATGAAATGGAATGTGGGAAAAGTCATCTGAATATTGTTGCTCTAGGCACAAACTTTGTAATCATTGTGAGCAACCACCATGTATTAAATATTTATGAACAGCCCAAGAAATACAAAAATGTTGTTAGACAACCTCCCTGTCCTCAAGAGGAAAACAGTCTAGATGTAGAAACAAAACACATACACATACAAAATAGCTCCCATGACCACTACAGAGCTAGTGAAACTGAAGCTACTACAAGTGTGTTGTCATTATCAGCAATGGAACTGGCTTTCATCTACCTCTATGTGACATTTTAACAGACTATAAGGGAATTTGTGTATATATTTCTCATTTCCTCTTTATTATATATCTATATGGTCACGTACAGATATGAGATTTAGACCATACAGAAGGCTGATTGCTGAAGAATTGATGCTTTCAAATTGTGGTGCTGTAGGCTCTTGAGAGTCCCTTGGACTGTAAGGAGATCAAACCAGTCAATCCTAAAGGAAATCAACCATGAATATCCATTGGAAGGACTGATGCTGAAGCTCCAATACTTTGGCCACCTGATGTGAAGAGCTGACCCATTGGAAAAGACCCTGATGCTGGGAAAGACTGAAGGCAAAAGGAGAAGAGGGCAGCAGAAGATGAGATAGTTAGATAGCATCACTGACTTAATGGACATGAATTTGAGGAAACTCTGGGAGACAGTGAAGGACAACAAAGCCTGGTGTGCTGCAGTCCATGGGGTCACAAAGAGTTGGACAAAACTGAGTGACAGAACAACAAATAAGGTAGTCTTAGACCTATTTGATAGAAGAAACTGAGATTCAGAGAGATTAAGTAAATTGATCATGGACACCTAATAATAAATGGAAGAGGTGAAATATGAAATCTGACTCTACACTGTAACATTATGGATGTTATGTACATTAACAATAATAATGAAACTGATGGCCGAATTGTCCTGGGGAAAGTGATCTATAGGATACATGATAAATGCATTAAAAAAACAATACAATTCTCTTAGGGGCATAACACTATGGCATCACTGATTTATTTCCAAGGGAAAGAATAGCACACATGCACACACTGAGCACAAAACACTGCTGTCACCTACTAGAACAATGGGAATGGGAATGAAGTGACACTAAAACGATGAACAGATCTCATTCCACAGATGATAGTGACATACTTCCTCATTTTTGACTTTGCCTTTTTCAAAGATGGCAATTGGCAGTCACTGAGTTTAACATACTTTGCAGGTCTGATGAACAGTGTTTATGAATTAGCTGAATGCAACATGCCTGTGAATGTGGGCTACTCAGCCTTTTCCATTTATTGTCCCTTCCATTTAGAGGCTTCTCTGGTGGCTCAGCTGGTAAAGAATTGGCCTGCAATGTGGGAGACCTGTGTTTGATCCCTGAGTTGGAAAGATACCCTGGAGAAGGGAAAGGCTACCCACTTCAGTATTCTGGCCTGGAGAATTCCATGAACTGTATAGTCCATGGGGTTGCAAAGAGTCAGATGTGACTGAGTGACTTTCACTCTTCACTTTATTTACCTATCCTTTCACACTCAGTTGTATGCTAGGCCTTGTATAAACCATTGAAAACTCTCCAAGTATTTAGGGTTTCCTCTACCACTCTGGTATCAGAAGACAGAGCTAGTTTACCTCAATAAGTGTAAAGAACACAGGGAACTGGAATAAAAAAAGACATTACTTTGAATCTCAGATCCATAGCTGTGTAACCATAGACAGGCTATTTAACTTCACTGAGCTTCAGTTTTCACATCCATAAATCAAAAATAATGTATTTGTCTCTTTGAACATAGAACAGAATGCTGTATACTAAACACCTGTTTATGCACTAAGTACTCTACAAGAGCTGATTCACTTTCCCACCTTCTTTATGGCTAGATAATGTGACAGCAGTCATTTTAATCACATGAAATTGTATTTCAAGACAATGACTTTGCCAATATATATATATATATATATATATATATATACACTAAAATCTCATTTTATGTTGCTAATGTTATGCTGTTTTACTGAATGGCACATTGAATAGAAGAAGAAAAATCACATCTTATAAATGCACAAAAGTTCAAATCAAATTATTTCTTGGATAACAAAAAGCTCCACCACCAAATATACAAATATTTGTTCCTATAATCACTGCCATGTTTTTATTCAGTTCCAGATATTCAGTTTCTGTGCAAGAAATTTATAAGTTGTCATATTAACTGTTTCCAGAAGCGATATAATGCAATTGTTGATCAGAATACATAAGAACTGAAGACAAGTTAATTGGGAAACTTGGGACCTTGTTAAAATGAGCTTGTGTGATAATTTCTTTCTGACTTTAGAGCAGGAATCTTTTGTCACTGATACTTTTCACTTATTTACTCTGAAAATATGTCAAGTATTTGAATATAAAAAGAATAGAATACAATAGAGAATTAGAATACAAGATACAATTGAATGAAAAAGAGATCTCTTCAAGAAAATTAGATACCAAGTAACAATACATGCAAAAATGGGCAAAATAAAGGACAGAAATGGTATGGACCTCACAAAAGCAGAAGATACTAAGCAGAGGTGAAGAATACACAGAAGAACTGTACAAAAACAGGTCTTAATGACCCAGATAACCATGATGGTTTAATCACTCACCTAGAGCCAGACGTCCTGGAATGTGAAGTCAGGTGGGCCTTAGGAAGCGTCACTACCAACAAAGCTAATGGAGGTGATGGAATTCCAGCTGAGCTATTTCAAATCCTAAAAGATGATGCTGTAAAAGTGCTGCACTCAATATGCCAGGAAATTTGGAAACTCAGCAATGGCCACAGGACTGGAAAAGGTCAGTTTTCATTCCAATCCCAAAGAAAGGCAATGCCAAAGAATGTTCAAACTACTGCACAATTGTACTCATCTCACATGCTAGCAAAGTAATGCTCAAAGTCCTTCAAGCCAGGCTTCAACAGTACATGAACCATGAATTGATGCTTTTGAACTGTGGTGTTGTAGAAGACTCTTGAGAGTCCCTTGGACTGCAAGGAGATTGAACCAGTCCATCCTAAAGGAAATCAGTCCTGAATATTCATTGGAAGGACTGAGGCTGAAGCTAAAACTCCAACACTTTGGCCACCTGACTTGTTCACCCTGATGCTGGGAAAGATTGAAGGCAGAAGAAGGGGATGAAAGAGGATGAGATGGTTGGATGGCATCACTAACTCAACTGACATGAGTTTGAGCAAGCTCCAAGAGTTGGTGATGGGCAGGGAAGCCTGGCGTGCTGCAGTTCATGGGGCCACAAAGAGTCACACACGACTGAGTGACTGAACTGAAATGAATTGATAAAAATAAACTAATTAATGAAACAGAATTATCTATGAGAATATCACCAGATTTAACAAACATGTGCTAGTTATCACATTAGGGATTTTTTACATATGACATCTTATTTCTTATTTAACCCTCACAAAAATGAAATAGGTGAAAATGATTTCTATTTTACAAAGAAGTAGACTGAATTTCAGAGAGGCTAAGACATTTGCTCACAGATATTTACTGTTTCTGTCAGGGCAAGAATTTAAACCCAGAGATTCAAGCATCAAGCACAGCATCTTTATTTTCCATCACTGCTGCTGCTAAGTCGCTTCAGTTGTGTCTGACTCTGTGCGACCCCATAGATGGCAGCCCACCAGGCTCCCCTGTCCTTGGGATTCTCCAGGCAAGAACACTGGAGTGGGGTGCCATTTCCTTCTCCAGTGCATGAAAGTGAAAAGTGAAAGTGAAGTCGCTCAGCTGTGTCCAACTCTTAGCGACCCCATGGACTGCAGCCTACCAGACTCCTCCATCCATGGGATTTTCCAGGCAAGAGTACTGGAGTGGGGTGCCATTGTCTTCTCCAATGCATGAAAGTGAAAAGTGAAAGTGAAGTCACTCAGTTGTGTCCAACTCTTAGCGACCCCATGGACTGCAGCCTACCAGGCTCCTCCATCCATGGGATTTTCCAGGCAAGAGTACTGGAGTGGGGTGCCACTGTCTTCTCTGATTTTCCATCACTACTGCTATGAAAATCAGATATACTGTGATTTCTTCACAGAACTGCTGTATAAACCAGTGATTTATTTAGCTCTCAATGCTGGTGCTGGGGCCACAGTATAACATGGAGGCAAGCCTAAGAAGCTGGTACTACTTTAGGGCAAGAATCAGTCTTGGGCTCAAAAGTCAGAAGAAATACCTAATTGGGCACTTGAAAAAAGCTAGTAAATAAAACCAGGCAAGCAAACGCAAGCCTGAAAACACAAAGGACAAAGCATGACAGGGCAGATAAAAGAAATGCAATCGCAATAACAATAAGGACATACAGGTCCCAGAAAAAAATATATATGTATGTATGGGAACCAGAAAGACCTAAATCCCAGTTTGAGTTCAGTCCCTCAGTTGTGTCCAACTCTTTGTAACCCCATGGACTACAGCATGCCAGGCTTCCCTGTCCATCACCAACTCCTAGAGTTTACTCAAACTCATGTCCATCGAGTCAATGATGTCATCCAACCATCTCATACCCTGTCATCCCCTTCTCCTCCCATCTTCAATCTTCCCAGTATCAGGGGTTTTCCAAATGAGTAAGTTCTTCCAATCAGGTGGCCAAACTACTGGAGTTTCAGCTTTAGCATCAGCCCTTCCAATGAATATTCAGGACTGATTTCCTTTACGATTAACTGGTTGGATCTCCTTGCTCTCCAAGGGACTCTCAAGAGTCTTCTCCAACACCACAGTTCGAAAGCATCAATTCTTTGACACTCAGCTTTCTTTATAGTCCAACTCTCACATCCATACATGACTACTGGAAAAAACCATAGCTTTGACAAGAGGGACCTTTGTTGGCAAAGTAATGTCTCTGGTTTTTAATATGCTGTCTATGTTCATTGTAGCTTTTCTTCCAAGAGCAAGCATCTTTTAATTTTATGGCTGCAGTCACTATCTGCAGTGATTTGGGAGCCCAACAAAATAAAGTCTCTTACTGTTTCCACTGTTTCCCCATCTATTTGCCATGAAATGATGGGACCAGATGCCATGATTTTAGTTTTCTGAATGTTGAGTTTTAAGCGAACTTTTTCACTCTCCTCTTTCACTTTCATCAAGAGGCTCTTTAGTTCTTCACTTTCTGCCTCAAGTGCGGTGTCATCTGCATACTGAGGTTAATCATATTTCTCCCAGCAATCTTGATTCCAGCTTGTGATTCATCCATTCCAGCATTTCTCATGATGTGCTCTGCATATGAGTTAAATAAGCAGGGTGACAATATACAGCCTTGAAGTACTCCTTTCCCAATTTGGAAGCAGTCTGTTTTTCCATGTCCAGTTCTAACTGTTGCTTCTTGACCTGTATACAGATTTCTCAGGAGATATGTAAAGTGGTCTGGTATTCCCATCTCTTTTGTGAATTTTCCACAGTTTGTTGTGATCAGAGGCTTTGGAATAGTCAATAAAGCAGAAGAAGATGTTTTTTTGGAACTCTCTTGCTTTTTCAATGATCAAACAGATGTTGGCAATTTGATCTCTGGTTCCTCGGACTTTTCTAAATCCAGCTTGAATATCTGGAAGTTTACAGTTCACGAACTGTTGAAGCCTGGCTTGCAGAATTTTGAGCACTACTTTACTAGCATGTGAGATGAGTACAACTATGTTGTAGTTTGAGCATTCTTTGGCATTGCCTTTCTTTGGGATTGGAATGAAAACTGACCTTTTCCAGTCCTGTGGCCACTGCTGAGTTTTCCAAGTTTGCTAGCATACTGAATGCAGCACTTTCACAGCATTATCTTTTAGGATTTTCATTAGCTCAACTGGAATTCCATCACTTCCACTAGCTTTGTTCGTAGTGATGCTTCCTAAGGCCCAAGTACTTGACTTCACATTCCAGGATGTCTGGCTCTAGGTGAGTGATCACATCATTGTGATTATCTGGGTCATGAAGATCTTTTTTGTACAGTTCTTCTGTGTATTCTTGCCACCTCTTCTTAATATCTTCTGCCTCTGTTATGTCCATACCATTTCTGTTGTTTACTGAGCCCATCTTTGCATGAAATATTCCCTTGGTATCTCTACTTTTCTTGAACAGATCTCTAGTCTTTTCCATTCTATCGTTCTCCTCTATTTCTTGGCACTGACCCCTGAGGAAGGCTTTCTTATCTATCCTTGCTATTCTCTGGAACTCTGCATTCAAATGGGTATATCTTTCCTTGTCTCCTTTGCCTTTTGCTTCTCTTCTTTCCTCAGCTATTTGTAATGCCTCCTCAGACAAACATTTTACCTGTTTGCATCTCTTTTTCTTGGGGATGTCTTGATCACTGCCTCCTGTAAAATGTCAGAAACCTCCCTCCATAGTTCTTCAGGTACTCTGTCTATAAGATCTAATCCCTTGAATCTATTTGTCACTTCTACTATGTAACCATACGGGATTTGATTTAGGTCATACCTCAAAGGCCTAGTGGTTTTCCCTACTTTCTTCAATTTAAGTCTGAATTTGGCAATAAGGAGTTCATGATCTGAGCCACAGTCAGCTCCTGGTCTTATTTTTGCTGACTGTATACAGCTTCTTCATCTTTGGCTGCAAAAATTTGGCTGCAAAAAATATAATCAATCTGATTTTGGTGTTGAGCATCTGGTGATGTCCATGTATCGAGTCTTCTCTTGTGTTGTTGGAAGAGGGTTTTTTGCTATGACCAGTGCATTCTCTTGGCAAAACTCTACTAGACTTTGCCCTGCTTCATTCTCTACTCCAAGGCCAAATTTGCCTGTTACTCCAGGTATTTCTTGATTTCCTACTTTTGCATTCCAGCCCCAGAGACTAAGGCAAATATTCAGGAATCTGGAAATTCACAGAAACCAAAGGGCCAGGCTCAGCAATCAGGGAAACAGACATATGGTACTAATAACAGGGATGCTGAAAACCAATGAAGTCACGGCCAGACAACTTCTTATAAACTGTAACTGGACAAGAGATAGTTGCTGAAAGACCCCAGTAAGTATGTCTCACTCTAATACTAATTTCAAATGACAGTTTGAAAGTTTTAAAGCATATTCCACCTTTCACATTGAATACTAATCAAACTCATTTTTTTAATGATTTTTTTTTACTTTACAATATTGTATTGGTTTTTATCTAAAGAACATAAGGTGAAAAAATGATCAAAAATGTAGACTTATATAGGTTGCATAAAGACCACTTGGGGAAAGAATTTAAAAACACACATTTATAGTAAGTTCTGAAGTATTTTTGAAAAAATCACAAAGCTTGCATTTACACTCAGAGATGATTAGGCAAAAAGCATTTCAGGGTGCTGTGAAAAACTCAGCCCTTAAGAAAAGGGACTTGTTTCTAAAGGAATAACAGGTAAAACAGCTAAAAGCCTTCAGCTCATTGTATTGAGAGCACAGAAAATGATATCATAGAAACATTGAAAATCACAAAACACTGCTGAATGTCATCATATGGAGCACATTTTGCTGAGGTAAATATAATGAATGGGAACACATCATTCTCTCCTTTAGTATATGTGTTACAGGGACAACACATACTGGGGGAGAGATGTTGATCCATGAATCTAAATGGAATTCAATCTATTTCTCTAGAATCGTGCCTTTGTAGTATACTTCATAAAATAAAAATATGTTGCCTTTTGTCCAAGTCATAACCACAGATGCCATGTACCCACCTCTGATATAAAAAATATAACTAGGTTAGGTGGGCCAAGCTTAACAAAAGTCTTTATATCTCAAAAATCACATTTTGGGGTCCTTGTTTAGAATAGCCCACACTAAATGCCAACTCCTTACACAGGCTGAGCTCACGGCCTTGGGCTCTGAGCATACCCAAATTGTCTTTTCCATATCCAAATCAACATGGCTCTTGAGTTAACAACAAGAACAATAATTATAAAACCTACTACTTACTGCATACTTACTACATGTCAAGCATTATGCTATGTACTTTATCTCATAGAAATAAAAGCAATGCTCCTGCTCATGTCAAACGCCAACCCCTCAATTTATATTCAGGATTCCATGTCCTCCTGTTTGCCCTTCCTTGATTTCTTTCCTCTAATGGATCACCTCTGGTGGCATATAAAAATACGCTAGAATTTTCCATATTTAAAAAAAGAGACCCTTCCTTGATGGCACATCAAACTGCCATCTTCATTATCTATGCTTCTTCATAGCAAAACTTCTCAAAAGGGCCAAATTCAATGGCTGTTTCTGCCCTCCTGCTATAAAGTTGAGCATGCCCTCCTTCTTGAAACACTCTTCTGTCTTAACTATCATAAAAGGTAGGTTTCCTTCTTTTCTTTTTGTCATACCTCTTAGTCTCTTTTGCTGGTTTTTCATTATCCACACCCCAGAGACTGAGCCTGAGCCCTCACTTCTTTTTCTAAGGTCTCGGTCTTTGCTTACCTCATCCAGTATCATAATCTCAAAAAACAGTATATTGACTACTCTCAAATGTATATCCCTGTTCCCTAATTCTGTGAACCCCAGGCTTATAGAAAACCTGCCATTTTGAAATTTTTATATTCATATTCCACAGACACTTCACCATCAAAAACCAAACTTTGCCATTCCCACAACTTATGCCCCAATCTACTCCTCTCACTTTTCTCCATCTCAGTAAATGATACCACCACAGAACCAACTGCTTAAGCTAGAAACTGAGGTATCATCCTTTATCTCAATCTCTAAATCAATCATCTTCACTCATTTATTAGTAGTATTAATAGTATTAACACAAATCAATAATAAGAGGAGCTATTCCTTCTTGAACACCTAGTATGTGGCAGGCACTGTCTTAGGTGTTACAGCTGTATTAATTCACTTAATCTTCATACCAAGCTTTTGAGGTATGTACTATCATTATTCCCATTTTATAAATGAGAAAACTAGAGCCAAAGATGAAGTTACTTGTATGAAGCCACACATTTATTAAATGATAAAGCTTGGATGTGAATCCAAAGCATCAGGCTCCAGAGTCCATCCCCTTCCACACTACACTAGGCTGCCTTATTTTGGAGTGATGTAAAATGTGTCTATGCACTTACTAGATTTTTTGGATGGGCCACTACCCCTTGTGTATGGAAAATAGCCTTCAATGACAAGCTCCCTGTGATTCAATTAACCTTCTAAGATATACATTACTATATATGTGGAAAATTAAGCTCAGAAATGTAAAGTAACTTGATTAAGAACATAAAGCTAGTAAATGTTGGAATTAGAATTTAATCTAACTCTTCATGATTCCAGGGGCCAAAAATTTAACCACTAGGCTATATTCAGCCTTCCTGAGTTTGCTGTATGGACAGATGCAAACTGGCCATCATCCATTTCCTCACCACCACACTTCAGATTGCCTGGAGAAGAGAATGGCAATCCACTCCAGTATTCTTGCCTGAAGAATTCCATGGGCAGAGGAGCCTGGTGGGTTACAGTCCATGGGGTCACAAAGAGTCAGGCATGACTGAGCAACTGACACAAACTTCAGACTATCAAATCACAATCAAGCTCTTATGGTGCAAACATGACTTTGCCTTAGGATCATAAAGTGATTAGCAGCTATTCTCAGTTTTAAAGTCTTATTTCTTTGTAAGTCATTCTGAGACACATGAAGCCATCCTGGGAAAGAAGGACTAGTGGAAGACTAAAATGAAAAAGCAATCTTTGTCTGCTGGGCTTGCTGTGTGACTTCTTTCATGTACAAAGATGAGACCCACTTATTGGTTGGGCAGAAACTCAGGAATTATTTCTCTAATAAGAGACATAGAAAGGTGGTATACATGCAGTTACTTTTTTGAGGGGGTGTGTTCATCTGAACTACTTTTGTAAAATAACCTCCAGGATAAAGAGCGCTGACTGTAGTAATGAACTAGAATTACACTGAAGTCCATCCATGTGAAAATCAAATCCATAGCTCTGGCCAAAGTAAGTTAGAGAAAAGTCACACAAATTACAGAGTATCCTCAAAAAAAGTTATTATAATTATTATTTTTTACAAGGAAGCCACAAGTCAAAGCACTAAAAGATTAAAAACATAGAGGAGCTCTAGGAGAATGGCTACAGGGAACCATTAAAATTTTATCTATATACATAAAATCTAACTAGCATGCAACTAAATTTTAAGGGGCTTCCCAATCAGAAGTTCTGCCTCCCAAATATATACATGCTGGGCTTGACTATTTATTCTATTAATTGCTCAGTTAAAAACTACTGTGATGGTGGGACTTCCCTAGTGGTCCAGTGGTTAAGACTCTGCCTTACAATACAGGGAATGTAGGTTTGATCCCTGGTCAGAGACCCAAGATCTCATATAACCAAGAGACAACTAAGCCTATATACTGCAATAACTGAGTTCAAGCACACCAAATAGAGAAGTCTGTGTGCTGCAACAAAATGTCCTGCATGATGCAGCTCCTGCTGCTGCTGCTGCTGCTAAGTCACTTCAGTCGTGTCTGACTCTGTGCGACCCCATAGACGGCAGCCCACCAGGCTCCGCCGTCCCTGGGATTCTCCAGGCAAGAACACTGGAGTGGGTTGCCATTTCCTTCTCCAATGCATGAAAGTGAAAAGTGAAAGTGAAGTCGCTCAGTCGTGTCCGACTCTTAGCGACCCCATGGACTGCAGCCTACCAGGCTCCTCTGTCCGTGGGATTTTCCAGGCGAGAGTACTGGAGTGGGGTGCCATTGCCTTCTCCAATGCATGAAAGTGAAAAGTGAAAGTGAAGTCGCCCAGTCGTGTCCAACTCTAGCGACCCCATGGACTGCAGCCTACCAGGCTCCTCCGTCCACAGGATTTTCCAGGCAAAAGTACTAAGACCAACTAAATAAATACATGATGTCAGTAGAGGACAAAAGGAAAAGCATAAGAATCAAAAACAGCAAAAGAGGAGGGAGAGAGGGAGAGATGGGGGAGGGGAGGAGCCCAGAATGAAACAAAAAGATATGAAGCACATGACTGAGGAGACATTAAATAATTAGCTTTGAGATTAGAAAGATAATTGCAAAAATACACAAAACTGCTTACATGGACTTTATCTTATACTACATCTTAAGTCACAGAACTCAGTGCTCATTTAATGAAAACACATTGCATGTGCAAAGCAAAATGTATTCATAATCACTATAAATTGTAATTCATTATTTTCAATAGCAGGACCAGACTCTTAGGCTGTCTCTGATAAAATGTGCATAATATTTTCTATGTCTCTAGAAGGTTGTTGACTCTCATTCAGTGTTCTTGGCTCATGTCTCCTATGTCATCTACATACTTATCACCCACGTTTTTCCACATATGGTTATTTGGTTCTTTGCAAATGGAAGGGGACCACCAGCCGAGGAATGCAGACAGCCTCAAGAAGCTGGAAAAAGCAAATAAATACATTTTCCCCTAGTGCCTCCAGAAAGGAATACAGCCCTATCCACAACCTTGTTTTATCCCAGTGAGCCTCGTTTTGGACTTCTGGCTTCAAGAACTGTAAGATAATAAATGAGTGTTGTTTTTAACCACCAAGTTTGCTGTAATTTATTACAAAAGCAGTAGGAAACAAATAGAGCTCCTTTCCCATTTCTTTGATTTCAAAGCCCTTTCTCTTTCTCCATTACTAATCTCATGCAATTTTTTCAATGAGAATATCAGCAACTCAATCTCTAATCTTACTTTATCAAGCACAGGCTGCCAAAACCAAGGAATGTCTTCATTTTCATACACTTCTCTTCTCTCAGCTCTTGTCATTTAGTCAAAAAAATCCAAAGATCTGAAGGAATTAATTTGTAGCCACAAGTGACATCTGTCCCCTTCATTTATACCATATTACAACTTTCTCATGTGACTGTCTTATATTATTGTCATCTCTTCCTCTTGGGCTGCTTCAGAGGGTATAAGAACAAAAAAGAGACACAGTCACATTAAAAACATTACCTGGCTTTCACTTGCAGAGACAAAGCAAAGGCACCCTTGTATAACATAAAATGCCATACAAAGGGGCAGAATTTGACATGAAGAAATGGATGTTCCCACTAAATTCATGCCTCCTTGCTGGTATAGAAAGGAGAGAAAGACAATTGAAGCAGCATGGTGATGGAATAATTATTATCAAAAGTTCTACTGCACTCTAATAATCATTAAAAGCCAACTAGGAATCCAAAGGTCTTTCTCTATGTACAATAATGTGACAGGTCTCATTAACTCAATCAAGTGTCACTGAATGGCTAAATTGCACGCCTGTCATTTTGTTCAATTCTAAGGGTGATAGAAAATACAGTAAGGTCATAGTCCCTTCACTGTGGGAGTTTATAATCCTATCCTATTAGGTAACAAAATCAGCATCTATTAAAGAATCATAAATTAGCCCAATACAATATGTTATCAAGAACTAAATCTTATGATTTTTATTCAGTGTACTAATACAGTTCAGAAAAAGGTGAGATCAATGAAGGGCAGAGAAATCTTAAATAGGTGTCCAGATGAGAAAGCCATTTTTTTTGCCATTGACTTTATTTTTTCAGCACAATTTCTATTTTTGAATGAGGATGAAGATAACTATAAAGGTTCACTCCCAGATCAGGGCTGGCCTATCTGAGTCACTCTGCTTTCCCTGCTATTGAAAGCAGTACTCATTACTCCTAGTACTCATGCTCAGAGAGACAGCTAGAATAATAGAATAAACGAGATGGGAAGAGACTGGAAAGAGGCACTAGGTAAAAACAAAACAGAATCTAAAGCAAGGCTACAGAGAAAGAAAACAGTGACATCTATCAACTTTCAAAACGACAACTAGAAGCTCCTTGTTAAAGCTCACAGAACTGAGAATAAGAGGGCTGTAAGAACTAAGTTTAGCACCTTCCCAAATGCTGCTTTAATGGCACCAAGACACGGCTCTAGTTTCCATTCCCTCTCTTGCTGTTGCCCACCAGGAGCTTAAGGACACTAGTTGAAGATGTATTTCAGATTGTTCGCATCAGAAGTCACTGACACTGGGCCCTGTTCTCCAAACCCACAATACTATAACCAAGATAATAATAATGAAAAGAAGCTAAATCTGACTATCATGACAGGACTGACAAAGTGACCACACTGTAAGTGGCAGCCTGTAATTCACAAAGATCTAGAAGGTATACAGTTCTGGCCTGAAGTACATGGTGTATAGCAGACCTTCAATATATGCTTGTTGAATGAGTGCTCAAATGAGTGACTGTAGAGTACAACAGAAGCCCAAGAATATGGAGACTTTCTAGTGTAATACCTTTAACGATATCATGAACTTGCTTTTAATGAATATTCATGGGACTCAGGACACAGTTTCACAACAGATATTCTTAGGCTTGCAATCCTTGCCTGTCTCTTCATTCTCCTCTAATACCACTCCCTCCCACTTGCTCACCAGGCTTCAAAGATGTTCTTTCAAATCCCCAGACATCCTCTGCTTTCTATCACCTCAGGGAAATTGCATATTTTTTTTCTCTGTCCAGAATACAACCCCTTCTCCTCAACCCACTACCACTGCCTAGCTCCCACTCATCCTTGAGGTTCCTGGATTTTTCAATCTCCTATCTGAAGCCAGCTATAAAAGTATGAACTGCTAAGTGATTTATAACATTCTTGTAATTAAGGAAAACAGCTGATGTCAGAAGAGGTCTATAATAGCATATCGTTTACTGTCATAGTTGGAAGAATAAGCTGATTAGATCATGTGTCTTGACCATTGTTGTTGCTGTTTAGTTGCTAGTTTGTGTCCAACTCTTTTCCTTCTCCAAGGGATCTTCCTGACCCGGAGATCCAACTTGCACGTCCTGCATCGGCAGGCGGATTCTTTATCACTGAGTTATCAGGGAAGCCCCTTGCCCACTGTACTAATTCTTAATTTTTGTGCCTAGTGCAGCCTAGTAACAAATAAAGATAGAATAAAGGTAAATTAAATAGAGTTGAGACTCAGTCATTCCCTTTTTATTCCACAGTCCAAGAATCGGTCCCTTTCCTCCCTGTACATTTCCTCCTGCAGCAGAAACTTTCCCACTACTGCACCACCAATCTCCTCTGTATATTCAGGCCCCATTCAAAACTCAGATAAATGAACCTACTGAAATAATGGAAAAGTAACTAAAACCCCAGAAGAATGGGGCAATTAGTATAATTCTGTTTCTATCCTCCAGTCTCTTCCAAGGCAAATGAACCTATGGGCCACCTACTATCAGAACCCATTCCAACTACCCTCCATATGAACAACGTGCCTTCACAAAACAGAGTATATCAGATACAGTGGCATATATGCTAATGCTTCTGTTGAGGCAGATAACACACACCATTTTATTTGCCTTTATTATCCACTAAGCAACCCACTCCAGTGTTCTTGCCTAGAGAATCCCAGGGATGGGGGAGCCTGGTGGGCTGCCGTCTACAGGGTTGCACAGAGTCGGACATGACTGAAGCACTTAGCAGCAGCAAGACTCCACTAGAAATTCATTCCTTGGCAATACTCTCATTTCCGTCATAGTGGGACTGATAGCATGGCCTCCACGAACATCATGATGCACAGCAACTTCTCTCTTTTTGCTATGTGACAGGGAATATCTATAGGTCAGTTGCAATTTTTTGGTCCAAAACAAGCATGATAATGAGATGCTAATATAGCATAAGTAAACCCCTACTTTATGTCATTGATAGAGACAGAGACACTGACATAAACACTAATAGTATAAGGCACAGTATGCAGACCACCAAGAGGGTCTCCTGAGGGTATAGAAGCATAGGATGAAAATTACTGACTGTAACATATTTTTGTCATTCTATATTCTTCACAGGGTGCTGTTTCATGAGTGCGATGGTTGCCTCTTGAAATTAAGTTCAAAGAGCTTTGAAAATAAATTTCAAGTTTCTCAGTTGCCATTTGCATTGCCCTTCCTGCCATCATAATAAACTGCATTTTTCCTTCTCAAACTCATTAACCTATGGAAGATGAGAGACAATTCTTATTAGTGTGGTTGCAGAACTGACAGAAAAGGGGGTCAGAAAGGCACCAAGATTGTATCTGGGCACATGGCTCAGGTTCCTGCCACAAATGGCATTCGGTCTCTCAGTTATCAGATCCTTCACTGTGTGTCTGCACTTCATTCAAGACTGTAACCAGAGAGAGCAGACCATCTCCAAACCGTAGTTCAGAGACAAAGTCATCATACTTCCATTGCTCACGCACATCATGGGGCCCAGATACTGCTCTCTTCTGAGTCACTACTGATGGTTCTTTAAGACACCATATCCCACATTAAAAGACTTAGATGAAAGTCTGCTGCTGCTGCTGCTGCTGCTAAGTTGCTTCAGTCATGTCCGACTCTGTGCGACCCCATAGATGGCAGCCCACCAGGCTCCCCAGTCCCTGGAATTCTCCAGGCAAGAACACTGGAGTGGGGTGTCATTTCCTTCTCCAATGCATGAAAGTGAAATGTGAAAGTGAAGTCACTCAGTTGTGCCCGACTCTTCGCGACCCCATGGACTGCAGCCTACCAGGCTCCTCTGTCCATGGGATTTTCCTGGCAAGAGTACTGGAGTGGGGTGCCGTCGCCTTCTCTGGATGAAAGTCTGCTATCACTTATTTCCAAAACTAACTGATTGACCTGTGGTCTCTATTGACGACTCCAAACCACTTCCCAAGCTTTCCTTCCTCAATTACCTGGTTTCTCTTTACTCACTCTTTTGCCAATGCTTTTCAAATATGTGTTACTCCTCGCCCATCACAGACACTCCAACCGCCCCCCCCCCCAAAAAAACAAAAACACACAAGAAGAGGGATAAAACAAATTTGGCCTGATTTTGCTGCCATTTGAGAAGCCAATTATTTTTCTCCTTACATTCAATGTCAATTTGTAAGAAAAAAAAAAAAAAGTTATCTCAACACCTACATTTTCTCAGCAGCCCTTTGCTCCCTACCTTATCTTCTGTCTTCCATGATCATCAAAACACTGCAATTATCTCAAAGGTCACATATTACCTGCTTTTCTTCACTGTCTTTATTCTTGAACTCTGTTGATTTCCCTGAGGTTGACCATCCCCTCTTCTTCACTTGTCTCTTCTTTGTTTTTTGGTTGATTTGGTAACTCTCCAATTCTGGTTTACTTCTTCCTTTTCTAACCAGTTATTAAATGTCTCCCCACTCATTCTTTATCTCATCCATGCAGGTGGGTATTAAGTAAAGTTCCACTTTCAGGTCTCAGTTCTTTTTGTCTCAAGCATTTCTTGTTGGGGTAGGAAATTTTTATATAAACTCAGAGAGGAAGATTCACAAGCTTACAAGGGCCAGATAGGTAATGTAAACAAGTGGAGAAGAAGATGGATGGGCATAAGATAGAGTTAGGGATTATAGGATGCTGGGGGTAAATTACAGTGTTAGCTTCTATTTCTACAGGGGTAGATGCTATACAGTCTCAGCCAATGTGTGGCACCTAGGCCAAATGTGTCAGCTCTTCCAACTTTTCAGCAGAAATCTGAAGTTTAGATCTCTATGCTAACTCTCAAAATTTTCAGATGTTATTCACTGATGCAGGTTTTTTTTTTTTTTTTTTATGATGAAGATTGTATCAGTTAGGATTGCCTAGGTTATACTGTATTTACACATGATCCCAGATTTTCAGCTTACAACAGAAGGTTGTTCTTACATTACAATCCCATCAAAGATCAGTCATATCTCTGCTGCACATCATGTTTAGTCTAGGACTTAGGCTGACAAAGATTCTTCTGTCTAGAATATTGGTGAACTCATGGCAGAAGAAAAAGAAAGAAAGCCTGGTGAATAATGCACTGAAACGATGTACTTAAATCATGCTTTAAAGCTCCTCTCAGAAATATTGCACAGAGGTGACTGCTCACATTTCATTTGCCAAAACGAGTCACATGGCCCAGGCTGGCCACATCAATTGGAAGGAAGAGTTTAATCCTCTCCCAGAGAAAGGCAGCAAGTATTTGTGATCAATAACACAGTCTGCTCCCCTAGACAAACACAACTCTCAGTGGACCATTACCAGTCTGTAACACCTGATGTTCAGTAAAGAGCAAGAACAGAGACTCAGGAAATCTGATTTGTCATGGACACTTAAGACCCCAGGCAAGTTATTTCATTAATTGGTCTCATCTGTAAAATAAGGGACTCAGAATAGATGATTTTTAAAATTTCCTTACAGACCTACTATACTGAGTGTGTGAACAGTTGTGTAAAGATAGAAGACAATTGAGCCTGAATCTTCAGAAATGTTTTCATCCAAGTCCCAGTACTTCATTTTCAAAAATACTTACACATTTTTACTTAAATATCTAGCCACCAGTATACAGAAGTTCATAACTCAAACTGGTCTTCATTCCAAATCTGATTTTCTTATTTGTAAATGGTTCCACTATCTAAACAACCCAACTAATACGTGTGGATTATCCTTATCTCTTCTTTTTCTAGTCTCCTATCTCTAGCTGGGACTTCCCTGTATCTCATGCAGTAAAGAATCTGCCTGAAATGCAGGAGACCCAGGTTTGATCCCTGGGTTGGGAAGACCCCCTGGAGAAGGGAATGGCAACCCACCCACTCCAGTATTCTTGCCTGGAGAATCTCATGGACACAGGAGCCTGGTGGGCTACAGTCCGTAGGGTTGCAAAGAGTCGGACACTGCTGAGCGACTAACACTACTATCTCCAGCTAGTGATGAAGCTCTAAAAATATTGTTTTCTTGGTATTTCTTCCAGCCATCCCTTCCTTTTCAGACTGATTGCTATCAATAGCACCCATGCATTTTATCTATTCATACCTAAATAGCTGGCCTGCCTTACTATCTTGGTTCTTTCCAGTCTTATTTTTGAAGCATTCAGTTCAGTTGCTCAGTCTTGTCTGACTCTTTGTGACCCCATGGACTGCAGCACACCAGGCTTCCCTGTCTATCACCAACCCCTGGAGTTTACTCAAACTCATGTCCATTGAGTTGGTGATGCCATCCAACCACTTCATCCTCTGCCATGCCCTTCTCCTCCTACCTTCAATCTTTCCCAGCATCAGAGTCTTTTCAAATGAGTCAGTTCTTCACATCGAGTGGCCAAAGTATTGCAGTTTCAGCTTCAACATCAGTCCTTCCAATGAATATTCAGGACTGATTTCCTTTAGGATGGACTGGTTGGATCTCCTTGCTGTCCAAGGGACTCTCAAGAGTCTTCTCCAACACCACAGCAAAAGCATCAGTTCTTTGGCACTCAGCTTTCTTTATAGTCCAACTCTCACATCCATACGTGATTACTGGGAAAACCATAGCTTTGACTAGATAGACGTTTGTTGGCAAATAATGTCTCTGCTTTTTAATATGCTGTCTAGGTTGGTCATAACTTTTCTCCCAAGGAGCAAGCATTAGTGTTATCAGAAATCATCTACTTACCCCATCCACCTAATCCCACAACCTCACCCCTATTCAAAGCCTTCAGTAACTTCTTGATGCATTCTGGTCAAAGTCTAAAGGTCAAACTCCTTCAACTGACATTCAGGTTGCCTTCAGTAACTATCTGTATAACTATAAGCTGTTCAATAAAAAGATGTTCAATGTCACTATTAGAGAAATGCAAATCAAAACAACAAGGTACTACCTCACACCAGTCACAATGTATGTGTGTGTGTTTTAGTCACTCAGTCATATCTGCCTCCTTGTGACCTCATGGACTGTAGGCTACCAGGCTCCTCTGTCCATGGAATTCTCCAGGAAAGAATATTGGAGTGGGCAGCCATTCCATTCTCCAGGGTATCTTCCAGACTCAGGGATCAAACCTGAGTCTCCTGCATTGCAGGCAGATTCTTAACCATCTGAGCTACCAGGAATGGCTACCATCAAAAAGTCTACAAAGAACCAATGTTCAGGAGGATGTGGAGAAAAAGAAACCCTTGAACACTGTTGGTAGAAATGAAAATTGGTTCAGCCAACACTTAAAACAGTATGGAGGTTCCTAAAAAAAATTAAAAATATCAATAGGACTACCATATGATCCAACAATTTCAGTCCTAGATAAACATCTAGAAAAAAAGTGAAAACATTAATTTGAAAACATATATGCACCCCAATGTTCATAGCAGCACTACTTACACTTAAAGAAGCAACCAGTGCCCATCAACAGACAATTGGAATAAGATTTGGTATATATACACTAGAACATTAGCCATAAAATAATGAAATACTGTCACCTGCAGCAACATAGATGAACCAAGATAATATTGTGCTTAGTGAAATAGGTCAGAAATAGACATACAAATACAGTATGATATCATTTAAATGTGGAACCTAAAAATAATAGAGATGCATGTATATGCAAAACTGACTCACAAATATAGAAAACCAACTAGTGGTTATTTAAGGGAAGAGGGAATGGGGAGGCAAGATATGAGTATAAAATTAACAAACTACTACATATAAAATACATAAGCAACAAAGATAGATTGCATAGAACAGAGAATTATACTCATTATCTTGTAATAACCTATCATGGAGTATAATATGCAAAAGTACCAAATCACTGTGTTGTGCACCTAAATCTAACATAATATTGTAAATCAACTACACTTTAATAAAAAATTTAAGCTGTTTAATTTCCCTGAGCCTAAATGTCCCCACTTGTGAAACAGACTTAATAAGTTTATCCGACTGACTTCAGAGTGTTAACATATCATACAAAAAATGAATATAAAATATGAAGGATGTAAGATAAACCATTCCTTAAGCAACCCAGAGTTTCTGCAACTGCAGATGCAAATAATTTAATGGAGTTTTATATCACCAAAATTATGTTTCAGAAATGATTTGCCCAAAGAGAAACCATCTAATGATTTGTTTAGAAAGTCAGAGGTTAGAATAGATAACCTGTCTCAAAGGTCTATTCCAACTCTGAAATTTTGTGAGTCGCTCATAACTATTGTTTATATTAGAAACTGAGGGTAAAAGTAATTAAGTTACAGAAACAAAGGAATGCTTAGCAGTTAATACTATGATCTGGAGTCAGCCAACATGGGCCCAAATCTTGACTCTCTCACTTAATAATCGTGTGAATTTAATAAGGCTAATTAACTTGTAAATGCCATTACCATCCAAAATCTGTTTTGTTTATAAAGACAAAAAAAAATGAAGTTATCTGAAAGTGCATCTATACTATGCACTTGCTAAAAAAAGAAAAAAAAATTTGATGTATTCACACAGAAATAACTCCAAGAGATGATATTATGTAAAAGGGGAAGGAGATCAATATTTACAGTAGAATCCAATTTTTGGACATATTTGTTTATAGTTGAATGGGGAAAAATGTAGAAGGATACACAACAGAGTTAAAAGTGGTTGTCTCTAGGGTAGGGATGGCAGGGTGGGCCTGTGGATTAAGGGGCAGGTATTTTCACTTCTCTACTCACACTGCCATACTAATAGAATTTTTCACAAGTTTGCATCATTTTATATTGAGCATTTTCCAGGGGAAAAAAAAATCCCATCTAGGGATGCTTGTTCCAATTCAAAGCCAAGGTCTTACTACTTCAGACTAAAAATAAACCCTATTACAAAACATCACCAAAGTCCAACAGAAGTAGATCTCAGAAAAGCCTTAGCCCTTTCCTGCTAACCGATGTTTCCAGCAAAGGAACCTTCCCCTCACCTAGTCTTCCCATAAGTACTTAGGAATGTGAAGGAGTTGTGATCATTTATTTGCCCCTGGTAGGTAGGTATGTAGATTTGTAGCTAGAATCTGCAGAACAGTTGGGTGGGACCAGGAGAGGATTCAAAGAAAATAAAATAAGGATGACAAAAAGATCTTTCAGAGCCTGGTAAAATTCCCACTCTATGCAAATTGTGTAGCTCAAAGCTGCACATCCCTAGGGGAAAGTGTGGGAACCTGAGAACCATACTTTCATCTGGATACATAATACTCCATCTACCACTATACATAACCATCCCTTTATGTCTCTTGACATTTTCCATGAAAGAAATAACATTTCAACCTGTGTTTTTAGTTTCTTTCTGCCAGTCTCACCACTATCCTGTTCTGACAAGCACAGAGAAGTAAAAGCAGGCGACCTTTAGAGAGTACTACCACAGACCAGATGCTGAGTTAAGCCCTTTACATGGATTATCTCGCTTAATCCTCTCAACAGCCATATGAAGGAGGTAAAATCATTTCTTTATTTTACAGTTGAAGAAATAAGCCTCACAGAGGTCACCTCATTGATAAACAGTGGAGTCAATTGCCAAGTAATAGGGAACATCATTCAAAAAGATTGAATCAAAGGTCAGTGACATCTGGATCATGGGACTCACTCTATAGGACAGGAAGGACACTCCACTGGGGGGCAATAGGCAGCCATGGAGAATCTGGGATGAAGGCAGCAAAAACATGTGGTAGTAATAAAAAATCACAGTCTAATAATAATAACCAATATTTTTAACTTTATATTTTATATTGTGTGCATAGTCGCTCAGTCGTATCCAACCCTTTGTGACCCTGTAGTCTGTAGCTCACCAGGCTCCTCTGTCCATGGGATTATTCACACAAGAATACTGGAGTAGGTTGCCATTTTCCTCTTCTAGGGGAATCTTTCTGACCCAGGGATTGAACCTCCATCTCCTGCATTGGCAGGTGGGTTCTTTACCACTGAGCCACCAGGGAAGCCCTTATGTTATACTGGAACATAGACAATTTACAATGTTGTGATAGTTTCCAGTGGACAACAAAGGGACTTACCACACATATATATGTATCCATTCTCCACCAAACTCCACTTTCATCCATAGCTAATAGTTGTTCACTACCTACTAAACAGGCTTCTCAGGTGGTGCTAGTGGTAAAGAATCTGCCTGCCAATGCAGGAAACACAAGAGAGATGAGTTCAATCCCAGTGTTGGGAAGGTCCCCTGGAATAGGAAATGAAACTCCACCCCAGTATTCTTGCTAGGAATATTCCACAGGCAGAGGAGCCTGGCAGGCTACAGTCCATATGGCTACAAACAGTCGGACATGACTAAGCAACTGAGCACATGTATTCCTACTAAACAAATCATCTGCAGCATCTCATTAAATTCTCCTAACATAATCAGGTGAAGAAATGACTCAGAAAGCTAGTGTGGATCACCCAAGTTACCAAGCAGTAAAGCCAGGATTTAAACTCCAGATATGCTTAACTGCAGAATACCTAATCTCTATAGATATTATGTCTACCCTAATTTTTATGAATCTCTAATACTTAGGATCTTGGCAATATTCAGACCATCCCATCTTTCACTGCATATGAATTGATAAGAGTATAGATGTTCAGCTTCTCGGAGTCTGCCCTGTTTTCCAACCAAGTACCTAGTTATCTATGCTAGGGTTGTGGAGAAACTGGAGAGAGCCATTTCAAGGTAGAGTCTAGCAAGGTGCAAAGAGTTATCAAATCCAAACACCATTTGCTGAAGTCTATTTTGATGTGAGCAAGCAGTCAAAACTGGAAGTAAATATATTGAATTCTACAAATTTGGGTTTGATCCAAGGTGATTTCTTCCCTTTTTAAGCACCATAAACCTCTGCAGCTGAGACATTTAGAAGCAACCTCACCAAGATGCTGTACACGTACTGAGACCCACAGTCCTCCTCTAGAGCCCATTTCCAGAATACGTCAAAATGACAATTTCTAGCTTAATAATTGTATTTTTAAGCCACAGTTAATCTAGCCAAAAGATTAAGTCGTCAGCAGGAAGTGTATTGCCAACAAAGTCTAAGCTCTATGCTTGTAAAAGGCAAACAATTTGAGCATTCTGAAATGTTTATAATCGAGGTGTCCTTTTCCTGACAATTCCACTCCAATGAGTCTTTCAGAACACTCAGGAATTATTCAGCAGCTGAATTATTACTACCAATTTCTTTCCAGTTGCACACCCCCTCAGGGATACCATCCTTCCTAAGGAAGCCACCCCCAACAGCAGCAGCAGCTGCTACCAAAACCCAAAATAAATTGCTTGTTTTAATGCATTGGGCAGAAAGGAAGGTTTCCAAGAGTGCTATTAAGCCAGCCTCGAGACAAGAGTTGACCATAAAGCAAGGAGAGGCCATTTCATGTCTTTTTTCAAAGTCCAGCTTTCTCACCCAGATAATCTGATTTACAAATTCCAAACAGAAATCATCACATAGACATGGACAGGTTTGCAGTCCAGTGTATACAGCAAAGAGAAACTACTGTCCCCATGAAAGGAAATAGCTTATCCTGTTGATCTTTGTTAGAAAACGGTGGCAGAAGACCCAGAACGGGCCAGTGCAGAAGTCCTTTCCCTCTTAAACTGGGAAATTGCATTGAAACTGTTTCCAAGTGCACTTGCACCATGGATGAAGTCTAGCCTATATGCTCAGTGGTTTTGATACCACAAAGGACTCTTCCTTCAGAGAAATAAGACACATTCAAATGGCTGTGCATCACCTAAAAGCTTAATTTTTTTTTTCTATCCAGAATGTTCTCCTTTACCTTGTCCATTTAAACTCTACCATTTCACAAGACTCAGCTGCAGTCTCAAAGGCTGAAGTAGTGCAGTAGTTCTCAAACTTGGGGGCACAAGAGAAGCCCTTGGGGGAGTTTTTAAAATGGCCCATGTTCAGTCCACTCCTTAGACTAACTGAACCAGCATCCCGGAAGAGTTGGGCCCAGTCATCACTATTAAAAAAAGTAAATAAATAAACTAATGACTGTAATGTGTATTCAGGTTTGAGAGTGCATAATGAGGTTGTTAAAGAGCATAGGCTTTTAGGTTCAGAAATATTTGAACTAGAATCTCCATTTCAACAGTTTCCACCTGTGTAACTCTGGGCATATTAGTCCACCTGTTGGAGTTCAGTTTCTTCATCAGGAAAATAAGCATAATAGCATTGACCACATAAGCTTATTTGGAGATTTGAAGGAAATAATTTTTTATCTATGCTTAGCACATACCAGGTTTGCAGTAACGTTTGCCATCGATGATGGTGTTACAGATGTTGTCAACAGCAGCTATGGGAAAATTTAAGAATCACTTCCAGTCTAAGATTACACAATTGTAACTATTATAAAAAACTCTGGAGATCATTCTCTTTAGCCCATAAAGGTGACATGACTGACACACATTTCCTAAAAGCATTTCCTAAGCCAGACACTGTTGTTGCTGACTCGAAATTCAGTGCTATTTCCACTATATTAATTTTGTTTCATTTCAACAAATGTATTAAACACTGAGTATCCAACTCTATGATCAGTTCTTAGGACAGAAAGATAAATTCATATCAAACTGACTCTACCCTTGAGAATTTCCATCTAATGGAGTAGCACAGTGTGTACACAAATAACTGCAGAAATAAAATGTGTTTTTATAGACTCAATGAGTTTAAATTTCTATGAGCTCACTGAAGATAATGTCATTAACTCTGGGTGGGTTGATGAAGTCTGAACTAGGGAAGCTATGAGTGAACAAGCTGTTGAAAGATAAATAGGGGCTTTACAGGTAGGGAGGGATGTATGCAATGGACATTTCAGGCACAGAGAACAGCAGGAGAAAAGGCACTATATCAGCATGCCTTTCAGCTCTATCTTCTTGTGACTCCTCGAACACTTGTCTGCACCATTCATTTGTCAAATAATAATGTTTTGTCTCATGACACCTTTTCTGTTATAGCCTTGAACTATTTATCTCCTGTGTTACCTAATTTTTCATATCTTGTCACCGCAACTAGAATTTAAGCTTGAAGAAATGAATAAGAACCAGTTTAATAGATCACCAATAGATCTTCCACAGTGCTTTGCACATAGTCTTAAACAGAGTGCCTGCTGAATGAATGCTTTTTGACTTGCTGATATAAAGAGGAGAAAGCAGATGATCTTGAACATATGCAAAATTCACTACTCATTACAAGGACGTCCCGTGAAATAGTTGGTTCACACTCTCCTTCTAATTAATCATGTCATAACCATCAAAAAGATTCCTTTGAGCTTCTTCTAAATGCCCACTAATGAAGAATATTATGGTATGCAAAGGTTAGCAGATGCCCACATGGTGGCAGCTCTTTGTATATTTTAATACCTTATTCTGTTTTTACTGACCAAATTCACAAGGATTTCAAAGTTAGGCCTAGGTAGTCATTCCTGAAAACTGCTGATCACAAGGCTAGACCAATTAGCCTGGGTCCCTACATTTTTCAAAAACACATCAGGTGTTCTGATGAAATTACAAAGAATGGATAAATTATGATTCAATTCTCTAGCAACATCCCAATGAAGTCCTCAGGCAGGTTGGCCCTGGGAAACAGAATAATCTACTGCTCATGCAGGATGAAAAATTTCTTAATAATTCTTATAACAGGGGACAGACTTTGAACTCAAAGAAAAATCAGGATGAGCAAAAAGAAATTTTGCTCACTTAGAAACACTTCAAATGTTGACTTCAAGAGTGGAAAAAAATATGTTCTTAACCAAATCAATCTTAGCTTCCATTGTGCAGAATTAAGAGTCACAAGTTGTGAGAAGCTGGCAAATCTAGGGTGAGAGAAGGAAAGGAAGATATTCAAACACATTTACCCTCCTGCAAGGACAGCTTGTTCAATGTTTAGTAAATAGATTACCGCCATTATTCTCTCCTTTCTTCCTCTCCACAAGTAGGCAACTCAACCTACCCACCCACCATCCTCCTCCATCCCAAGTGTCTGTAAATAACTCAACACCTTCTTATGGACATAATGAGAAAATTAAATGAGATAATGACAGAGAGCTTACTGCACTGTAGGCATCTCCTTGCAACCTTGTACTATATGTAAAGATCTTTCACTAATGACCATCCTTTCCAGGCAGAGTTCAGACCAACACTATGATAGAAATGGGAGAGAGGGGATAGTCAAGCAGAAACACCCAGGGATTGTGATTTGTAGCAATTGCTGATGGTACGATCAAACTTTTGCTTGGCTACACTCTACTAGAAGATGAATGTATAGCATAAGAGACAGTCAAAATACAACAGATGAGGGGATGACTAAGTAAATTATGCTAGATAAACAAGAAGGAATATTAACCAGCTATCAGAAATTAGAATCCTGAGTACTAAGGACAAAGATGGAAATTTATCGATAGGTAAATGGAAAAGGCAAAACATAAAACTCTGTGCATAAAATGAAGTGACATAAAATTATGTAAGCATATACCAAAATGAAAATAAATATTTTAATGTAACATTAAATATAGTAACAGTAGAAATATTAACTATAAAAGACAGATGAAGTATGACTTGGTTCTATCCAGCTTTATATGATAACTTTCCTTTGGAAGTCAACTTATTTTTCTGATGCTGTTTCATTAGGCTGCTATTAATATGAGTTTGCATTCTCTGAGCCCTGATTAAGGGATGGTAGGAGGGGTAGGTAGGAGTGCAAAGTAATTCTCCAGTGTTTCAGGCTGCAGGGGGAAACTATTTGAGAATAAATATTTGTTGTAAAATCTATTGGGAGGAAAATTTGAAGACATTTTTAATGGTTATAGAGATACATTTTTAAATGGCCTATATATGAGTGGGTGGAAATGAAAATGAAAACATGCAAGAGGAAACTATAAAGAAATGGTTGAATAGCTGTGTTTTGAGTACCAATTATATGATCCTGAATTCAGCTATTGCTAGAAATAAAAGACATAAAACAGAATTGTTCCTTTCCACTCTGAATCAACCCTAAACTACTACCAAATCACATTATTGTTACCATGACTAAACCACCCCAAATAATGAAAGCAAACTTAACCTTGCACTTCCAGGGTAGGAAAATACACATTGCTTTATCCTGATTTACAAATATTTATGGCATCTATGAAGTTCTAGCAAGATATTATGCGTATCACTTGCCTTCTTCCTCTGATATGAAAACAAAATGAAACAAAAGCCCAACTGAATGCTCAAGTCGATGAGAAAGCAGACATTTAAGAGTACATGGAACATTTATCTGAATAATGAATATAATTTAATGATACCAACCACAGTCCTCTTAATGACAACTGGAATTTGCTCAGCACATTATTCGGCAATAATTTCACACAGTCTAAGTAGCGATTAGAGCCCGAATCCCTGGAGATAATTATTTTATCAAAGCGACTCAAAATTTTACTCCTGCCACCAATCTTTCCTATTTCAGGGACTGTTAGCTGGTCATTCTAGAGGGATTTGACTGGATAATGTAATCAGAACAGATCAACATTGCATTTTCCTGCACTAGTCATAAAAGTCCCTCAGGGAGATGCTGCAACCCTAATGGATTTCCAGAGTCCTTCTGGAAGGCTGAATACAGCATTGATATGGATGGTTGTTCACTTGAGATGCCCAGTGACCTAAGAAGAGATATGGCTGGTCAATGAATTCTCTGACCATTTTAGCAAAAGCTATTGATGTATTTCTGCTTCCCTAACTGATATCATCACATCAGCCCTTAGTTTCTCAGAGCACCCCACTACAGCAGGCCTCCAGATCATCCTCTCTTTAACTAATACCCTAGGATCTGTAACTTCCTCTCCTCTGCTTATCAAAATTGACCTGGGTTCCCCTCTTTCAGAGGCTTGCTTTTTGCCAGGGAATAGTGAACTATTACTCAGACAAACAAGTGCAACACAACTTTTTAAACTGTGAGGAACCCTTTTAAATGTCAAAAAAAGTTGACCTTTTAATATATGAAAGACTATATAATGACAGAAAATTATTACCAATTCGGAAATATCTATGAATTTGTATATTTCTAATTAAATCAGCATCTATATACCTTGGAAAATAATTGTGTGTATATATTGTTGTTTAGTCATTAAGTCGTGACTAACTCTTGAAACCACAAGGACTGCAGCCCAACAGACTTCCTTGTCTTTCACTATCTCCCGGAGTCGCTCAAACTCCTGTCCATTGTGGTGATGATGTGATCCAATCATCTTGTCCTCTGTCACTCCCTTATCCTCCTGTCCTCAATATTTTCCACCATCAGGGTCTTTTTCAATGAGTCAGCTCTTCACATCAGGAGGCCAAAGTATTGGAGCTGCAGCATCAGTCCTTCCAATGAATATTCAGGGTTGATTTCTTTAAGGATTGACTGGCTTGGATCTCCTTGCAGTCCAAGGGACTCTGAAGAGTCTTCTCCAGCATGACAAGTCAAAAACATCAATTTTTCAGCAGTCTTCTTTATGGTCCAATTCTTATATCCGTACATGACTACTGGAAAAACCATAGCTCTGACTAGACAGACCTTTGTCAGTAAAGTGATGTCTCTGCTTTTTAATACACCATTTAGGTTTGTCATAGGTTTCCTTCCAAGGACCAAACATCTTTTAATTTCAAGGCTGCAGTCACTGTCCACAGTGACTGTGGAGTCCAAGAAAATAAAATCTGTTGCTGCTTCCAATTATTCCCCATCTATTTGCCATGAAGTGATGGGACTGGATACCATGATCTTAGTTTTCTGAATGCTGAGTTTTAAGCCCGCTTTTTCACTCTCCTCTTTCACCTTCATCAAGAGGCTCTTTAGTTCCTCTTCACTTTCAGCTATTAAAGTGGTATCATCTGCATATGTGAGGTTGCTGATATTTCTCTGGCAATCTTGATTCCAGCTTGTGATTTATCCAGGCTGGCATTTTGCGCAATGTATTCTGCATATAAGTTAAACAAACAGGATGAAAACATACAGCCTTGACATACTCCTTTCCCAGTTTTGAACCAGTCAGTTGTTCCATTAAGATTCTGCTGCTTCTTGACCCACATATGGATTTCTCAGGAGACAGGTAAGGTGTTATGGTAATCCCATCCCTCTAAGAATTTTCCACAGTTTATTGTGATCCACACAGTCAAAGGCTTTAGCATAGTCAATGAAGCAGAAGCAGAAGCTGATGTTTTTTCTGGAATTCCTTTGCTTTTTCTATGATCCAACTTATGATGACAGTTCCTTCACCTTTTCAAAACCCCGCTTGTACATCTGGAAGTTCTTGTTTCATGTACTGCAGACGCCTAGCTTGAAGGGTTCTGAGCATAACCTTACTAGCACGCAAAATGACTGCAACTGTATGATGGTTTAAACATTCTTTGGAAATGCCCTTTTTTGAAATTGGAATGAAAACTGATCTTTTCCAGTCCTGTGGCCACTGCTGAATTTTCCAAATTTTTGGACATATTGAGTCCAATACTTTAACAGCATTGTCTCTTAGGATCTGAAATAGCTCAGCTGGAATTCCATCACTACCACTAGCTTTGTTTGTAGTAACGCTTCTTAAGGCCCACTTGACTTCACATTCCAAGATGTCTGGCTCTAGGTGAGAGACTACACCATCTTGGTTTCAGGTCATTAAGACCTTTTTCTTCTATGTATTCTCTTCTTGTTCTCTTCTGCTTCTGTTACGTCCTTGCCATTTCTGTCCTTTATCGTGTCCATCCTTGCATGAAATGTTCCCTGGATATCTCACATTTTCTTGAAGAGATCTCTAGTCTTTTCCTTTCTATTATTTTCCTCTATTTCTTTACATTTTTTCATTTAAGAGGGCCTTATTATCTCTCCTTGCTATTCTCTGGAACTCCCATTCAGTTGGGCTTATCTTTTCTTTTCCCCCTTGCTTTTGACTTCTCTTCTTTCCTCAGCTATTTGTAAAGCCTTCACAGACAACCACTGTGCCTTCTTATATTTCTTTTTCTTTGGGATGGTTTTGGTCACTGCCTCCTGTACGTTACAAACCTCTGTCCATAGTGCTTCAGATACTCTGTCTACCAGATCTAATCCCTTGAATCTATTCTTCACCGCCACTGTACAGTCATAAGGGATTTAACATAGGTCATACCTGAATGGCCTAGTGGTTTCCCTATTTTCTTCAATTTAAGCCTGAATTTCAATAAGGAATTCATGATCTGAGCCATGGTCAGCTAAAGGTCTTGTTTCTGCTAAGTGTACAGAGCTTCTCTATCTTCAGCTGCAAAAAAAAAAAACATAATTGATATAATTTAGGTATTGACAATTTGGTGATTTCTATGTAAAGAGTTGTGTCTTGTGTTGTTGGAAAAGGGTGTTTGCTATATGACCAGTGTGTTCTCTTGACAAATCTCTGTTAGCCTTTGCCCTGTTTAATTTTGTACTCTAAAGTCAAACTTGCTCATTACTCCAGGTATCTCTTGACTTCCTACTTTTGCATTCCAATTCCCTATGATGAAAAACATGTCTTTTTTGGTATCTTTGTTGTATGCTACTTCTTTAGCATACAACATATAGAAATATGCTATTTCTCACTGATTCCATCTGCAGACACTAGTGTGCTCACAGTGTCACAGATCCTTTGCAACAACCTTATCGTGTGTCACAGGTCTGAAGAGGCTGGCAAACACTAACATACAGTAGATACTATGGATTGCATTTGTTTCCCGCCTGTCATGGTAGACTATTTCATGTATACAGAATCTTATTTAGAGCATCATGAACTTGACACTATCACCGCCCCCCATTGTACAGGTAAAGAACAGAGTTCAGAGAAGTTTCATTACTTGACCAAAATTACAAAATTAATTAAGTGGCAAACTTTGGATTTAAATCCAGATTTGTCTAATTACAGTATCGCTATACTTAACCCCCAAGTCATATTGCCTTCCATTAAGTATTCTTGTAGTAAATATGCTTCAACTTATCATCTTCTAAATCAAGCTAAATGTTACATAAAGTATTTAAGAGATGACGCTAATGATGGTGAATTACTTGGAGGTAAATCCTGAAAATCACAGCTGTATGTCTAACTACTTCTGCTCAAGAATATGATTAAGACATAGTAGAGGGAAACTACTCTGAAAAAAATAACTTGGAGATATGTATGTTTAGATGATGTTTTTAATGGATCAGAAAAGAAATACTTGGTTTTAATAAACAGCGAAAAGCAGTGTTGCTCAAGAGAAAATCAACTTATAAAAAAGAATGAATACAAATAGTAATTATGGCTTATCGATGGTTCTCAGTGTAGTCTTGGCACCAGCACCTGAGAATTGGTCAGGAATGCAAATTCTCAGCTTCTCACCTCTACTCCAATAGCTCCTACCCTACCTCCAAAAGCATAAGCTCTGATGATGGAACCCAGAAACCCATGTTTTTACAAGGCTTCTCGGTGCTTCAGATGCACACTGAAGCAAGTTAAACTGTTGAACTAGATAGTTATTGACCAGAGTGAGAAAACTGGGAGGAGAGTATGAATATACTCACAACAAAGGCAAGATTCTGGTTGAAGAAAAACTAATCCAAGCATATCAGGAATAGTACAAGACAGTGCTTAATAGTACATGCTCTAGGGCCATTTGTTGTTGTTGTTCAGTCGCTCAATCGTGTCCAACTCTTTGTGACCCCAGGGTCTTTTCTAATGAGTCAGCTTTTTGCATCAAGTGGTAAAAGTATTGGAGCTTCAGCTTCAGCATCAGTTGTTCCAATGAATATTCATGATTCATTTCCTTCAGGGCTGAATGGCTTGATCTTCTTGCAGTCCAAGGGACTCCCAAGAGTTTTCTCCAACACCACAGTTCAATTCAGTTCTTTGGCATTCAGCCTTCTTTATGGTCCAACTCTTACATCCATACATGACTACTAGAAAAACCACAGCTTTGACTATAAGGACCTTTGTCAGCAAAGTAATGTCTCTGTTTTTCAATACACTGTCTAGGTTTTTCATATCTTTTCTTCCAAGGAACAAGTGTCTTTTAATTTTATGGCTGCAGTGATTTTGGAGCCCAAGCAAATAAAGCCCATCACTATTTCCATTGCTTCCCCATCTAGTTATCAAAACCAGGTCTAGGGGCATACAGACCTGGTTTTGATACCTAGTTTATTAACTGTGTAATCTTGAGGAAGTCACTTAACTTGTCTGAACTTTAATTCTCTCATCTCTAAGATGACAACAATACTGCCTTCATAGTGTTGTCTTGAGGACTGAATGAATTAATCCCTGTAAAACACTTAAAACATGCCTGGCATATAATGAATGTTCAATAAAGGTAAGGTATAATTAAGTGGATGCTATCTTTATTGAGTTGGGGCCAGTTTTGTCAAGAGACATGGAGGTGTTTTCAGTATGTCCATGAAAGGAGGCTTTGAGCTGCCTCTCTCGAGCAATGACAAAGGAATGGATAGGGTTTTAGGGAGAAGGAGAAGGGACACCATTAAAAGAACTCACATGAGGAATGTTAAATTTATAATTACCCAAACAAAGGGTTTAAAAAGATGACCTCCAGCAATGACAGTGAAAAAAACTAGATGTGGGCTTAAAACTTAGTAAGTGGGCAAAAAGAAGTTTGCAAATCTAAAGTTACCCATGCTTGTGATCCTCAGGGCACTTTAAAATGAACAGTTATTCTCCAATTCAATGATACAGATACTACTACTCAAACTGAATTTGGCAATACAGGTATAGGTCCCCTTAACAAAAAACAGAACTCTGAGTGCTGCAGAATCATGGCTGATGCACTGTTCAGTTCAGAATTGTGAACTTTTTGCAATGCCATTTTCTGTTTAGGAGTCACAGTCTGACTTTAAATCCAAATCATGAACTCTGGCATTCAACTGACCAGCTTTCATATATCAGATCTGCCTCTGATTAGGTCTGTAAACTTGGGTGAGTTTCTTCATCTCTATCCCTCAGTTTCCTGTGTTCTAAAATGGTGAATCACTCAACCTATATTGCAAGACTGTTGTTAGGCTGAGAAGTAACAAAAGAAAGTGCTCAGCACAGTGGCAGGCTCAGAGGAACACACGACAAATGCTGATTTGCTCTTACTGTTGGGCTATCTCATAATAGAGAGGTTGTCGAGTTATTCTAGTATTTTAATAGCTTCTTTGGACAGAATCCATCACCGGTCTGATGGTACCTTTGTCACAGTGCAATGATTTTAATTTTGGAGAAGGCTCAGGAGCAATACTGAATTCTATCACTTGAGGATTTGCTATCTAGTTACAGCAACCTGAATTATGATCATAGTTTAAAAAATGAATCTTTCTCTTAAAGGCCTCCTATTGAACAAGAGAAATGTTGATTAGCATTTTATGAAAAGGAGGGTCCCAAAAGGAAATAAGTTTATGAAATTCTGGGTTAAGCAAAATGAAACAAATGCCTTTATCATTAGGTTTCTCAAAGTTTTCACTATCCTTACACGTGGGGTAAATTTCTTAGAGGGGTACTTCCCTGGTGGTCCAGTGGATAAGAATCTTCATATAAATGCAGGGGACTTGGGTTTGATCTCTGATCTTGGAAGATTCCACATGCCATGGAGCAACTAAGCCCACGCACCTCAACTACTGAGCCCACGATCTGTAGCCCATGAGCCACAACTATTGAGCCCGCCCGCTGTATCTACTGAAGCCTAGGTACCTAGAGCCTGTGCTCTGCAGCAAGAGAAGACATCACAACAAGAGGCCCACACACTGCAACTAGAGAGTAGCCCCCAGGTACTGCAACCAGAGACAGCCCATGCATAGCAAGGAAGACCCAGGACAACCAAAAGTAAATAAATAAATAAAAATTTCCTAGAGGAAACCATTCTGTGAAGCACTTCCTAGTGTATTTGATCCTATAACACCTTTCCTGAAAAAAAATGCACACACATACACACAGAAATATACACACACACCCCTACATAGACTAGTATTACATAGAACACATTTTGGGAAATACTGCCTTCATCATTCTAAACCTTCTTTCAGTGACACAGGGGGAAATACACCTTCTCACAAGCTATCTAACCCTGCTTCATACCAGAAGTTAAATTGCCTTGTGCCAACTCACAGAGAAGTCCAAACTCCTCAAGGCAGACTGTAATTCTGTTGTAGAAAATATTACTTTGGGGGCTGAAGAGATAATTACAAGTTAGGTAGCAGGATTTGGTCTTTATGGGGAAAGGAGAGACTTTACATATCTGTTGGGGAGAGAACAAATAGGGAGAACCATCCTCTTCCTCAGGCTCTTACATTCCTGGCTTTACCCTGAGCACTGGCCACCCTAGGACAGGGAAGGAGGAGCCACCATGGAGAGGTTCTGATAACAAGCAACCTTTCTTATCAGATGCTTGGGAGCACTTTATTTCCATCCCTACACAACATGTAAATCAGGGTCCCAGTAGCCTGGGACCAGGCTACTCCTTGGGCCAGCTGTTTCTTTCATCTGCTCAGCCCTTTTAGAAAGGTCCAGCATCTCTCTTAGCCCTCCCTTGTTTGCATTATTACTTATGATTCTCCATAACATCTATGGCACTCCCTCACATTAATTTTCTCCTTTTTCTCAGGGTAGAGGAAAAAAGAACTTGTTCCCCCAAAGCTATTCAAAACACTAAACAATAACAATTTCCCCACAATACTTTTAATCTGAATATCACTTGTTCTTACATCTCTCAGAGGATGCTAGAACACCCATTTCCTTGATGCATTCTCACAATATCCCTATGAAACAGTCAGGGTAGTTATTGTTACCCTCATTTCATAGACACGGAAAATAAAACACACAAAACATGAAATAAGTTGCTCAAGGTTATTCAGCAAGTTAATGTCAGAAAACCAGGTTTCTTGATTCCCAGTCTAGGGTTCTTCCTACACATGCTACCAGAATCAGTGTTGTTCTACCAGCAGTGAGATCTCTGGCTGAGGTCAGCAGTTATACAGAGAAAAGCAGGAATGCAAACACCTTCCCTGGCAAGGTTCTCATACAAGGCAGACTACTTCATTGGTCTTTCTGTTGGATACATCTCCTGGGATACTGAAACCACCATAGGAACTTCAGTTTATCTGTTTCAATGTTACTTGCCCACTCAATTCAACAAGGACATGAAGATGACATCCCCTTTTTGTCAAATACACAACACTCTAGCAGGTTCCATACATACAGGAGGAATTTGTTCACACAAATTATTCATAGAGACTGTTAAGTCCCGGTCGCAAGAACAGAAGTTTATCTGAGTCCCCAGTGTAACCAGAGTAATTTTACAGCAGACGAACATATACATACCCCATCACCTAATGGTTCACAAAGGGAGAATTTATACTCCTGGAGAAATCCAAATAACAAAACAAGTCCTCAAGGTGGGGCCCTAAAAAGCCAAGTTGCTACCTTTTCTAATAACCCAATCCATCACATTTTATTGCTAAGGTTTGTACATTATGAAAGAAAAATAAACACAGGCAATCTTCGCCTCAGATTTTGAGGAATTAAGATTTACTGGTGAGGAAAAAGCAGCTGTGAAGTAAAAAAGGAGGAGGGAAGAGGTCTTTGTCTTAAAAGATTTTTTTTTTCTTCCATGAAAACAAAAGGGTTTCTTCTCAGTCCTGCTCAGCAATGAGGCTGCTGAAACTGATTCTTCCCTCAGTTGACTTGCCCCTAAACCTCAGAGGTCAGTGTTAGTCCCTCATTCGAGTCTGACTCTTTGCGACCCTGTGGACTGTAGCCTGCCAGGCTCCCCTGTCCACCAGATTTCTCCAGGCAAGAATACTGGAGTGAGATGCCAGTCCCTTCTCCAGAGGGTCTTCCTAACCCAGGGATCAAATCTGATTCTCCTGCATTTCTGGCAGATTCTTTACCATTTGAGAAACCAGGGAAGCCCCTGGGGTCAAAAGGAACCTATTTTTACTCAATTACATCAGCCTGGAATAAGTGCTATGCAACCCTGATGTAAGCCAGTCTGGGGAAGGCACAAAGGAACTTCTTTTCCTCTCTACCCACCATGCTCCAGGACAAAATAGTGAAACATTTGACTCCAAAGAACGGAAACTCACTCCCAAATACCCTCCCACAAAGCCACTTTATACTTTCTTAAGTGGAAGGTTCATTTGGAAGAGTTAATGGAAAAGTAAAAGTCATGTTTCCATTAAATCCCTGAACTATCATTCTACATCCAGCAACAACTGGAGGTCCATAATGAAATAACCCTACAGCAGAGCCAGAGAGTCCTCATATGGGAACACAAAGGAAGGGAAGAGGAAAGGGAACACAAGTGTGGAGAAACTACTCTTTAACTCAAGTAAAAACATCTTATTTTAAGTGCCCTTTGCCTGTTTTGAGCTCTAAGAGAAAATACGCATTAATTCCCATCCCATCACTGGGGAAATCTTTAACACTATCAACACTTCCAGACACCTAGTCCCTCATGGAAATACTACCTACAAAGAGACACATACTTACGAAAACAAAATTTTGATACCAAGGATAGCATAACTCCCTCCACAAACATCACAACAGAGCTTGCTCTTTTTTGAAACTGTTGGCAAAGTGAACTTGTCTATTTCCATAATATCATGTACAAAAATATCTATCCCCAAGATGGAGGCATCCAAATATTTATCACATTATGAACCCCATCATCTGGCTTCCTCCCTGAGAAGGCACGAGGTAGGAAATCAACAAAATGAGTTAGCAGTACAGATAGGAGCTCTGCTTACCTAATTAACCACCACCACCAAACTTGTTGAAAAGGGATGTGAATGAGAAGGGAGGAGCTGCAGTAGAAAGAAAATATTGAAGTTGGCTCTTAAAAGGCACTATCTTGTCATCGCAAGTTTACTTAACGATAGCTCCCTCCCCTGACCTCCAGCACCACTTGAACACTGCACCACATTCTCAGTGATTCTGTATTGGAGTATGTTGTTCTCTGAAGATATCAAGCACTTTCAAGTTATTTCCAGTAGAAAACTGCAAACTGCTGAAAAGCACGGACTGTTTCTCTACACTTTCCTATACTCTATGCTGCCTGTCATATGGGAAGTGGGTAGAAAATACCTGGTAATATCATATTTCTCCTCTAATATTTTTCAGATTGGAAATAAAGTCAAATCTTTATACTTGGTATTTTCTTGAACACAGCTGGCTTTGGCATACATGTAAATTAGTGAATGGCTGATAGCCCATCACACATTTTACAGAGTTCCTGAGATATTTTCCAGCACAGAAATCAGGTTACCAACTCCTAGGTAAATCCTCCCATTGTTAATTAGTGGTAACAGTAAGGGGTGGTGTCAAGAACACTGAACTGGGAAACAGCAGATTCATCTTAGAGTTGCAGCTGTAACATTATCCAGTTGGTGCTCATGGTAGGTCACTGACCCTGGGTTTCCTCATCTGTATAATGGTGGTGGTGAAAGAGGGTAATTAATACCTGCTGTTTGGAAAATCCAAATGCAGGACATCACTTTTGCTCTACTCGCACTTGACAGACATTCACTGATTTAATAGTGTTGTCACTAAGAGATTCTTGTTAGAAAAACTATCATTTCTACCATCCAGCTGTGCCTCCTACTCAATCATAGAATCTAAACAGCAGCTAATTAGCTTCTATAGATTAGGTTTTGCAAATTAAACCCAACTATCATGACAAACATCATCAACAATGATTGTCTACTTTGAGTAGACTATAAAGAAGAACATACTTTCTGCCTAAAACTCATTTACAGTTCACTACAGAATGCTTCCTAAGGCTCACTTGACTTCACACTTTGCTAACAGATGTCTGTATAGTCAAAACTATGGTTTTCCCTGTAGTCATGTATGGATGTGAGGGCTGGACTATAAAGAAAGCTGAGTGCCAAAGAACTGATGCTTTTGAACTGTGCACTCTTTAGAGTCGCTTGAACAGCAAGGAGATCAAACCAGTCAGTCCTAAAGGAAATCAACTCTGAATATTCATTGGAAGAGCTGTTGCTGAAGCTGGAGCTCCAGTATTTTCCCACCATGGGAAAAGCCAACTCATTGGAAAAGACCCTGATTCTGGGAAAGATGGAGGGCAGGAGGAGAAGGGGATGACAGAGGATGAGATGGTTGAATGGCATCACTGACTCGACGGACATGAGTTTGAGCAAGCTCTGGGAGATGATAAAGGACAGGGAAGCCTGGAGTGCTGCAGTCCATGGGGTCGCAAAGCATCGGACACGACTTAGAGAACAACAACAAACACAATGCTCGCTTCTTCAACACTAATTTGTTGCAGCCCCTGTGCTATACACTGGAGACATAATGGTGGAGGGGACTGGCACAGACCCTGCTCTCCCATCCTCCTGAATTTATTTATTTTCCTTGTTCTCCTTTTTCTTTTTTTTTTTTGTCCTCCTGAAATTTAGAGGCAGAAAAGCAGATTCTCAGTCTCTCAATGGGCCTTATGGAGGAAACCATTAAGTTCACGCCCAATCTGAATAATAATAATAAATAATAAATAATAATAATAAAAAGCAAAGCTACATATGAAAACGATGGCAGCAGATAGCTTAAGCCACTCAAGAACCCAGAAGTTCGCCTTAACAGCGCATACTACCATCATGGCCTCAGTCCCCCAGCTAGAAAATGTAAAATGTAAAATATGACTTCCAATCCCCCTGAATAAAGGACCAAGGTCTTAACAATGCCAACATGTAATGGGATAATAAGCTTTCAAATTTTTAATGAATTTTGACTGGGAGAAATAATATGAGTCTGGTTTAGTGACAGTTACTTTATGGTCTTGCTTCTCTTGGGTATTTATTAAAGCAAATTCTCTTCACTGATGAATGGAAATCAATTTAAAAGGTCCCTGACACTTAAAGTCCCTAAAAATTTTCCTTTCTCTTTACAGAAGTTTAGAGATATCCTCTAAATAAATTAAAACAAAATGAAGATTAAGTAAGCTGATTACCAGGGCCATGCTCCAGATCACCAATTTTATTCTATTAATGCCCACACTCTTCTCTTAACCTCCACAACTATCAGCCACCTTCTTCTCTGTTTTCACTGATACAATTCCCCTGGCCTTAGCCCCACGATCCACTGTCTATGTACCTTTGATCTGTTTCTCCTACCATACCACTAACAATGGCTATGAAAGTACTCTGAAAGCCATAAAACACTGTAACAATATTAGTAGTGTGTTCCCATATGCAACAAAAATGTACTTAATGCCTAATTATTTTGGAGACACTAGGGATCAGATCTTCACATCACCTTGCACAAATGGCTGCCTTTCCCTCCAGGTACCCAGCTGCTCCTCTGTACCCCTTGTGTCTCAGTGTCATTTTCTATAAGCTCAGGGATGAGGATGGGTAATACATGTGGCCCTCAACTTTCTGATTGAAAAAGCCTAAAACTTGTTATTCCACTGTCCAAAGATTTCTAGTAAACAAATGCCACTGAACTGGGAATTAGGAATCAGGACCCCTCAGTCCTATTCCAGCTGCCACACACCTAGAACTAGAGACTTTCTCCCCTGGACCCAGAGTTCTCCTCTGCCAAGTGAGCTGATCTCTAATGTCCATTCCAGCTCTACTATTCAAGAATTCTATTATATGTATCTAACCTCATTTCACCATACATACTAGAAATAATTCTAGAGCAGTATTTCCTAACCCATATTGCTATGGCCTGATGGTATTAGAAGGCGGGGCCCTTGGGAGGTGATCAGGTCACTAAACAGGAGACCTCGTGAATGGAATTAGTATCAATACCTTTATATAAAAAGAGATTCAGAGAGATTCTTTTCCCCTTCTACTACATGAGGACACAATAGGAAGGTGCCAGCTATGAATCAGAAAAGAACCCACACCAAAATGCTACTAGGCTTGTACCTTGTTCTTGGATTCTCCAGCCTCCAGAACTGTGAGCAGTAAATTTCAGTCGTTTATAAGCTACTCAGTCAGCGGTATTTTGTTATAGCAAACAGACTTCTTCCTGAATAGATTAAGACAGATGCACTTAAAGAACACTGATTCCACAAGATGTTAATAGGGTATTGAATACAAAAATATTTCTGAGGTAAGCTGAGCATACTGATTTTAGAGCCAAGCCTCTGGAACCAATCTGCTTTGGTTGAAATCCCAGCTCTGGAGCAAATTATCTTTCAAAAAAAAAAAAAAAAATGGGGATGGTGAAAACTCTCATGGGGTTTTCATGAATATTTAGCATGTCACTTTATATGAGGACTTAGGATAGCCCCTGGCATACACAGTAAAGATTCAATAAATGGAAACTACTATTATCAGTATCACATCATGACTGCCATTCATGTATTTAAGAAACTTAGTAAAACAAAGCTTATCAAGTTTCTATACTGTATAACTTCTCAGAGTCGTCAGTGTGCCTATGAATTCCCTAGACAGGGCTCATTTCCCAAACTTACCTGACTTGAGATTTTTCCTTCCCATCTTCCCATCCCCAACCAGAATATATTGGGAGACTTGATTCAAGAGACTTTAGGAAACCCTATTTAGGGTTTAAGAGATCTCGGTTCTATCCTGTCCCTGCTGTTGATTAGATAAGTGACTGGGAAAGACATCACTTAATCTCTGTGTCCTAATCACTCTTGTAAAAATGAGAAACTCTAAAAATCTTACTGAAAGTTCTCTGTGAAATGAAAATTCAAAAATACTATGATAAGCTCTCTTCTAGGATCACAGGAGTGCAATGGTTCCCAATTGATGGACTATGAAGTGCTTCACTTTTTTATCATTCAAAGCCTTCCACAGAACAATTTCTAGCAACACTAGACAAGGCTAGGCAATCTTGAGAGGACATGAAAAATTAAAAAAAATAAAAAAAAAAAAACAAGAGCGGTCCAGGAGAAAAACTCAAAGTCAGACCAGTGAGGGACTGGTAGGCTCTTAGATCTCAAAGGACCCTCAGATTTGATTTAATCTCATAGCTTCCTTTTAGAGAAAAAGACAATGGAGGCCCAGAAAGTAATGAGACACCTTCAATTCTCTATCCAGCACTGGATTTATGAATGTGTGAAATACCTACTCCAGTTTAATGCTGGAAAAATTGTAGGAGCGCTTCATGTGATAAAGATAGCTATTCATCCTGGTATTCTGACTTGAGGAAGAATAAAGAATGAATAAGATTCAGAGCCAAACAGGTTTGCTCTTTTCTAAGTACATAACTCTGTGTGTGTGTGTGTGTGTGTGTGTGTGCGTGCACGTGCACGACTGTGTTTGCACACATGCAGAAGTATAAGTGCCTCTTTTTCTTCTCCTCATTGGTTCAATTTCAACTTATGAAGCTCAGCTTTGGATAGAAAGTTGTTTGGTTTATTTAGTAACAAACAAAATGCAAAGACATCTTTCCCTAGAACTCCTAAATTTGAAGTTTCACAGCTATATCAGACTCCCTCAGCTCTTTGCTTATCCACTAGCATCCTTATTTGTTCCTTCATTGGTTCTTTCTCGCTGGGTCTTGCTGTTAAAAGAGAGAGAGAGAGAGAAGAACAGAGAAGACAGAGGAGGGAAGCTATTCCTTTCTCGTATACCAAAGCCTGATTCAATTTTCCGATTCAACCTCATGACTAGCCTTGTAACTTTGCTAAACCTCAGCTTGCATGAGATGCTAGTAAAACCCATCTCGTGGGGTTATTGTGAGGATTAGTTGGGTTAATGCACAGTAAAGGCTGCAGGCAGTGCCTGGCATGCGGCGATTACTCAATAAATGGAGCCCACTTGCCTCCCCCTGCACTTTCACACACTAGCGCTGCACTGTCAGTTCGCCCTATCTTGTGAAGGGCTGTTTTTTATGGAGGAATCACAAGTTGGTAAAATGTGAATTACATTTCTAGAAATTTATCTTGATCAAAATAAACAAACCACTTTTTCAAGATAACAGAGGGAGACAGAAGGAGATATATCACAAAGTTAACAGATGTTAACTCTGATGTGTGGAGGAAGGGATTATAATAGGTGATTTTTGCAGTTTTAAAGCCTTCTTTGTACCTTTCTGTACTATTTGAAGATTTTAGAATGAGTACATCGCTTTTAGAACAGAAAACAATAAAGCAGTCTTCCTTGTGAAAAATTCTTCAAAGACTCCTTCCATTCCCCAACTGACCTCTGTCTTACTGATTTCCTTTTAGCCATTCATGATTCTGAGGGCAAAAGGCAGAACCTTTTCCATAAGGTAGGCTCCTGTTTACTGCAACAAAATTAATGTAATGATTCTGGTCAGCCTTTATTCATTGTTGCCTCTCTTTTAAAAGGAAGGTGACAGCATGGAGAATAGAGACACTAACGGAAAAGAAGTACCTTAAGCCACATATGGCAAAGACCAAAGCCTTCCAAACAAATAGCCATGCAGATGAACGCTTCATCATGAATAGAGACTCACCTCCCAACATCCATCTTTTTTGTCCCCTCACCAACCTGCTCCTTGGGTGTTAATATCCCAGTGTTAGTGTTAACTGTCCTGGCTTTAGTCAAGTTGAGTCACAACCCTAGAATTATTTAAACAAGAGGTTTTTGTATTTATTATTGAATTACAGTCTGATAGGTGAGATCACTGCATGCATGCAATACCATAAAAATTTTGCAGAATGCCGGCTTTCCTGTTGTGTCCTTCAGACAGCAGTGACAAATGGAGCAGTCTGTAGAGAGCTTCTCCTGGTGACATGAGTTACCTTGCCAACTAGGGCTCATTACAAAACACAGACCGTTGCATTGGGCTAGAACAGAAGGCAATTTTCAATTCATTTATAACTCATGCCACTCACTTGTTTAACCTCAGCTCTTAAGGGAAAAACTTTGCAAACAAAAGCCCCCATGGCCATATAAACTAGCGACAAGTAAATATAAGCTTACAATCACAGCATCTTAGATATTTTAGTTCTGTTTGCTTGTTTTAATTGCAATTAGAAATGGTACCTTTCAGACTTTAATTTCACACGGGAGTCTTGAAAATTAGATTACCAGAGTCATATGCCAAAATCACACTGCAGATCAAAAGGCATATTTCTCCTTTATAGTCACCATTGAGATATTTGTAACCAACAGATGAATGCAGCTTGAGTGGTTATTTTTTCTTCCATTTCATTCCACAAACCAATAATCTAATTATTGATGGTCCTCCTTTCAAATACTTTTTACCACAGGACAGTAACAAATGCACATATAAGCTAAAGATAGAAGGTAACAACTAGTAAATACATTAATTAAAATCAGACTCAACTGAAAAGTAATTTCACTTCCTACAGTGAGAATGGGATGGACATCTAAAGAAGATCTGCGAAGAGAGTCAATGTTTATAGAGCCACCTACTCTGTACCATGTGAATTCACGTAGCTTGTCTCATTTAATCCCCACAATAATATAAAGAAACTATTACTATCATTATTTTAAAGAGGAGGGACTTGAAACTCAGATGAGTCCCCTGCCTCAACTAATGGCACAATAGTAACTGTCAAGCTGCTAAGTCGCTTCAGTCCTGTCCGACTCTGTGTGATCCCATAGACGGCAGCCCACCAGGCTCCCCGGTCCCTGGGATTCTCCAGACAAGAACACTGGAGTGGGTTGCCATTTCCTTCTCCAATGCATGAAAGTGAAAAGTGAAAGTGAAGTTGCTCAGTCGTGTCCAACTCTTAGCGACCCCATGGACTGCAGCCCACCAGGCTCCTCCATCCATGGGATTTTCCAGGCAAAAGTACTGGAGTGGGGTGCCATTGCCTTCTCCGTAACTGTCAAGGACCGATATCAAATGCAGGATTGTCTAACATTAAAACCCCAGGCTCTTTCCAAGATTGTAAATGATGGTTATGATGATGATATTAATAAAAATCACTGATCCATATACATGTCTCTTCTATTATTTAAGTAAGGCCTTGTAAGTTTGAGGTGGCGGGGGTCTCACCTGCCCAGGGAAAAAAAATCTCAGACTGAGTGAAAGCTCCTGATAATGTTTACCTCAAAACCACAATGAGTCAATACACCACAAAACCTCAAATATTCAGAAAACACTGGCAAATACCTGCTATTTTCCACAGTATCTGCTTTTAGAAGAAAATAACGCTTCTCTCTCAGCAGGTAGGTTGAGAACACTTTGCAAATAATGGATGCTGAATCAAATGTTCTTTTCTGTTGCCATGTACACTATTAGGTCCAAAATCTCTCAGAGAAATGTTCCAGGCTTTATCTATAACGTTCTTCCAAAAGGGAGGCACATCTTACAGAAGCTTTTGCCCAAGCTACTTACCCAAGGTGTCTCTGAAAAACAGAAGTAGAACTAGGGTCTTCGTCTCCTAAGGAAAAGGCTGGTTGTATATCGAAGCAAAGAAAATATCTAACTTTGCTGAATTTTTGTCATTTAAGATCTACCAAACAAGCTATGATGCCCAGGCTTTCCTTCTTTATAAATCACCCCAAATTGCATACTGATGTCTAAAATCTTACCCAGACCCTAACTGGTAGAAGACACCAGTCTTGACTGATTACCAGTCAGATTGATTACTCTATCATTTGGGGGTAAAAATCTCTTTCACCAGCTGGCATTTTATTCTATATCCATTTTTATATTGGTTTCTTCTCAGCATACTAATTATAAGATAAAGTCCAAGGGAGTAGAACTTTGTTTTGTTCACTGCTCTGTTCCCGGTGCCTAAAACAGTGCCTGGTACAGAGTGGGTGCTCAAAAAACTGTTGTTAAGTGAATGGGTAAAATGGAAAAAAAAAAAAAAAAAAAACAGTGCCGTTACAGAGATATGCAAAGGAAGTATAAAAGGACAGAGAAGACTTATCTAATCTAGAGATATAGGTTGTGTGTGTGAAAGAGAAAGTGAGAGAGCAGGCAGGGAGAGGGAGAGAATGACTGAGAATGAATGAAGATTCTCACTCTGTGAGACAACTTAACCTAGGCTGGGTTAAGTACCCCAGCTTGGGGTTTCCAAAGTGCCATATATTGCCCTTATTATTACACTTATTTTTATGATATTTCATTTATCTGTCTTTCTCCCCTAGTATATATTATAAGTAAAGGCACCGTGTTTTTTGTCTTTACCACAAATGTCCAGCATAGTTGCAATCACAAAATAAAGCCCAATAAATTGTGCATGGCCTGAAAATCATAGGAAGGATTAAAATTTTATGCTACTATCAAACTTAGATTCTACATAGTCTAGCCATGTGACATTGGGCAAGCTGCTTAACCCCTCAGAACCTCAGTTTCTACCTTCTCCACAGTAGTTCTATTGGGATTAAGTGGATATAGGCACAATAGCTAGCATAGCATCTGGCATATGATAGGTTATAACTATACCAGGGCATGTACCCTGGGCTTTGGAAGCAGTTGGAACAGATATGGATAAGAGAAGGAGTAGAGGACATGAGATCACTGGGGAGCTTAGGCACCTCTGAGTGAGGGCAAAGTCCTGGGAGAGCAACAGGATTGGCCCCACCCCAATCTTGTCACTATAGTTACTGGTACCTGAGGAGAAAGGCTCTGTGGAATAGAAATAGGCAAGGGAATATGCTGACTGTCAAAAAGGGAAAAGAAAAAAAATAGCTAAGGGTTGCCACTGACCTTGAACCAGGCCATCTTATTGTAGATAAAAGATCTAAGAGAAAAGATTTTCATTAAGACCCTGACAAGTCAAGTGCAGTATTAATGGACTGCTTCCAAAAAGCAGATGTCAAAGTAAATGCCCTCTGCTCCTGGTGGGTTTGAAGTAGACAAATTATAGTGCATTCTGATGAGGAGCTTGGCTAGTCAAGGCCTCATATAAAATGCCTGAAAATCCCAAGTGACAAGTCATACTAAGCTACATGGAGGCATGCATGACATTTGCTTCTGCAAACTAAGCAAAGCTCCCTCAGAGATAACATCAAGCCAGCTTCTGAGTAGTTTGCTTTGCCAGAGCTGCTGCTCAGGTTCATCTTTCCTTTTGAAAGAGATAAGAGGTAAGTGCTACAGTAGCTGCAACAAGGTAGGACTCCTGAGCTACAGGAACGTATATCTTGTAAAGTCTGTGCTGTGCTGCTCAGTTGCTCAGTCATGTCCGACTCTTTGCAACCCCATGGTCTGTCACCAGCCAGGCTCTTCTGTCCATGGGATTTTGCAGGCAAGAATATTGAAGTGGCTTGCAATTTCCTACTCCAGTGAATCTTCCCAACCAAGGGATCAAACCCACATCTTTTGTGTCTTCTACATTGGCAGGCAAAACCTTTACCACTGTACCACCTGGAAAGCCCCTTTGTAAAGTCAGTGGCAATAAAAACAGTAACAGTGGGGCTTTGCTAGGGGAAGAAAAGGATTAAGGGCTGTGAAACTAAAGGCGGATGCAAGGACAGACAATGAGTACAGAAGGAAGAAGAATAAGAGTAAGAAGAAAGACAGGGCTCAGGACCCAACATCTGAAGCCCAACCATTTTACAGTAATTTAAATAGTCCAATTTTATTCCCATTCTAGAGAAACCAACAACACAGGCTTAATTAGTGCAGGAATGCCACACCTGGCAGTTTTAATTTAAATGGAACTCATCTAAGGATTTTTTTTTTTATTATGAAGAAGTTAATATCTAATTTTGAAGTCTAAAACACCACTTCAAGAAAAAGATAATCCTTAGTTCAGAGCACTTTTCCACTTACAGCATAGTACCGGACACAGAAGAGATTCTTAATAAATAGGTTGTCCTGTCAATGTAAATGTTGATTTTCCATTTTTGGTCCTCTTCCTCTATTACAGTTTCTCCTTCTGTCTCTGCTCTGGTACTGCTTAGCCCTCCTGGGGATCTTCAGGGATAAGAGATTTCTGAGCACAATTGTAGCTTTTTAGAGATGCCCACTGGTTAAAGATGTCAAAGAAGACATAACAGAAGTACTAGATAACTCTGGAATAAGATGAGATGAGTTAATGTCCCTGCACATGTATGAAAAGGGGAAGGACAATTTCCAGAGGACGGAGAATAGAGAGAAAGCCTGAGGGAAGGAGGTGGGCAGAAGAGAGAAGAGGAGGGAGAGAGGAATGGAGGGAGGAAGGGAGAGGAGGCAGGGGGAGGGGGAAGGGAGGAGGTGGGGAAGAGACAGAGAGATGGGGAAGGGAGGTTAGAAGATGGGAGAAGAGGAGAGAAAGAAAAATCAGAGACCACAGGAAGGGTGATGTGTGGATAATCCATAGTTAGCCAGAGTTTACCTCCTCCTCATAGGCTTCCACTATCATTAACCACATTTTAAACATATCTTACAATCTGTATATTCATTTCATCATCAACACAACTCTACAAGGCAGGCATTACTATTATCCACTTTGTACAAACTAGTAGACTAACAGTTGTCTCTGTCCTCATAACTTTGCTACTTCACACTCACACTGCTTTAGAAGAGAAGCAGCAATTAGGACGATGAACTGCTCTTACTATCAGACGTTACCTACCTCAGAATGCAAGCTATTGAAGAAAACACTGCCCTCTACCTTCTTAATGTCAAATATGTCTCTCTAGAGGTAGAATCTGGAGAAGGCAATGGCATCCCACTCCAGCACTCTTGCCTGGAGAATCCCATGGACGGAGGAGCTTGGTGCTGCAGTCCATGGGGTCGCACAGAGTTGTACACGACTGAGAGACTTCACTTTCACTTTTCACTTTCATGCATTGGAGAAGGAAATGGCAACCCACTCCAGTGTTCTTGCCTGGAGAATCCCAGGGACGGGGGAGCCTGGTGGGCTGCTGTCTATAGGGTTGCACAGAGTCGGACACAACTGATGAGACTGAGCAGCAGCAGCAGAGGTAGAATCATTCAATAAAGTCAGAACAAACCCACTGTAATACAGCCCACTATCGAATGAAACCAAGAGTACCACAACTAAAGACACATCATTTGAAATATAATCAATATAAGATTATGAAGCAAAATTATGCTAGGGAATTCCCAGGTGGCTCAGTGGTCAAGAATTCACCTGTCAAGGCAGGAGATGCAGATTTGATCCCTGGGTCAGGAGGATCCCCTGGAGAATGAAATGGTTACCCACCCCAGGATTCTTGCCTGGGAAATCCCATGGACAGAGGAGGCTGGTGGGCTATAGTTCAGGGGTCGCCAAGAGTCAGACATGGCTAATCATGCATGCACATATGCTAGGAATTACATTTCTAACTTTTCATCCAATTTCAGCATGAAATTCCATTGTAAACAAAATCCACCTTCCAGTAATTAAAACAGATTATATTAGGCAATGTTTCCAGGAACTACTGTCAGTGGGAGGAAGGGAAAAATCAGTAAATAGAATAGTGTTAGAATTTGGGTATTATAATAGGGTATTATAATAATACTACCGTATCAACCAGAGTTTGGCTTTTACAGGGTTAACCAGTCAAAATCTTTTCTAAATTGGCCAGATGTAGTTGGAATGTTTCTAATCCAGTTGTCTACCCTTGCCAAGAAGGGTTCCCATTAAATTCAAGGGGATAAAATTTGCTGGTTGTAGCATGTTTTCCTCAGAGCAGATTAAGAGCTGTTCAATAGAAGTATAATAGAATGTGTAAATCTAGTATGACTTGGGAGCAGTGTATCTGACATTGAAGATACAGAGCTGTCATAGTGGAGATAACTTGTACATTGAACAGGAGAAATTCTGGTAGACATAATGCATCTTCTGACAATAAAAACAGATTTAAGCCAAAATAAAACACCAAACACCTCATAAAAACAGCCATCAGCAGCCAAGTTTTCAGAATAAGTGAAAAGTTCAATAGGGATCATTGCTAATTAAATAGGCCGCCTTGACATTTAAGCTATAATGTGATAAATGAAAATTAATCCTGATATGAATGGGGAAGCATGTAAGCAGAATACCTTCTGGTCCCTTTGGACACACAAAAAAAGTCAGTTGACTTTGGTTTATAGATATACACCTGGACAACTGGGTTGGCTCCCCCATCTAATGATTAGTCACTTTCAGCAATCTTTCTCCAGAGAGAAAGCTGAATTTGAAGGTTTAGAAAGTTCTGGAAAACAAGAGGAATGTCTGCCAAATTTATCAACTCATTTCTCCTCATGTCAGACTCTATAACTCATCTACCTGCCTACCCATTCACATTAACATTAACACTCAAATGAGAATTCATACAGAGAAACATTTTCTACTACTTCTATGCCAATTTTCTATTTTCTTACATAATCCACACTTCCTGAACAGCTTTTAAAAATTCTCTGGAAGAAGTATTTGCACTTGTACCAAGCTGTGGAGGAAATTTTCATTCCAGAATGAAATTTTCCTCAAGGAAGACCAGAAGAGCTACTCTTCCTCCTAGCAACCTCTTTATAACATACTTGTCTGTGAGATGAATTATCATATCTGAATCCATAGCCTCCATGGCTACTATGAGAAGTAATTCATATACCATTCACATGTAGACCTCAAAAAGGGCTGCTATAAATTCATGGAGCCTATTCTTAACCCTTTACTTAAGCAACTACCAGCCTGTACACTTACACACACTGAGATATAGAAATGAGTAAATCTGAGAATGATCTTATCAAAAGCATTACTAATATTCCAGGAGTTAACATTCTCCTTTTCAATGGAGTAAGATGACAAAACCAAAAAAAAAAAAAAAAGAAACTAATATATATTTATAAGAATTAGAGTCTAAAGAAAGAGATTGAATTGATAGTTCAGTTTGTCAATATTATAATAGATAAACAATAAAAAAATTTCTAAAGATAAAGCAAACCTTTGGCTATGACATAAATGCTAAAATAATGTCCTCTAAACCAAACTTCTCAAGGATTATAAAAACCATTGAATAGCACCATGAATATAAAAGTCAACACAATTGCTATATTTATAAAGCTCCCCATCCTTGAACCTTACACTTACAATATTCAGCATACCTGACATCAGGCTGTTCTCTCCTCCACAAAAGATAATCTCTTATTGCCACCATCTACCTGACTTGATATATACAAGGATCATTATAGTGCTGTGGCAGACTGCTGGTGGGTCCCTTGAAATTTTTTCTTTCATTTTCTTTTTCTTCATTTTAGTACCATAACCCTACTCAGTTCTGAATAGATATATGCCTACCAAGTTAGAGTTTTATTTCCCAGTGTCCCTTATAACTAGGTCTTGCTATGTGAGTAGATAAAAGGATATAAGCAAAAGTCACCTATTCACCTTCTGGTTCACACCTTTAGATATGATAATACTTGATCTATACACCCTCTCTTTCCGCCTTCCCATGGACTGGAATGCAGATGCAACAGTTATCCCTAGGTCAAGATGGAGGCATAAGATAGGGAGAATCGAGTTCCCTAAGATATTTCATGGAGCAGAGGTGCCTTATCCTAAAACAATCAGAGGGAAAGACATTTCTACATCATTTAAACCACTGTATGTTGGTGTTTCTTTGTTATAATACTTAAGCCTACATCCTAAGTAATATCAGTGAATTGTTTTTTTTTTAATAAAAAACTGCTCTAGAGTCAGGCTGATTCTGAATCTCGGCTTCTACGTTACTAGTTGTAGACCTTTAAGTGAGTCACTTAAACATGCTGAGACTCGATTGTTTCATCTGTAAAATGGTGCTAATAATGTGAGAGTATTATAAAGAAAACAAATGTAAAGCACTCAATGCCATGTCTGTCTCCTTTTAATTGTTCAGACCAATAAATGTTACCTATAGCTATGTAAACAATGGTTCAATAAAATGGAAAAATGAAATAAATTCTGTCAATTCAATTAACAAATGGGAGTCTATCTAGCTAACAAAATCTCTAAGCAGAGACAGCTTTGCTTTAAACACCAATACAGTATACTAAAGCATATATACGGAATTTAGAAAGATGGTAACAATAACCCTGTATACGAGACAGCAAAAGAGACACTGATGTATAGAACAGTATTTTGGACTCTGTGGGAGAGGGAGAGGGTGGGATGATTTGGGAGAATGGCATTGAAACATGTATAATATCATATATGAAACAAGTCGCCAGTCCGGGTTCGATGTACGATACTGGATGCTTGGGGCTGGTGCACTGGGACGACCCAGGGGGATGGTATGGGGAGGGAGGAGGGAGGAGGGTTCAGGATGGGGAGCACATGTATACCTGTGGTGGATTCATTTTGATGTATGGCAAAACCAAAACAATATTGTAAAATTAAAAAATTAAATTAAATTAAAAAAAAATAAATAAACTTTCCTAAACTTTTTGTGCCAATATTGGGAAAAAGTTTGAAAGACCACATTTCACTGGGACATGATGCAAATAACGTGGAAGTTGTGTTCCACAGAAATTTGTTAGGGAAAGAATCTTCAAATGCATAGGCAGTTTTTTTCAAACCAAATAGGATTCCACAGAATATGCAGATGAGAACTGATCTTTTTAGGTGGCCAAACATTAGCACACATGTAAATGGCTTCCGAAATACCTGGGAGACAAAAGCTTACCAGAGGAGCAACCCAAGAGAAATCTGCTCCTCCAAACATCAACCCCTTGTCAGGATGCAAAATTCACAGTAAATAAAAAAAAGTAGGAACATGTTGTTCAGCTAGGACTGAGATGACTTGATTACCTTTGCTTTCTGCCAATTTCCAATGCCAGAGGGTGCTGCTGAGAAGCAAAGAAGGGGAAAGAATACCAAGACTCAGAGCTCCCTTTTCTCCACATCCTTAATAACACTTGTTTTTCTTGTTGTTGTCAATTTGAAAATAGCCATTCTGACCAGTGTGAGGTCATATCTCACTGTGGCTGTGATTTGAATTTCCCTGATGAATAGTGAGGTTGAGCATCTTTTCACATATCAATTGGCCATCTGTGTGTCTTCTTTGGAAAAAATCTATATTCAGGTCCTCTGCCCATTTTTAATCAGATTTTTTTATATTGAATTATGTGAGTTTTCAATGTATTTTGGATATTAACCCCTTATCAAACATATCATTTGCAAATACCTTCTCTCATTCAGTAGGTTACCTTTTTTTGTTTTGGTGATGGTTTCCTTTGCTGTGCAAAAGCTTTTTAGTTTGATGTAGTCCCATTTGTTTATTTTTGCATTTCTTGCCCTTGTCTGAAGAGAAAGACTCAAAATTATTGCTAAGACCAGTGTCAATAAGTGTACTCCCTATATTTTCTTCTAAGAGTTTTATGGTTTCAGGGCTTACTGTCATGCATTGTTGGTGGAAATTAAATTGGTGAAGCCACTATGGAAAACAGTATGGAAATCTCTCCAAAAATTAAAAATAGAACAACCATATAATACAGCAAATCTTCTTCTGGATATTTATCTGAAGAAAATAAAAACAATAATTTGAAAAGGTACATATATGCCTATGTTTATTGCAGCATTACTTACAATAGCTGAGATATGGAAACAACCTGTCTATCAATAAAGATGGATAAAGAAGATATAAGAAGCACACACACATATAAACAACTCAATTTGACAGAAAAATTGAAGAAAATGTATTCATAATTGAAAAAATATATGTAATAGAATAATACTCAGACATAAAATAATTAAATCATGTCTTCTGTGAAAACATGGATAAACCTAAAGGGTATTACGCTATGCTAAATAAGTCAGACAAGGACAAATACTGTATGATTTCACTTATACTTGGAATCTAAAACACAAAACAAACAAAACAGAAACAGACTCACAGATACAAAGAACAAAATCGGTGGTCACTGAGCAGTGCGGTGGGGAGTTGTGTGAAGTAAGTGAAGGGGATTAAGTGGTACAAACTTCTAGCTATAGAATGAATAAGTTATGGCATTTATCACAGTGCATAGGGAATATAGTCAATAATACAGTACTAACTTTGTATGGGGAAAGATGGTTATTAGATTGACCATGTTGATCAATTCCTGATGTATATAAATGTTGAATCTCTATAGTGAACACCTGAAACTGATACATTAACTTCAGTTAAAAACAAAGAATGCTGCTGCTGCTGCTGCTAAGTCGCTTCAGTCGTGTCCGACTCTGTGCGACCCCATAGACGGCAGCCCACCAGGCTCCCCCATCCCTGGGATCCTCCAGGCAAGAACACTGGAGTGGGTTGTCATTTCCTTCTCCAATGCATGAAAGTGAAAAGTGAAAGGGAAGTTGCTCGGTTGTGTCCATCTCTTAGCCACCCCATGGACTGCAGCCTACCAGGCTCCTCCATCCATGGGATTTTCCAGGCAAGAGTACTGGAGTGGGGTGCCCTTGCCTTCTCCGAAAAACAAAGAATATATATTACCATATGTAAAAGAGATAGCCAACGGGAATTTGCTGTATAGTTCAGGAAACTCAAACAAGGGCTCTGTATCAACCTAGAGGGGTGGGATGGGGAGGGAGATGTGGCAGGGGGGTTCAAAAGGGAGGGGATATATGTATACCCTAGGCTGATTCATGTTGAGGTTTGACAGAAAACAACAAAATTCTGTAAAGCAATTATCCTTCAATAAATAAATAAAATTTTAAAAACAGAAAGACTATAAATTCTTAGTAATGAAGTGGTGTTAAGAGAAACACTGGAATAAAAATACGAAAGCACTGCCCGGTGAGACTTGGACCACAGCAACCCACAAAGCCTAAACAATATTATACCACCACCAAACTTGAAATAGGTATCCTCTTCCTAGTCATTCTGGGAAGTGGTTTACTAAATCTCTACATATGGGGCCTTGCTTTGGTCACAGAGAGATACCAAAACGACAATCTCTAGCTTGAGCTGTGTCCTGTGATTGCAGAGGCATGAGCACCATCCCTGGATTTCTCATACTGGCGGTGACTTGTTAAAATGGTCACTGGCAATTGTCCAAACAGTTGGATACACATAAAGTGGTTTAGGTTTTCCCCAGAAATAATGTAAAGTAAGCAGTCCTGGGATGTGCCAGGAAAGCATGAGCAAATATTATTTCTTATGACGTTCACAAAGTTTTTGATTTCTATCCATAAGATCCTATATGACTTTGTTTCCTAGCCTATGAACTACTCTTTACATCTATCTTAACCTAAGTCATTAGAGGAAGAAGAACACATTTATTCTTATTTCAAACTGAAAAATCATTTTTGTATTGTTTTCAGTTAGTCTTTGCTCATACTGAAGAAGATACAGGAGTCATTAAGATATCAGGGCCCAGACATTTTCTTTCAGGGTTCCCTTTAACTTCCATCTAACTCTTCTCCCTTTCTCCCAATCCTAGTTTTCCTTTTGGTGCCATATGTCCCCACACTCTGGAGAAGGCAATGGCACCCCACTCCAGTACTCTTGCCTGGAAAATCCCATGGATGGAGGAGCCTGGTAGGCTGCAGTCCATGGGGTTGCTAGAGTCGGACATGACTGAGCGACTTCACTTTCACTTTTCACTTTCATGCATTGGAGAAGGAAATGGCAACCCACTCCAGTGTTCTTGCCTGGAGAATCCCAGGGACAGGGGAGCCTGGTGGGCTGCCGTCTATGGGGTCTCACAGAGTCAGACACAACTGAACTGATTTAGCAGCAGCAGTCCCCACACTCACCTTTTCTCTGTCATGTCACACAGAATACTTTTTTGCCTTCACATTATCATCCTCTGCCCTTTACCCTCTGCCTGCTATTAAGAAAAAAAACACACAAAAACAACAACAAAAGTTGGGTTCGTACTAGGAAGACTTATGGGGTCAGAAAATTTAGCCAGATCCCTATGTTTTCCTGTGTAATCTTTGACAACTCAAGAAACCTCCCTATGTCTAGTTCCTTCCTTGTTAAATGAGGGTGGTAATAACAGTACCTACATCATTGATTGTTGAGAAGATTAAATGAGGTATTATATACACAGCACCAGGAACTGTGTTTGGCTTCTTTACTCTAAAAATTCTGAGCAAGTATGGTGCTCTGGACACTATGTGAATCCATCATCATTGGTGGAACCCTACCACTTTCCATTTTACACACCTCTTTCTTATCCATTCCTTCCTTTCTTTCTTGTGACTTAGCCCTGCTAGTCCCAATTATATCTGATATGGACCCTCAGTGCTGAAGAGGCTGGTTGTGTCCTAAAGACACACATCACTCTGATCAGTGTGGAGATTTTGCTCTCACTGTGTCCAAGCACATGTGCTCAGAACCAATAAATGGTTCCCAGGAGGGAAGTTGAAAGCTCCTCAATAATTCTCCTTATGATCTTCAAATTCAGTTAAAACACACACACACACACACACACACACACACTCACACACACACACTTCTATCCTTCGAAAGAAGGTCTACTGCCAAGTTGGAATTATGAGCTACAGGTCCAAGCCTCGTTCTGCCAACTAGTACTTTAATACATCAGTGGAGTAGTTTCATCCTATAAAAAGAGAGGAGAAAAAAATCAATGGAAACTAAAAGAGTAAACAGTTTGATAAAAGGTATAGAAAAAAAAAAAGAGCTTCCCTGGCTCAGGCGGTAAAGGATCTGCCTGTAATGTGGGAGACCTGCATTTGATCCCTGGGTTGGGAAGACCCCTGGAGAAGGGAGTGGCAACCCACTCCAGTATTCTTGCCTGGAAAGTCCCATGGACAGAGGAGTCTGATAGGCTACAGTCCATGGGGTTGCAAGAGTCAGACACAACTGAGTGACTAACACTATAGAAGAAGAAGGGAGGTAATGTGCATTGGAATGGTGAAGGGTTATACTGATCACCTGTAGGGACACTCAGTAGCATCCATTTGTTCCCAGGGCTGCTTGCCTCTGCTTCACAGGGACAAATTTCTTTCCTGTGAATATATATGGAAAACTGAAACTTAGTTTAAAGGCACTGAGTCCCTTCTGTTCATGAAGAGGAAAATAACTTTTAGGAAAGGTAACAACAGACTACCCTTTCAGTGAATAAAATCAATTTTAATTGGCTAGTGAAAGTGTTATATTTTATGAAGGAAACATTTTGTAAATCCAAGAAAAATCTTACTTTGTATTGGATTGAAGGTCTCTTGAACAATAGCCACTGTGAGATTTCATTCATTCATTTAGTCTTCCTTTTTGTTTCTTTTCATTGCATAGCAATTATTTTCTTTTTTTTTTAATTTATTTATTTTAATTGAAGGCTAATTACAATATTGTGGTGGTTTTTGCCATACATTGACATAAATCAGCCATGGGTGTACGTGTCCCCCACCTTGAACCCCCCTCCCACCTCCCTCACCATCCCACCCCTCAGGGTCATCCCAGTGCAGTGGCCGTGAATGCCCTATCTTATGCATTGAATCTGGACTGGTGATCAATATCACATATGGCAATATACATGCCTCAATGCTATTCTCTCAAATCATCCCACTCTTGCCTTCTCCCAGAGTCCAAAAGTCTGTTCTTTATATCTGTGTCTCTTTCGCTGTCTCACATATAGGGTCATTGTTACCATCTTCCTAAATTCCATATATATGCATCAATATACTGTATTGGTGTTTTTCTTTCTGACTTACTTCAATCTGTATAATAGGCTCCAGTTTCATCCACCTCATTAGAACTGAGTCAAATGTATTCTTTTTAATAGCTGAATGATATTCCATTGTGTACCAGAGCTTTCTTATCCATTCGTCTGCAAATGGACATCTAGGTTGCTTCCTTGTCCTGGCTATTATAAACAGTGCTGCGATGAACATTGGGGTACACATGTCTCTTTCAATTCTGGTTTCCTTGGTGTGTATGCCCAGCAGTGGGATTGCTGGGTCATATGGCAGTTCTATTTCCAGGTTTTTAAGGAATCTCCACACTGTTCTCCATAGTGGCTGTACTAGTTTGCATTCCCACCAACAGTGTAAGAGACTTCCCTTTCCTCCACACCCTCTCCAGCATTTATTGCTTGTAGACTTTTGGATCGCAGCCATTCTGACTGGCATGAAATGGTACCTCATAGTGGTTTTGCTTTGCATTTCTCTGATAATGAGTGATGCTGAAGCTGAAACTCCAATACTTTGGCCACCTCATGCGAAGAGTTGACTCATTGGAAAAGACTTTGATGCTGGGAGGGATTGGGGGCAGGAGGAGAAGGGGACGACAGAGGATGAGATGCCTGGATGGCATCACTGACTTGATGGACGTGAGTTTGAGTGAACTCCGGGAGTTGGTGATGGACAGGGAGACCTGGCGTGCTGCGATTCATGGGGTCGCAAAGAGTCAGACATGACTGAGCAATTGAACTGAACTGAACTGAGCATCTTTTCATGTGTTTGTTAGCCATCTGTATGTCTTCTTGGAGAAATGTCTGTTTAGTTCTTTAGCCCATTTTTTCATTGGGTCATTTATTTTTCTGGTATTGAGCTGCAGGAGCTGCTTGTATATTTTGGACATGAATTATTTGTCAGCTGCTTTGTTTGCTATTATTTTCTCCCATTCTGAAGGCCGTCTTTTCACCTTGCTTATAGTTTCCTTTGTTGTGCAAAAGCTTTTAATTTTAATTAGGTCCTATTTGTTTATTTTTGCTTTTATTTCCATTACTCTGGAAGGTGGGTCATAAAGGATCCTGCTATGATTTATGTCAGAGTGTTTTGCCTATGTTTTCCTCTAGGAGTTTTATAGTTTCTGGTCTTACATTTAGATCTTTAATCCATTTGGAGTTTATTTTTTACATGGTGTTAGAAAGTGTTCTAGTTTCATTCTTTTACAAGTGGTTGACCATTTTTCTCAGCACCACTTGTTAAAGAGATTGTCTTTTCTCCATTGTATATTTTTGCCTCTTTTGTCAAAGATAAGGTGTCCAAAGGTGCATGGATTTATCTCTGGGCTTTATTTTGTTCCACTGATCTATATTTCTGTCTTTGTGCCAGTACCATACTGTCTTGATGACTGTAGCTTTGTAGTACAGCGTGAAGTCAGGCAGGTTGATTCCTCCAGTTTCATTCTTCTTTCTCAAGATTGCTTTCACTATTCGAGGTTTCTTGTATTTCCATACAAACTGTGAAATTATTTGTTCTAGTTCTCTGAGAAATACCATTGGTAGCTTGAGAGGGATTGCACTGAATCTATAGATTGCTTTGGGTAGTATACTCATTTTCAGTATATTGATTCTCCCAATCCATGAACATGGTATATTTCTTCATCTATTTGTGTCATCATTGATTTCTTTTTTTTTTTAAATATAAATTTTATTTTATTATTTTTTTTAAATTTTATTTTATTTTTAAACTTTACATAATTGTATTAGTTTTGCCAAATATCAAAATGAATCGGTGTTTTTTAGTTTTCTATATATAGGTCTTTTGTTTCTTTAGGTAGATTTATTCCTAAATATTTTATTCTTTTCGTTGCAATGGTGAATGGGATTGTCTCTTTCTCTGTTTTCTCATTGTTAGTGTATAGAAATGCAAGGGATTTCTGTGTGTTAATTTCATATCCTGCAACTTTACTATATTCATTGATTAGCTCTACTAATTTTCTGGAGGTGTCTTTAGGGTTTTCTATGTAGAGGATCATGCCATCTGCAAACAGGGAGTGTTTTACTTCTTCTTTTCCAATCTGGATTCCTTTATTTCTTTTCCTTCTCTGATTGCTGTGGCTAAAACTTCCAAAACTATGTTGAATAATAGTGGTGAGAGTGGGCACCCTTGTCTTGTTCCTGACTTTAGGGGAAATGCTTTCATTTTTTCACCATTGAGGATAATGTTTCCTGTGGGTTTATCATATATGGCTTTTATTTTGTTGAGGTATTTTCCTTCTATGCCTGCTTTCTGGAGGGTTTTTTTCATAAATGGATGTTGAATTTTGTCAAAGGCTTTCTCTGCATCTATTGAGATAATCATATAGTTTTTATCTTTCAATTTGTTAATGTGGTGTGTCACATTTATTAATTTGCAAATATTGAAAACTCCTTGCATCGCTGGGATAAAGCCCACTTGGTCATGATGTATGATCTTTTTAATATGTTGTTGGATTCTATTTGCTAGAATTTTGTTGAGGATTTTTGCATCTATGTTCATCAGTGATATTGGCCTGTAGTTGTCTTTTTTTGTGGTGCCTTTGTCTGGTTTTGGTATTAGGGTGATGGTGGCCTCATAGAATGAGTTTGGGAGTTTACCTTCCTCTGCAATTTTTTGGAAGAGTTTGAGTAGGATAGGTGTTAATGCTTCTATAAATTTTTGGTAGAATTCACCTGTGAAGTCATCTGGTCCTGGGCTTTTGTTTGTTGGAAGATTTTTGTTACAGTTTCAATTTCCATGCTTGTGATGAGTCTGTTAAGATTTTCCATTTCTTCCTAGTTCAGTTTTGGAAGGTTATACTTTTCAAAGAATTCGTCCATTTCTTCCAAGTTGTCCATTTTATTGGCATATAGTTGCTGATAGTAGTCTCTTATGATCCTTTGTATTTCTGTGTTGTCCATTGTGCTTTCTCCATTTTCATTTCTAATTTTGCTGATTTGATTCCTTTCCCTTTTTTTATTGACGATTCTGGCTAATGATCTGTCTATTTTATTTATCTTCTCAGAGAACCAGATTTTAGTTTTGTTGATTTTGGCTAAAGTCTCCTTTGTTTCTTTTTCATTTATTTCTACCCTAATTTTTATTTCTTTCCTTCTACTAACCCTGGGATTCTTCATTTCTTCTTTTTCTAGTTGCTTTAGGTGTAAAGTTAGGTTATTTACTTGATTTTTATCTTGGTTCTTAAGGCAAGCTTGTATTGCTATGAACCTTACCCTTAGCACTGCTTTTACTGAATCTGATAGGTTTTGGGTTGCCATGTTTTCATTTTCATTCATTTCTATCCATATTTTGATTTCTTTTGTGATTTGTTGATTATTCAGAAGTGTGTTGTTTAGCCTCCATATGGTTGTATTTTTAACAGTTTTTTTTTTTCCTGTAGTTGACATATAATCTTACCACATTGTGATCAGAAAAGATGCTTGCAATGATTTCAATTTTTTTAATTTACCAAGGCTACATTTATGGCCCAGGATGTGATCTATCCTGGAGAAGGTTCCATGTGCACTTGAGAAAAAGGTGAAATTCATTGTTTTTGGGTGAAAGGTCCTATAGATATTAATTAGGTCTAACTGGTCCATTGTATCATTTAAAGTTTGTGTTTCCTTGTTAATTTGCGGTTTGGTTGATCTATCCATAGGTGTAAGTGGGGTATTAAAGTCTCCCACTATTATTGTGTTACTGTTAATTTCCCCTTTCATACTTGTTAGCATTTGCCTTACATATTGTGGTGCTCCTATGTTGGGTGCATATATAATTGTTATATTTTTTTTTTTTGGATTGATCCTTTGATCATTATGTAGTTCCTTCTTTGTCTCTTTTCACGGCCTTTATTTCAAAGTCTATTTTATCTGATACAAGTATTGCTACTCCTGCTTTCTTTTGGTCTCCATTTACATGAAATATCTTTTTCCAGCTCTTCACTTTCAGTCTGTATGTGTCCCTTGGTGAGGTGGGTCTGTTTTAGACAGCATATATAGGGGTCTTGTTTTTGAATCCATCAGCCAGTCTTTTGGTTGGGGCATTCAACCCATTTACATTTAAGGTAATTATTGATAAGTATGGTCCTGTTGCCATTTACTTTGTGGTTTTGGGTTCGAGTTTATGCACCTTTTCTGTGTTTCGTGTCTAGAGAACATCCTTTAGCATTTGTTGAAGAGCTGGTTTGGTGGTGGTGAATTCTCTCAGCTTTTGCTTGTCTGTAATGCTTTTGAGTTCGCCTTCATATTGAATGAGATCCTTGCTAGGTACAGTAATCTGGGTTGTAGGTTTTTCTCTTTCATTACTTTAGGTATATCCTGCCATTCCCTTCTGGCTTGAAGAGTTTCCATTGAAAGATCAGCTGTTGCCCTTATGGGAATCCCCTTGTGTGTTATTTGTTGTTTTTCCCTTGCTGCTTTTAATATTTATTCTTTGTATTTGATCTTCATTAATTTGATTAATATGTGTCTTGGTGTGTTTTGCCTTGGGTTTATCCTGTTTGGGACTCTCTGGGTTTCTTGGACTTGGGTGGCTATTTCCTTCCCTATTTTAGGGAAGTTTTCAACTATTATCTCCTGAAGTATTTTCTCATGCTCTTTCTTTTTGTCTTCTTCTTCTGGGACTCCTATGATTGGAATGTTGGGGCATTTAACATTGTCTCTGACGTTTTCCCTATTTCTTTTAATTATTTTTCCTCTCTGCTTCATTTATTTCCACCATTCTATCTTCCATCTCACTTATCGTATCTTCTGCCTCAGTCATTCTACTGTTGGTTCCCTCCAGATTGCTTTTGATCTCAGTCATTGCGTTATTTATTATTGATTCACTTTTTTATTTCTTCTATGTCCTTGTTAAACATTTCTTGCATCTTGTCAATCCTTGTCGCTAGTTTATTATCTGTAACTCCATTTTGTTTTCAAGATTTTGGATCATTACTATCATTATTCTGAATTCTTTTTTAAGGTATACTCCCCATCTTCTCCTCTTTTGTTTGTTTTGGTGGCATTTATCATGTTCCTTTACCTGCTGAATATTTCTCTGTCTTTTCATTTGGTTTAGATTGCTGTTTGGGGTAGCCTTTTTATAGCTGGAAGTTTGTGTTTCCTCTTTATTGTGGAGGCTGTTCCCTGTGAGTGGGGTTGGACTAGTGGCTTGTCAAGGTTTCCTGGTTACAGAAGCTCACGTCTGTCTTCTGGTGGGTGGAGGTGGATCTCTTCTCTCTGGAGTGCAATGAAGTGTCCCGTAGTGAGTTTTGGGGTGTCTATGGGTTTGACAGCAATTCTTTTCTGCATTCAAAGTTCTCCAAGGAATTCTAAGTTGAGTATGGGGATTAATAAGTAGGAGGCACTAACAATTAGGTGATACACTTGAAAATCTGGTTAAAAAACTAAAATGTCTAATTAGTTGGGTACCTATGTCAAAATAATTTGCAAGTCTCTAAAATTGGCATTTTCAGCAATCAACAGAATGAGAAAACTATTGAAATCATATATTTGATAAGGGGTTAATATCCAGATTAAAACCTCCCACAAATCAATGACAATAACAATCTGATTATAAAATAGGAAAAAAAAAAACTTGAATGGCTGTTTCTTCAAAGATGTACAAATGGTCAACAAGAACATGAAAAGATGCTTAACATCACTAATTAAGGAAACACAAATCAAGTATTACCTCATACTCATTAGGTGGCAACTATATATTTTTTAAAAACCAGGAAACAATAATTGTTGGCAAGGATGTGGAGAAAAGGGAACCCTTGTACACTGCTGGTGGGAATGTAAAACAGTGCAGCTACTGTTGAAAACAGTACGGAGGTTCCTCAAAAATTAAAAATAGAATTACCACATGATCTGGAAATTTCCCTTCTTGGTATACACCCCAAAGAACTGAAAGCAGGGACTCAAAGAGAGATCGCTATACCCATGTTCATACCAGCATTATTCACAATAGCCAAAGAGTAGAAACAACTCAAGTGTCCATTGATAGAAGAATGAATAAGCAAAATGTGGTACAGTCTACTACACATTGGGATAATATTCAGCATAAAAAGGAAGGAGATTCTCATACTTTCTACAACACAGATGAACCTTGAAGACGTTATGTTAAGTGCAATAAGCCATTCACAAAAGGATAAACACTGTAGGGTTCCACTTATATGAGGTACCTAGAGTAGTCAAATTCATGAGAGAGAGTAAGTAGAATGGTGGTTGCCAGGCACTGGTGGCGGGGAGAATGGGGTGTTAAGTGTTCAGTGAGTATGGCATTTCAGTTTTGCAAGATGAAAAGCGTTCCTGAGAAGGACAGTATCGACGGCTGCACAACAATGAAAGTGTACTTAATGCCACTGAACTATACACTTAAAAATGGTTAAGATGGTAAATTTTATGTTATGTGTACTTCACCACAATTTGTAAAATATCAGGGCTATAAAAATAAGGAAAGTTTCAGAAACCAATAAATCAAGAGAAGCCTAACTAGACACCACAAGTAACTGTAATACGACATACTGGATGTAATATTTTGGAACAGAGAAAAGGGCATTAGGTAAAAATAAGGCAATCTGAATAACATACAGAATTTACTTTGTGTGTGTGTGTGTGTGTGTGTGTGTGTGTGTGTGTTCAGTCCTGTCTGACTCTGTGACCCCATGTAGCCCACAGCTCCTCTGTCCATGGAATTTTCCAGGCAAGAACACTAGAATGGGTTGCCATTCTAGTATTCTTCCCGACTCAGGAATCGAACCTATGTCTCCTGCACTGGCAGGCAGATTCTTTACCACTGGCACCATCTGGAAAGTCTATTTAATGTTAATGCATATGTAAATATTGATTCATCAATGCACCCTACAAATATACCATACCAATGTAAGATGTGAACAATAATGGAAATTGGGTGCAAGATACATGTGAACTGTCTATACTATCTTGTTTTGAAAACTTAAAACCATATAAATTATACTGTTTACTTTCATAAAATATCATTTGCCCTGGATTTCACAAAGTGACCCATTTAAAACGAACCCCAATTATAGCTCTATAGCTGACATTTGAATTGTTATTTGTCCTGCTCATTTGGTACCACCCTCTGAGGAGTTTTAATGTGCTTCACTGATCACTTCTTAATCTAATTAGTCCCGAGTTCATCCATGTGAGGATAGGGCAAGCAGCATTAAGAATTATCCTCTTTTGTAGACAAGGAGACTGAGATCCAGAAAGTTTACGAGTGGGCCCAAGGTCAGTCAACTAACTTGACGTCAAAGCCAAGAGAGTAACCACATTGTCCCCATTTCCCAGTTTAGCATTGTTCCCTAATGAGCCTTTCAGAATGTGTGAGAACAGTTGGAAGATTTCAAGAATCTGCTGAAAGCTTAGCTCTCTCTCGCTAAATAGCACAGATTCACTCACTCCAGATTCACTATTGTAAGGAGTCCTCCAACTTTGTGCCCTGAAGATTCACTTTCCCCCAATCATCTCCTTTCTTCTTTAAGTATTGTATGCTTCTGCATCATAATTGCTCAGCAAACATACATTTACTGAATGAATAAAGGAACACAGGTAAGAATAAATGAATGAATGAACAAGTTTCAAAAGCAAGGGACATCAGTGGACTCTAGTGAGAATAGCTCTTGCTCTAATTCTACATGGTGGCCAAATAGTGGCAAATTTCCCATCTCAGCATACCAACCTTCCCCGCATATCCTTTACTGTAATCAACCAAATTATTTTCTAAGGCCTCTGTCCTCCTTGCCCCCTTCTCCCTCACTCCTTTTCCCTCTTCCTTTCTCCATTTCTCTCTCTCTCCCCCTCTCTCCTCCTCTGCCCCTTTTCCTGTATTCATGAACTGTTTCACCTAATGCCACTTCTTTGAATTATGTAGGGTAATTACGATAGAATGTTATGTCTTTTGCTATTACAGATACACAGATTCCCTTCCATAGCATTCAGAACACTAGTGTATCCTCATACGTAGATACTTTTCTCACTGTAAATTATTTGGCTCGTTTATAAATTATAATTGTATGGATGGTCCCTCTTTATTTCTCATTTCATATTCATGTTAAATATTTGATTTTTGTTTCCTTGCTATCCAACTCCAATCTACAAAAGCCAACACTTAAAGTAGAAAATGCATTACATATTTTACCAAATCTTCCCTAAATAAATCCCTTGGTGATGGCACTAATCACTCCATTTTTGAAATTAAATTTAGATTTTTTAAATGGGAGGTTTTCCAAAATGTGGCACACCTTCATAGCCTATGAGCCACAACAAGCTATATTTCCCTACTACTATTTTTATATGTCCTTTGATTTAAACATTTTAAAATTCCCAAACACAGCTCCCCTGTGTGTTTTAACTGCCACATATGATTTGATCATATACAGCTATAAGCTGTCTTTTTTTTTCCTATTCTAAATCATCATTGACCCTGATTGTAGGCAGTCTGTACCAAAGCACATGAGACTCTGGGTAGTATTAATACTCAGCTTTTGGAAAGCAGCTTTAAGATGGAAGGAAGGGTAGCTCAAAAATACAATTTGAATATTTTCACAATTGAACGCTAACCTTTATGCTTAATTTAGAATGAATGCTCAGGCAGAGCTTTTCTTCCTCCAGGGCACCTAGAAGACTGCTGACACTCAGTTCACATTATAAGCCATTTAACTAGCAATGCGCTGATGGAGTAGGAAGACTGGCAGTAGGAAGTTTGTAAAATTCCTAGTATGACTGATTAAAAAACAAAACAAACAAAAAACCTTGATATTTCTTCATGAGGAGGAAAGGCATTCTTTATTTCCTTAAAAATATAATACAGCATGATAAGAGAGAGGAATGAGGCACCATATTTTATCAGAAGACAAAGCTGACTATTGTATTTCATACCTAAACATTTTAAAGATACTCTTTTAAAGGTTCCCTAGCCAAAGTACATACTTTCATTTGCTTTCTGTTTTGCACAACACAAATACTCATGACTTGCAAATAAGGTAACTAACTAGTCACATATCAATAAAATAAGTAAAATTTTCTCAGTCAAATTTATAAATTTTGCTTCCTTAATCCCATCCTTCTGCCTCCTATCAAAGGGGCCATTTCAAATTTTACCCTCCTTTAGGGCAGACATCACCTCTATACTGCACCTCCTGTGCTGAAATGACATTCTGCTAGAGGCACAAATACACATTCAGGTACTGTGGTTTGCATTCCAGTGCTGTGTTGTGCTTAGTCATTTAGTACTGTCCAACTCTTTGCAATCCCATGGATTGCAGCTTGCGAGGCTCCTCTGATCATGCAGATTCTCCAGGCAAGAATACTGGAGTGGGTTGCCATGTCCTCCTCCAGGGGATCATCCCAACCCAAGGACTGAATCCAGGTCTCCGGCATTGCAGGCAGATTCTTTACTGTCTGAGCCACCAGGGAATCCCAAGAGTACTGGAGTGAGTAGCCTATCCCTTCTCCAGTGGATCTTCCCTATCCAGGAATCAAACTAGGGTCTCCTGCATTGCAGGTGGATTCTTTACCAGCTGAGCTACCAGAAAAGCCCAAGGAGAAGCTAAATTCCACTCTATCATTCTGACCCAGATCTGAGTGCTGGCATCATTTCTAAATAGGAGCATCGGCCCTTTAATTATTGTCTCAGGAATCCAAGAGTCCAAATTAGTCATACTAATTAGTCAAACTTTCTTCCAATATAAATCCTTATCACCAGTGCCAGTAGCTATATATGACACTCAAAGCTCAGGAATTCCTAAAGAGCACACTTTGTATTATTTCCTTTGCATAGCCTTCTCCACTTGGCTACCTAGTATTCAGATTACAGAGCAGAGTTCATATTTCTTATTTTGATTAGATGTCTCTTGAACATCCATCTATTACCCTAGTAAGTATTCCTTGTGCTGGAGTCATTGACTTGTGGCTTCAGTACCAATATCCCCATTACTTTAGAAACTCCAGATTTGAATCATCTTTCAACTCTGAATGCCCAACACTGAATGAACAGTGTTCATTCAATTGCTCATCACTAAATAACTGTGAAATAAATTGCCATGTAAAAAGAAAAAAAATATGCCTAATTTTAACCTATTCTGCTAATTCAGCCAGAGGTCTTAAACATGTTCCTCTTTCTCTTCCCCACTTTTCCCCTCACCACCTCTCAATTCATATTGAAAAGATCTGGCACTGTGAGTAGCTATATAAAGTAAAGCCTGCTACTTGGGTTGGACATGAATGGTCAACTAGATGCTTTTAGGTGCAAGTGAGAGAAAATAGAACTCTTAAGTGACTTGAACAACAACAAAAAACTTACTGGATCAAATAATAAAAAGATTCCAAGTGGACAGGTCTGTATTGACGGCTCAAGCAAGTATCCAAGATCTCATGTCTCATTCCTTGACCTGATCCTCTGTCTCTCATCCATTTCAGATTTGTCTGTCATGGTAATAAGCTGCTTATAGCAACTCCAGAACTTACATTCACACAATTCTAAGTCCATAGACAAGAGCAAGGTCCTCTTTCCTAGAAGTGCCCATGAAAATCTCATTGCATGTCTTTTGATCTATTTGGTTCATATGCCCGTTCCTGAACAAATAATATAATTGATGCTTAGGGGAATGCAAGACTCTAATTGGCTTAGACCTAGACTGTGTGCCTACTGTAAGCACATGGCTGACAGTAGGAAGAAGTGATATACACAGAGTCTATAAAGGCATGGTGACAAAAAATGGTGAATGAACACTGGATGGCAAAATAAACAATTTCAAATTTATATACACAAATAAAACGTATCTAAGAATTCAATCAAGAAAACACATTGCTGCAAATTAAAACAGCTGAATGGAAGTGCATTATAACAACACTATAATATGGATATGAGAAGGGGGAGACCACACACACTAAGTCAAATTTTCTGAATTCTATAAACTCATATATCTTTCACACCTCAAAGGCTGGAAAACTGTATCTCCCACCATACAGAAGTGTTTTTACAACGCCTTCATAATGGACACGTGAAGGGCAGGGGTTGGTTTTACAAACTCACGTCTACTATAAAATAACCTAGTAATTTACACAATAAAATAAATATCCTTACCTTGATTTAAATATTGAAACATGCATAAGATTGCTTATTGTTCTACAGACCAGAGGATATGGTTTCATATGGCCTTAGAAAAGAACATTTAATATTTATAAAAGATTTTGTAGGCAAAGAATTATATTTCTCTGTTCTGTATCTATGTAGCAATTGTAGTAAAAATGGATCTTACAAACATGTCTGCGAAAGCACAGATCATCTTAACAAGACAGCATCTATCATCACCCAATAAACACTTAAATCAAATACTTGATAACTTTATTTTTTTTTAATTTCTAGTGATTCAAATGTCTTTCATATAAGAGCTTTAAGTCTGAACAAAATAAATTTACACTGTTATAAACCACTTTATCAATGAGCATCTGTAAGTGGTTTAACAAGGAACAGAAGGAAGAGATTGACTAGAAATAAAGATAGGTCACAGGGCAAACAAATATAACTCAGTAAATTGTATTTTGACCATGTTAAAATAACCAGGCATACAAAAACAACTGTAAAAACATTATTGGAGGACTTCTAATTGGAACAACAATAAGGTCTCCATTGTTCAGTAATGTTCTGGCTAAAAATGCAACCAAAGCAGCAACTAAAACCTCATCCAGAAAAATGACTAAAGTCCATGGGAATACCCTAGGAAAAACATTTTCAAATAATAAACATAAAATGAAACTTGAAATTGCACTTTAATTAGTCCATTTCTCTTCTGTGAAAAAACTGAGGTCCAGATCATATCAGAGATGTGCCTAAGGTCACACAAAGTCCAAATCCTACATGACTGGTTTTCAAAGTAGACTCTACGGTTATAAAAAGGATCCAAAGGGAGAAGGGAAAAATATTAAATGCCCATAATATTTTGTGTGTGTGTGTTTGTACATTTTATTTTGTGCACAGCATATTTGCAGAGACATGTGCACTCAAAATTTTTCTGGTCATTATGCCCTATCAAAATCATTTGTTGACTACTCTCTTAAAATTATGACCTACACCTGGGCCAGACTTTCCCTCATCACCCTTCTGACACCTCCTCCAATCCAGACATCTCTGGTACTGAGCACATACAACTCTGCCAATCAACTGAACACACTCTCTCTTTCTCAGCTGAGGACTTGGAATCAAAACCATTTCAGCTAGGCTTTTCAAATTCTTATTTCTTTATCTGCTTGCTTCAAAATTACATCATTCTTTCTTAAAACACACAGATTTAAAAGAAGGAAGAAATCCAACCTTTAAAGTAACACTGCTGCTTCAGCTGTGAATAGTCAAAGGAAATAAGAACTTTTAATAAAATATAAACAACTACCAAAACACCTCTCACACCTTATCTAATACAAAATACAAAATCACCTTTGAGGATTTTTTCAAAGAGATGTAGTCAGTATCTGACCTGCTAATTGAGTCATCAATCCTCAAAGGCTGATGCAGAGTGAATCAATTATCACATATACTTTATTCTGCAGCCTATACACTGATAAATAACACAGGGGCCACCCTCTATGGGGTTTCTGCCCAACATCCCTGGGACTGACACTCTGCTGGAGGGGAGATACAGTTGGTAAAACAGAAAGTGTGTGGGCATAAATCTCCACTGATTACAGCCTGAGTTTAAAAGTTAAATTTAGGAGATTTGTTCCTCAAGGATGCAGCATTTTCAACAAGGAAAAACCTCAAGACATAGTAGAAAGAAGCAGTGAGCATGGGAATATTGTTCTTGTTCCATAGGTATTAAAAATAGATTAAACTATAGGGACTTCCCTGGTGGTCCAGTGGCTAAGACTCCGTATTCGCAATGCAGGGGGCTGAGGTTTGATCCCTGGTCAGGGAACTAGATCCCACATGACCCAACTAAGACCTGGTGTGAACAAATAAAAATAATAAGTAAATATATAATTTAAAAACAAGAAGCTCTAAATATACATGCGACTGTGAAAACACTTTCCTTAAAATTCACAGTGCAGGACAATCTTCAAATGAGTTATTCAGACATTTCAGAAATGTTCATTCCTGTGAGTGAGTGATGAGTGAAGTCACTCAGTCGTGTCCGACTCTTTGTGACCCCATGGACTGTAGCCCACCAGGCTCCTCCGTCCATGGGATTCTTCAGGCAAGAGTACTGGAGTGGGGCGCCATTTCCTTCTCCATCATTCCTGTGGATGGTAATCAAAATCATGGGCCTCCTCAATGCACCGCCCCCCCGCCGCCCCCGTAACAGAATGCAGCATGGCACAACAGTTAAAGCACAGGTTCTGGAGTCAGAGTCTCTGGCAACAAATCTCAGTTATTCCAGTGTAGGCTGATGATCAAGAGCATATACTCAAATGCCAAAATGCCTAGACTGAATCCTGACTCGAGCATTTCCTTTCTAAAACATGGGTTACAATGTGCAGAAAGGGCTGTTTTGTCTGGGCATAGGTAGAAATGGCAAAAACAGGCGCCTCATGAATTCAAAAGATCATTAATTAAAACTGGGATAGAAAGAAGAGGTGCTCAAAGCCCAACTCCCCTTTTTGTCTCAAGGTACATGATCAACCTTGGGTGAAAAATAATCCTGGATGTCATGACAATTAGGCAATGCATTTATATGACTTAAAATGAGAAGGGAGAGAAGACAGGAAAGAAATGAAAAAACTTTGGTCAATAATGACTCAGTATGTGTCCAAATCTTTAATGTAAGTCACAGTAGGAGAGAAATACCAGCTGATAATATGATTGGCTTTACCAAGTTAACAGTTCAGGCTGTTCTGAGATTCCCACAGAAACCAAACCATGATGCTCAGGTTTAGTGACAACCCTTTAGAAAGGCTTAAGAAAAACCCTGCACATGGGAAAGATTATACTAACTAGGTACTTTGCATTATGCCCATACATCATAATGCAGATGCACAGCTGTGAACACGTATCTGTACCGCATGGATGGGATTCTAGAGAATCTCTAAGGGAACTATGACATCAAAGCAAGTGCCAGTAGAACACGTTCAAAGCCTATAAAACTTCTAATTTAAAGACAAACAGCCTGTTTCAAACAATAGGATTATAAACTTACGTGACATAGCTATTATAATTATTGCTATTTAGTCAGAGAAGACTTTTCTATGCGTTGCCCAAAACAGGAAATCTACCACATCCTTTATCATTCACTAAATGTCTGTGATCTCTTCTATATAGGTTTAGGAATAATAATAATTTCCCAACTAAATAATTACTCAGCATGGTTCTTCCCTGTCTTATTGACTTCAGAAAACTGGCCCTTGCCTTTTTCTTAACCAACACATGCACGTGTCCTGGCATTTAAGTACCAGAAATTTATACCATCTTCAACAACATACAAGCAGAATAAAGTCCTCAATTTACTCAGAGGACTGAATAAGGTGTGTAAATTCAACAGCTTTTTGAGGAATATGATGTGCAAGGATCCATGTTGAGAAATCTAAAGATGTCCTAGTCTGTTATAAAAATAAAATGAGATATGTGATAAGGGGCCCACAGAAAGTTAGCAATGGAAAGAATCTTAGGGAATGTCTAGTTAATCCCTTCATTTTTTAACTTTCTTATTTTACTGATGAGTAAACTAAAGCTCCTTATTATACACTTGGTTAGTGGTAGTGCCAGGCCAAAATTTGGGGTTTCTTGATTCTCATATTGGTACTTTTTCTACTACATCACAGTATGTGCAGCAACTCTGGGAAGGAGGATGTAGAATTTACTTCTCAGTGGAGATCTGGAAAAACTGCAATGGAAAAGCCACCTTCTGAAAATTACTCAGAATTTGACAAATAAAGGTGAATAGGGCTTCCCTGGTTGTTCAGCTGGTAAAGAATCCACTTGCAATGCCGGAGACCCCAGTTCAATTTTTGGGTTGGGAAGATCCCCTGGAGAAGGGATAAGCTACCCACTTTGGTATTTCCTTGGGTTTCCCTAGTGGCTCAGATGGTAAGGAATCTGCCTGCAATGCAGTAGACCTGGATTCGACCAGTGGGTTGGGAAAATCCCCTGTAGGAGGGGATGGCAACCCACTCCAGTATTCTTGCCTGGAGAATCCCAATGGACAGAGGAGCCTGGTGGTCTACAGTCCATGGCTGCAAAGAGTCGGACACAGCTCAGTGACTAAGCATAGCACAGCACAAAGGTGAATAAAGGGGCAAACATAGGAAGGAGATGGAAAAACAAAAGCATGTGTGTACTACTGGGAAAGCATGAGTCATTTCTGGAGACCCAAAAGAGTCCAGTTTTGCTAGAAACTTGTAGTTTCTTGCCAAGGGTGCTATTGGCCTTTTTGGTGGGGCAGTTCTTAAATGGTGAGGGTCTACTTCACTCAATACATGATGCTTGGCATCATCTGTTGCTCCAGATCACTAGATACCCATATTGTCCTCACTCATTTTGACAACCCACACACCCCGAGAGATTTCCAAACATCACCACTCCCAGTTTAGAAACACCAAGCATAAATATGGGGTGTCTAGGGAGAGGAATCAGAGAAGGCAATGGCACCCCACTCCAGTACTTTTGCCTGGAAAATCCCATGGATGGAGGAGCCTGGTGGGCTGCAGTCCATGGGGTTGCTAAGAGTCGGACACGACTGAGCAACTTCACTTTCATTTTTCACTCTCATGCATTGGAGAAGGAAATGGCAACCCACTCCAGTGTTCTTGCCTGGAGAATCCCAGGGACGGGGGAGCCTGGTGGGCTGCCGTCTATGGGGTCGCACAGAGTCGGACACGACTGAAGCGACTTAGCAGCAGCAGTAGCAGGGAGAGGAATACTATTCAAGAAAGCTGAAAGTAGGTTGGGTTCAGATAATGAAAAACCTTACAGAAGCTCACATCTTTTGTGATAGACTACAAGGAAACACTGAATGTAGTAGGGATGAGGCATTGTTTGATATGTTCTTCAGGAAGGATTCTGAATAATTAAGGTGGTAAGACATAAAGGGAATTTCTTGGTGGCTCAATGGTAAAGAACACACCTGCCAATGTAGGAGATGCAAGAAACATGGGTTAGATCATTGGATTGGGAAGATCCCCTGGAGAAGAAAATGGCAACCCACTCCGGTACTCTTGCATGGAGAATTCCATGGACAGAGGAGCCTGGTGGGCTATAGTCCAAGGGGTCACAAAGAGTCAGACACAACAGAGCATGAGCACAATGACAACAAAGAGATGAAAGCAGGGAGACAAGTTAGTTGGTTCCAATAATAATACATGCTTTTCTTTCTTTCCTTTTGTCATTCCTACTTCTGTGTCTACCTGGGCTTTGAAGTCTGCTTTGTATTCTGACTCTCAGCCTCTATTTTGAACCATTTGAATATGAAATTTGCCTCTTAGATTTAATCAGACTGTATTTCTTTGCCACACACTTACTTTATTGCTGGTTCTGAGAAGTGAGGGCAGGCTCTACCATTAAAGGCTATCTTGCCACCATGTTGTTTTGAATGGTGTTTGTAACTTGAGCTGTGGTTCCAATACACTTGGCTTCCCTGGTGGCTCAGACGGTAAAGCATCTGCTTAAAATGCAGGAGACCCGGGGTCAATCCCTGGTTTGGGAAGATCTCCTGAAGAAGGAAATGGCAACCCACTCCAGTATTCTTGCCTGAAAAATCCCTTGGACAGAGGAACCTGGTAGGCTAAGGTCTATGGGGTCGCAAAGAGTCGGACACGACTGAGTGACTTCACTTTCTTTTCCAATATGCTTACAAAATGATTTTCAAATAAAAATGCCTTGTTTCAAACTTTCTTCCTGTGTTATCTAAAGTTTAACTTGTTCCCAGGTACATTCAGCTTCGCTAAAAAGAAAAACAAAAGGTGTTAAATACTTTCATTGCAAGCAGATGTTTGGTATTTTATAGGACACAAAAATACTACTTTACTGAATGGCAGCCTGTTCAAAACCTTAGTGCTAATGAGATTCTGTCAACATTTTCATTAGAAATCCCTACTTTCCTAAGTAAGTGTATTTTCAGTTTTGGAGATGAAGTTGGAAAACATCATATTGGTTGTTTCTAAATGAAAGTAGAGACATTAGAAAAATATCCCTTTTAGTCAAATACATTATGCCAAGATGCCATGTACAAGAAATTGTGATGAAAACATGCATCAACTTCCAGGGACACTCTAAACAGAAAAAAAGTTAATGAGGTGGGTGAAACTGGAGCCTATTATACAGAGTGAAGTAAGCCAGAAAGAAAAACACCAATACAGTATACTAATGCATATATATGGAATTTAGAAAGATGGTAATGATAACCCTGTATGTGAGACAGCAAAAGAGACACAGATGTATAGAACAGTCTTTTGGACTCTGTGGGAGAGGGAGAGGGTGGGATGATTTGGGAGAATGGCATTGAAACATGTATATTATCATGTGTGAAACGAATTGCCAGTCCAGGTTTGATGCATGATACAGGATGCTTGGGGCTGGTGCACTGGGATGACCTAGAGGGATGGTACGGGGAGGGAGGTGGGAGGGGGGTTCAGGATGGGGAACACATGTACACCCATGGGGTATTCATGTCAATGTATGGCAAAACCAATACAATATTGTAAAATAATTAGCCTCTAATTAAAATAAATAAATTTATATTTAAAAAAAAGTTAGAGTCCTCTCATGTTTTAAAATAGCAAAGCAAAGAACCTACTTTCACTGTTGTTTAATTGCTAAGTCATATCTGACTCTTTTGTGAGCCCATGGACTGTAGCCTGCCAGGTTCCCCTGTCCATGGGATTCTCCAGGCAAGAATACTGGAGTGGGTAGCCATTTCCTTCTCCAGGGGATCTTTCCTACCCAGGGATCAAACCTGTATCTCCTGAATTGCAAGTGGATTTCCATACAACTGAGCCACCAGGAAAGCCCAAAGAGCCTGCTAGTTGGTGATAAATCAGCATCTGATATTGTACCTGATGGATGAGCCCCAGAAATCCACTGGTTCTAATTTTGTAAACTGTACTAGTTAAAAAAAAAAAAAAAAAAAAACTGAAAATGAATCTCATACTACCTAAACTTCTAGATGAATTCTGGGGAGGAAAAAGAACATGTCAGGGTACCTCTAGCAAGCTAATATTGTCCATCCAAAGATCACCTGCCAAGGTAACTGATTTAACATCCAGTCACATCAGTTCCAGGGCAACAGACTATACCACTAGTACTTGTCATGCACCTTGCAAATGTATAACCTTAGTGAACTATAAATAAATGTCATCTAAACAACTGTGGTTCAGTGCAAAATCAACTCCAATAGTTAAAAAAAGAAAAGGACCTTGGCCTGAAAATAATGCTTAATTAGTGTCACCTTTTTATATGCTTTGCTTGAGGTTAATATCACAATGGTTAACATGATGGACTCTGGAACCAGATTCCCAAGGTCTGAACCTTGGCTATACCAAAATTTTGGTTATACCAAGGCTATACCTTGGTTTTACTAGATGAGAGGCCTTAGGCATGTTGTGTCTCTGTTCCTCAATGAGAAAAACAATAATACCTACCCCATAGGATTGTAAAATTTAGCCAGTACCATAAAGCACTTAGAATAGCCCAGTACATAAGTGTCCCATAATGTTAATGATAATGATGATGATGTCATATGATGGGAAAGGTATATAAGAACCTATGAAAATAGAATCTGAATGGGATGGTTCTCTCTCTGACATGAATTAAAGAGAAAAAAGGAAGGAAAAGAATACCATAAATTGTTCCAAGGGGACATCATAGGGTTTTTATGCTTTCCTTTCAATCCTTTAGCCTTTGAAATGGGGCTTAGAATCCCTGGTTTCTAGGAAGGAGTTCTTCAAGGCTGGCTTTCTTCATCTCAGTAGGGCAAATTGAGCCAACCGCTTTCTCTAGCCCCTTTCTCTTAAGGAAATGTTGATTTATTTGCAGTGACTACTATAAATACTTCGTAAAAGGCTGTATTAGTTTGATTTCCAATTAACTGACCAGTAAGTGCTGAGCCAAAATCTCTATAACCATCTCAATGTAGAGGGTCAGTTCTTACTGTATACATTTCCCAACTATTATGAAGATAACAAGGTCTGGCTGAAAATCAGGATGCAAATGACCTCAGTAGGTTAGTAGATATTTGGCAAGACTTTGAAAGAGTTTTGAAATAATTCATCAAGATGATATACCATGAATGGGCCGCATTTTTCAGGGGATATAGTCATTCAGAAACAGGACAAATATTTTTATCAAATCATGCTGAAATGGAGGTCTCTAAGATCAATACCACTGTTGCAAGGACTTTTAGTTTTCTGTTCCACTCAAGATCTTGCAATATTTGGACTGCAACAATTTACAAAACAAAGTACAGTGCCTTGTTTTCATTAATTCAAATGCATAGTCATCTCCAAAATACTTTTCGTGTGAGAGTCAGGTGGTTATCCCACAGGGACCAGAGGAAAATTGTAAAAAAAAAAACAAGTTATAAAAATATACCCAGGTTCCCTGTGTGCATTTCTCGTGTGTTCAAAGTATCCCTACTAGGGCAGTAGAAGGCAGTGGCCTTTATTTACATGTGTTTACCTCCGTATATGTGTATTTGTACCAAGAAGCATTTAGAAATATTATCATATTAACAGTTGTTCAAGTAAAAGCTCAAATTGATTTTTCTTTTAAAATCCAGTCCAGTTTAAAAGACAAAGATCTTCTGATGCTTTTTTGTTTTTCCCAGTGTGCTCAAAGACCTTATTTACTCTTTTTTGGATATTTACAATGAGAAAGGGGAGGAAATCTAGTTTCTCTTACACACACACACACACACACACACACACACACACACAAATGGCAATCCACTAAATATATAAGCTCTCTTACAAACTGGTAATTTAATTTAAAGATAAATTTTTTGCTCAGATGATGGGAGTGCATGACGAATCGAATTCTCTCTCTTTTGACATTAGGTGGACGTTACAAATCAACTCTTTTCAAAATACCTTTCACTAATTTTATTTAATAAATGTTGCCCTAGGAAGTACTGTGTGATAGACACTGTTCAAAGCACTTTACAGTAGTAACTCATTTAATAATCACAACCTCATGTGGCAGGCAATGTTATTATCATCTCTGTTTTCTCAAATGAATAAAAGAGTTTAACTGGCTTTCCTAAGGCCATGCAGCTAATAGATACCAAAGTTAGACTTCTAACCCAAGTTATCTGGCTCTAAAATTCAGGTTACTAACCATTCTGCTATCCAATTTGATCATAGTACATAATATAAAGAAAAAAAATGAGGAAATGAGTGTGGGATATTCAGGCTCCGTGTACAAGCAGAGTTAAGTTACCACTATCTTTATGATGTACAATGTCTTTTTTTTGTCCCAAGAAAAAATTTAACTGACTTCTCTCTTATTCTCTCAGTGGAAAAATACAACCTTTTAGTCTCTTAATGGGCTTCCCTTGTAGCTTAGTCAGTAAAAAATCTGCCTGCAATGCAGGAGACCTGGGTTCGATTCCTGGGTCCAGAAGATCCCCTGGAGTAGGAAATGGCAACCCACTCCAGTATTCTTGTCTGGAAGATCTCATGGACGGAGGAGCCTGGCGGGCTACAGTCCATGGGATTGCAAGAGACTTAGTGACTTAGCGACTAAATCACTGTCACCAGTCTCTTACTACTCACAGAAAAGTTTTTTAAATTTTTATACAAATGAAAGAGATCCTTCCAGCTCTCTCTCAAATTTTTCTTCCAGTTCATTTAAGTAACAACTGTTGTCCAAAGGTAGCCTGACACACAAATCCAACCTATTTTCTCCTGATATGGGCTTGGCTTGACTTGGTGAAAGCTTACTGGTTGTCAAAGGTAAGAGAATACTTGTACTACAAAGAAGTAGAGGAACAGCAACAATAGTAACGACAGGTAAATTTTTTTTAACATACCATATGTCCAAAACACTGGTCCAAGACTCATTGTCAATATTGTCTTGTTTATTCCTCACAAAAATCCCTGAAAATGCAGGGTATTACTCTAATACCATCAGCAAGGAAATAGAGTCTAAAACAATAAGCCACTTGACTCAAGTTGAATCAAGGTTGATCTAACTTTAATGGCCATCATACTGGTTACCATCAGAACAAGTGTTTCACTGCTGTAACATTAAATAAATGCTTAAGTGGTTTGCCAGTGGTTGCTCAGATAGTACATGGTGGACATAGGGTTTACACGTAGGTCTTAAAAACCCCCAAAACTGTGCTCATTCTAGAAGATCTGGTTTTAAGAAAAAAGTTCATAACTTGATACCGTTGATTGCATTGTTTATCTAAATCCAACTATGTGTGGGCCCTCTTGGGATTCAATCTCTGTAGTTTATAATTAAATGTAAAGATAGAAGTGCGTGTGAGTATGCATGTGTGCATGTGCACACACATAAGCTATGTATGTCAGAGGAAGAGACTGCAAGTGAATATAAATTCCATTCTCTGTTATTCTAACTTAGACGAAAATCTGCAAAACTAATAGAATACGGAGGGATCCTGATCTAACTTTTGGAATCGAGAGGAGGGAGCAACATTTCTCATTGGTTTCATGAAATTTTAAAGTTGGTCAGGGCACTCTTGGGGAGAAGAGGAAGAATTAAAGTAGAGCATGAGATGGTCAGGGAGAGGATTACACTTCCTACTTAATGGAAGGATAGGCATATGCAAAAATAAATTTCTGTACCAATTTCCCAACTTTATGCTTAAAAATCTTACCATGCAAGTACACACTTTTCAAAAGTGCTAACACTCACAGTAGCAAATGCTACAGCTCAAAATGCAAATGTCTTTTCCATTACAATTCATTTTTCAATCACTCATAACTGTACCAACCATCCTGCATCTTAACTAATACATTTTCTGTTTGTCCTCAGGGAAAACACTGACTTTTTTTCCCTTTCCCGAAAGAAGTGTGAAAAAAGCCCCCTTTAGCTATGTCTGAGTCACCACCAGAAAAGGTGGGGGAGATCCTTATTATAAATCAAATGAGAAGAGGCAGAGAATGTAAAGGGAACTATTAAGAGTTTCTTTGTTCAAAAGAAAAAAAAATAGGAAGTATCTGAACTTTACTTTCCCACGTGTGAAAAATTGGTCAAGAATAAGTTATTAACATTTGAGAGTAGCTTGCTGAATGAGCAGATAACCTGTTCCCTAAATGGGAACTGCTACAGGAAGAAGGCAAAAGGCCTTCAGGGAAGAGAATGTCACAAGGGAGTAGAACAAGGGTTCAATTAATTCTCTTTTCCCAAAGGATGTGATTTTAACTTAGCCCCAAGGGTCTCAGTCTATTCTGGTTGGATGTAGTTCTGTTGGGCTGAAGTGAGTGAAAGTTGCTCAGTCGTGTCCGACTCTTTGTGATCCCATGTACTATACAGTCCATGGAATTCTCCAGGCCAGAACACTGGAGTGGGTAGCCTGTCCCTTCTCCAGGGGATCTTCCCCACCCAGGGACCAAACCCAGTTCCCCTGCATTGCAGGCAGATTCTTTACCAGCTGAGCCACAAGGGAAGCCTACTGTTGGGCTGAGCTGTCCCTAAGTCTTCATATTCTTTACTGTCCAGGCACATTTTTGTTGAGTTGGATTAACTGAACTCTATATAAAAGTCAGAAGCATCTAAAGGTAAGCCCCAATCATGTCATATATACTTTAATTCAAATAACCTTTTTTTTCAGGCTGTCTGTGGGTATATGTGTATGTGAGCATGTGCAAGTGTTGACACAAATAAAATGTTTTACTTTAGACATAGGAGAATGATTCTAGATAAAAGTCTTCTTGATAGTGTTTATTTTTATATTCTGCTTTCTAGTTATAAAAGCAATCCATTTTCATCAAAGAAAACGTGGGAAATATGAAAAAACATAAAATGGTAAAATAAGAATCACCAATCTGGGTACCCAGAGAAGACTTTTGTATGTGTCCATATATTCTTATTTCTAAAACATTCTTTTCCAAGAAAAGAGACTATCCTGTGTATATTCTTTGTAATCTGTTTTCTCATGTTGCCAGACCTGCTCCATTTTTCTGTTTATAATAATTCCTTAAGTAAACTCACCCAACTTAATATTTTAGATGCAATCTATTTGCTGATGACTTCCAGTCTTATGGGCTTCCCTGATAGCTCAGTTGGTAAAGAATCCACCTGCAATGCAGGAGACCCCGGTTTGATTCCTGGGTTGGGAAGATCTGCTGGAGAAGGGATAGGCTACCCACTCCAATATTCTTGGGCTTCCCTGTGGCTCAGCTGGTAAAGAATCTGCCTTCAACACGGGAGATCTGGGTTTGATCCCTGGGTTGGGAAGATTGCCTGGAGAAGGGAAAGGCTACCCACTCCAGTATTCTGGCTTGAAGAATTCCACAGACTGTATAGTCCATGGGATCGCAAAGAGTTGGACACGACTGAGCGACTTTCACTCACTTCACTTCCAATCTTATATAACCAGCACAAAGTGAAAGTCACTCAATCGTGTCCGACTCTTTGCAACCCCATGGACTGAAGCCTGCCAGGCTCCTCCGTCCATGGAATTCTCCAGGCAAGAATACTAGAGTGGGCAGCCATTATGTTTTCCAGGGGATCTTCCTGACCCAGGGATTGAACCCAGGTCTCCTGCATTACAGGGAGATTCTTTACCAGCTGAGCCACCAAGGAAGCCCAACTGGCATAATGCCTCCCTCCAATTCAGACTCATGTATCGATCAACAGCCTAGACAACATTTCCTTTAGCTGTTTAATAGGCATCTCAAGACACACATGCTCAAAACTGAGTTCCAATGTTTACCACCCTCCCTAACCAGCCTCCTTCAGTTTTCCCCAACTCACTAACACTAAACAGCCTCCTTCTAGTTATTCAGTCCTCCAAAAACCTTGATTCTTTTCATTTTCTCATCCCACACCAGCTCCCTGAGAAAATCTTGACAACTCTATTCTATTGCCACCTGGAATCACTGATTATTATAGAATTATCAACAGAATTATTACAAAGCCTCTTAACTGGTCTATTTCTGCCCCTGGGCGCTTTAGTCTGTTGCAATCATTGCAATTAGAAGGTTATAGTTAAAACATAAGTTAGATCTTTACACTCCATCTTACATTTTCTCTTTTGGAAAGAAGGCTTTACCAAGACCTACAAAGCCTTCTTCAACCTAGATGCCTCCTTCCCCCAGGACCTCTGTTGCCTCTCCTACCTGTTCTTCTCTTCCACTTATCTATATTCATTCACCTCTGAATACACTGTTCCCAGTGCTGTTCCTCCAAAAGCCCAAGCACACTCCCACCTCAAGGCCTCTACACTTGCTCTTCCTCGGCTTCAAATATTCTTCCCTCAAATATCCTCATGTTCTGCTCCCTTATATCTTATAGAGAAGACATTCATGGTGAGCCTTTTCCTGGACTCTTTATCTAAAATTTCACTCAGACACTTCATATTCCACTTCCTTGATTTTTTTCTCTTTAGCTTTAACATTCTGGTGTCACATATTTTATTTATTTATCTTCAGCCAACTCATTGGAAAAGACCCCAATGCTAGGAAAGATTGAGGGCAGGAGGAGAAGGGGGCGACAGAGGATGAGATGGTTGGATGGCATCATTGACTCAATGGACGTGGATTTGAACAAACTCAGGGAAACAGTGAACCACTGGTAAGCCTGGCATGCTACAGTTCATACTACAGGTCACAAAGAGTCAGACACAGCTTACCGACTGGACTACAACAATCACGTATTTACTCATTTATCTTCATAATGGCCTATCTCCTCCCTCATTGAAATGTAAGCTCTATGAGGACAAATTTTTTTTCCATTTTATAAAATGGCTATATACCCAGCACCTAGAACAGTACCAGACAGATGATGTGTGCTCAGTAAATTTTTATAGAATAAATAAATAAATGTTTACTCCCTCTTCCCAAAAAATGATCATCTGGGCATTTTGTGGGATGAAACCCAACTATCACCATTAAAGTGCTGCTTATCCTTAAAGATTCCTAAAAGTCAACCACTTCACAAGAGAGTCTTTCCATTGTGTCATATAATATTTAGGGCTTTATTTGCAGGCCATTTAAGTAAAAGTTAACCTGAACAGAAATAAGTTGGATGAAAAGAAAGATTTCTAAAAGTCAACAACTTCACAAGAGAGTCTTTCCACTGTGTCATACAATATTTAGGGCTTTATTTTCAGGCCATTTAAGTAAAAGTTAACCTGAACAAGAAATAAGTTGGATGAAAAGCACCAGAAAGCATGTCTTTGTTATCTGGCACCTCACATCACATTCCTTCTGAATAACACATTTTCCTGTACATGTCAATACAAAGATATACAACTAAAGCTGTTTGAGACTGTTTTGCTGTAGAAATCCACAATTGATTGCCATCATATAGATGCCAAATATAGGTGAATATTAGGGAAGAGCGCTACATCACTGTAGATATACAGAAAATCACACAAGCAGGAGTTAAGATTTACTTTGAACAGCGATCTCATTTATCAATTTTGCATGACCATTGGGTTGTATTGATGACCTTTACCTTACATAACAGGTGTGTTTTCCTGAAAGCTTCTAGAAATGCATAATCTGATATAAATATACAAGTGCAATTTCTTATTTACAGCAACTCTGTGGTTTATTATCTAGGTTGTAAGTGTGGGTTTAGTTTTACATTATATACTATAGATACAGATAGAGTATACTACATTTACTTAAATCAAAGTCTATCTGCTCTGGGTTTAGGCACGAAGTAACCCCAATAAAATCTAAAGACCTGTCTTTGTAAAATGCTTACTAGTTGAGGACAATAAGGGTGCAAACTGTGAATGCTTCAAACATTTGAGAACAGACACCTAAAAATGACTCTAAATTTAGGTAGTAATGCAACTATGAGTTGAGGATTTTAATTGCAATTCTGTGATCTGTGTTATTCATGCATCGTAGAAATTCAACTGAATTTGGAGGCAGAACATCCAGGTTCACATTTTGATTCTGTCATTTACTCACAACCTCTTGGCATCTCAGTTATCCTAACCCACAACTTGTGGATAATAGTCTTTTACCTTCATCCCAGGGCTGCCCTAAGACCAGTAAAAGAAGAAACCTTGGGGAAAGTTGTCTCTAATGTTCCCCTGCTATTTCAGACAGAAAAGATTGTTGTGATGGTCCCTGCCCACATTATGGCATTTGTTACAAGACACCCTGAGTGTGACACTGTTCATCATTTCAGAGATTTCCTTAGGTTTAGAATAAGCACATACATTGTGGGAAGGGAAAAAAATCAAACATTAGGTGAGCCCTTAGCAATGACACTTCAAATGATTTGTTGCAGGCTCTAGATTGTGTCCTGGTATCCCAAACCTTGTAATCACTCAGGCTTCTCAATGGAGTATGCTCGATACTGGCTTAAGCCCCAACATTTCTACATAACAGTCTAGTACACATGTGCTCAAAGGAAACAAGTGTGTTATATTGTGTGTGCACGCATGCTCAGTCATGTCGAACTCTTTGCTCTGTTCAACTTTTTGCACTCCAACCCCATGCACTGTAGCCTGCTAGGCTCCTCTGTCCATGGGATTTTTCCAGGCCACCCGGAAAGCCCGGTGTGTTATACTATCAGTTAGCTAATGGAACTCATGTTTGATAATCTACAATTTCTAATTAGACAGAAATTCAATTTAGTCTACTATTTAACATTTCCAATTCATATAAAATGCCATTGCACATGGGCATCTGATTTAAAGAGTGTATAATAAGTGCTAAACTATTTCCTTTGTAAAAAGATCTATCCTCCATAATAGTATAACCAGATACAATCATACATACCATATTATAATGTCCATTGGCCTACCAATTTCATTGTAATGGGACCAATCATTTGTGACACTGCCCTTCATGAATTCTCCAGCCCTCTGGTTTCATTAGTGAGCATTCCTAGGCTGGCAGAGAAATTGTCACAACTGCCCCTGCTTTTTTTTTTTACCAATTTTATAAGTGGCCTTTTTTTCAAATCAGTTCATCATTTAATCAATGTTAATTTTAAAGCACTATGAACTCCCCAAGAAACAGACACAGATGATAACAAGCTTTCTTGATTTCTAGCTTAAAAAATTATATTTCAATATCCAGTAGCCATATTTTCACTTTGCAGTAGTGGTGTCAAGCAGATTTAAATTGATAAAACCATCTCTGTGATCTACACACTCAAATACATTCTGGAGAAAAATGTGAAATAGATGGATATTTTAAATCACCTGTGACCATTTCCTTTATTTGAGGAGTTACTTGGCTACTTTCAAACATTGAGAGACTGCTCCATTGCAGATTCATTGGTGGAGTGAATCTGAAAGACAACTGTCAAAAAAAAAAAAAAAGTTTTATCTTGGTCCTACTTTTGACTTTCTTCTAGGCCCTGTGCCAGCCATTTAACCATTTAACTTTCCATTTATCAACTGCTACCCAAGGCATCCACAAAGGCTTTGAAGTTATCAACAAGAACAGGCAATGCTAAGCCTTAGAAGTTGAAAAAGAATTGACTAGATTTCCTAATGGGTAAAATTCTCCAGAAAATAGGCTGCAAACACATGCATATGGAACATTTCAATATCCCACAGCTGCATGTGTTTTGTTTCCAAGTGCCTCTAATCTAACAGAAGGAATTGAAACCAGATCCTGTGTTCACATATTAGAGCCATTTCTAGCGGTTTCAAAACAAATGCAATTTGAACAGTCACGTTGTTTGTGCTCCTAACCAAGACTTTAGGTCCTGAAATGCAGTGTCTAAAGGAAAACATAACACTCTGAATCACTGTACTTATATATACAAAAAATAAATTTAACAGAAAACAATGTCAAATGAATTATCCTGTCTTTCTGATTCATCAGTGTACAAACTGAGGTGAGATCATGGGGTATGATGACCAAAGGGAAAGTTTCAGATGTTCTAAATACTGTTGGTACTGATGTCACAACCTTAGAGCCTCTAAAATTCAACTGTCTGAGGGCCCATGCTTGCCTTTGAGCAGAAGAAAATGACATCTCTCTCTTTATATAGCTAGTAAGGATTTGAAGTGTGCTCCTCCTTTTCCTGAATAGACATAATTGTGAAGAGATTATGAAACAATGCTCATGTATATTGTTTCCTCCTGTCTTCCATTGAGTCTTCTCATGTTGCACTGCTTCAGAGGACAGGATTCAACTCATTACTTGAGTTGAATTTGTTCAGCATCTTCCTAGAGAGCAGTTATACACTAGATCTGGAGGGTGGGGGGCTCTCCAAAAACAAAAACGCTACAGAGTTTTATATTCTATTAGGATTTTATGTTACAGCAGAAAACCAGTGTGGCCAAGGAGGAGTTGATAAGGACTTTGAGGGACTTTATTGTTGGAATAGAAATTTCCAGGCTAAAAGGGGTTTTGGAGGCATGTGAACAAAGGTATGGGTGACAGTGAGGATGACCAAGATCCACATGAAAAGGACACGACTTTAGGAAAGGGTATGTGTTGGCAAGGGAAAGACATAAATCTGAAGGATCGGGGCACTGGTACCAAAAGAAAGATCTTTCTGAGGTTCAGAGGGGAATACAGAACTATGCTCAATCAGCACCGGAGAAAAGCATTTTGGTAACAAAGATGAATACAGAGAGATGATTATGAGCCTACAAATTGTGAGAAAATCCATTAATATCTGCTTTGAGAGAATAAAATACAATTAAGTTCTGCTGTTTTTACTCCATAACATACCTAGTGGAGACCCATAACATATGGAACAAGAACCATACCAAAAAGATTGGTAAATTTTTTCTTGGATAGTAATTATCACCATGAAGCCATATAATGTTACTCAATAGATCATGATTCTCCTCATAAGTGATTATATACTGAAAATGTGATATGTGTAACACTTGTACTGGGACAGTTAAATTATAGTCATGATTTGAAGGAAGGATATTAAGATATTTGCCATAATAAGTGCTCCCTAATTTTTGTGCTGTGCCATGCTTAGTCGTTCAGTTGTGTCCAAGTTTTGTGACCCCATGGACTGCAGCCCGTCAGGCTCTTTTGTCCATGGGATTCTCCAGGCAAGAATACTAAAGTGGGTTGCCATGACCTCCTCCAGGGGATCTTCCCAACCCAGGAATCAAACCCAGGTCTCCTGCATTGCAGGTGGGTTCTTTACTGTCTGAGCCACCCTACTTTAAGCAACTCCAATGAATAATAATCCAAAAATTTTTAGAAAGAAAAATTAGAGACTGCCTCTTTTCATCCCTCCCACCCTCCCTCATATACCCATATTACTACCTCTACTAAAACGGCATTTTAAATGTTAATAGTAAGCCATCTGATAGCATACTATTAACTGAGAGCTTCCCTGATAGCTCAGTTGGTAAATAATCCATCTGCAATGCAGGAGACCCCAGTTCAATTCCTGGGTAGGGAATATCCACTGGAAAAGGGATAGCCTACCCACTCCAGTATTCTGGCCTGGAGAATTCCATGGACTGTATAGTCCATGGTGTTGCAAAGAGTTGGACACAACTAAGCAACTTTCACTTTCAGCAAGCCACCTCAGTGCCTTTAAATTTAGATTACAATGACAGTTAAGTTATAACTTGCCTCTAAATTGCCTTCAGCCTCTTTCTATACACAATTATAGCAGGAATTATCCTATTCCACTGACATTTTTCTAAAAGCCCTAGTGGCTCCCACTCCTTTTTCCCCTGAGTCAAGTTGACATTCATTATTCAGGGTAGGAAGTGCTATATATAAGGAGGAATGGTTATTTGGTATACTTCTAATGTATTATTTCCAGAAACATGGAGGAGAAGATGATCATTGTTTTTGATAAATACTGCCAGCAATAATAGTTAACATTTATTGACTTTTACTTGGTGCCAGGCACTGTGCTAAATCCTTCCAACAGATCATCTCATTTAATTTTCATGTTTTCCAGAAAGGTTAAATAACTTACCAAAGGTTATGAAGCTAGAAAGTTTGAGGAGTCAGGGTTTGAACCCAGGCATATCAATAACCTCATATATGCAGATGACACCACCTTTATGGCAGAAAGTGAAGAGGAACTAAAAAGCCTCTTGATGAAAGTGAAAGTGGAGAGTGAAAAAGTTGGCTTAAAGCTCAATATTCAGAAAACGAAGATCATGGCATCTGGTCCCATCACTTCATGGGAAATAGATGGGGAAACAGTGGAAACAGTGTCAGACTTTATTTTTCTGGGCTCCAAAATCACTGCAGATGGTGACTGCAGCCACGAAATTAAAAGATGCTTACTCCTTGGGAGGAAAGTTATGACCAACCTAGACAGCATATTCAAAAGCAGAGACATTACTTTGCCAACAAAGTTTCGTCTAGTCAAGGCTATGGTTTTTCCTGTGGTCATGTATGGATGTGAGAGTTGGACTGTGAAGAAGGCTGAGCGCCGAAGAATTGATGCTTTTGAACTGTAGTGTTGGAGAAGACTCTTGAAGAGTCCCTTGGACTGCAAGGAGATCCAATCAGTCCATTCTGAAGGAGATCAGCCCTGGGATTTCTTTGGAAGGAATGATGCTGAAGCTGAAACTGCAGTACTTTGGCCACTTCATGCGAAGAGTTGACTCATTGGAAAAGACTCTGATGCTGGGAGGGATTGGGGGCAGGAGGAGAAGGGGATGACAGAGGATGAGATGGCTGGATGGCATCACTGACTTGATGGACGTGAGTCTGAGTGAACTCTGGGAGTTGGTGATGGACAGGGAGGCCTGGCGTGCTGCGATTCATGGGGTCACAAAGAGTCGGACACGACTGAGTGACTGAACTGAACTGAATCTTATTCAATAGTATGTGTGTGCTACGTTACTTCAGTTGTGTCCAATTCTTTAAGACCCCATGTACTGTAGCACGCCAGGCTCTTCTGTCCAGGGGATTCTCCAGACAAGAATACTGGAGTGGGTTGCCATGCCCTCCTCCTCCAGGGGATCCTCCCAACCCGGGGATCGAACCTGGGTCTCCTGCATTGCAGGGAGATTCTTTACTGTTTAGCTACCAGGTAAATCCAACAGTCGGCACTTTGAATAACTTATTCAATAGTCTGCACTTTAAATAACTACGGACGTCAGTCTGAGTGAACTCTGGGAGTTGGTGATGGACACGGAGGCCTGGCGTGCTGCGATTCATGGGGTCACAAAGAGTCGGACACGACTGAGCGACTGATCTGATCTGATCTGATATGGACTCCTGGGCTCAGTCCACATACATGCACAAAATTTTAATATATTTTACAAATCCTCCTTGAGGAAAATGAAAATCAACTACATATTCACATTCACCCCTGCATGTAGAATACCCTGACAATGTTATGTTATAATGTGACCTTTCTGAATTTTGCTTCTAATTGCACATAGGATTTTCTATGAGCTGTTTACTTGTTCTATCCCAAACCCATTTGGACAAACAGTGATGCTTGCAATTTGTTGCCATTAGAACTACCAGTTCAGTAATCAAATTTCCAGCGTGGGCCTCTTTCTTACTGAGTCCTATAATCCTTGTGAATAAATCTTTTTCAAGGAATTCTTGTAAATCTTTTCCAAGGAGTTCACTTTAATTCCTAATTCCCAGTAGGCTAGGTTCCTCCTTCTTGGTTCTCCTTCTTACCAATTAATCTCAGTTGTAATTATATACTTACAGTATTTATTATTTGCAGTTTTTCAACTAGTCTATAAACTCCCAGAGGGCAAGGAGCACCTTGATTGGCTTACTGTGGTATTTTTAGCACCTAGCATAGTATCTGGTATATAGCTTACAATTAATATTTACTGAGCAAATGTGTCTCCAAACAATGATATACATGAAAACTATGCCTCAGAGCACTGCATATTGTTATAGTGACTATTTTGCCAGTAAGTGAGGAGTCTAACATTCCTTCCATTTTCATCAGTGCTAAGAGATGGAGTGAGAATTTATAAATATTGGTCTCTCTGGCTCATGATTTTATAGCTTAGGTCCAAATAAATCATTGGCTCTTGAATTGGCATAGAGCTAACACACCATCTAGTTTATTTTCTTTCTCTTCTATGTCAAGAAAGTGAGGCTGGAGAGATGAAGACTTACCAAAGGTCATGGAACCAGTCTACGATGAAAGCAACTATGAATTTCTAACTGTGCAGGTTTTCAAAAAAAATATGATAAGTAGACAAGTGTGTTTTAAAAAACAGAAGTAAACCAAACAAAAGCATTACCACAATAACAGCAAGTTGACAGGATTAGTTACAATGCCAGACAATTTTCGTACAAAGTTCAAGAGACTAATTAATGACTGTATCTGTCTGAAATTACTGTAGGGGCTTGGAAGTCTAAAATTTCGAAGTCTATTTTTAGGCAGGTGCCCGCCTGAAAACATGAGAGTCAGGCTCTCTCATCTTTGTTCTGAACGAGCTTCCCTCCCAGGCCCTCTCACTGAATGGCCAGGAATAGTTTCCCAGAATGGGCTCCTCTCTGCTAAAACATCTGCTTGTTGTTTCTCCTTTTGCCAGCAACACTGCACAATCTTTGGCTATCTTCTGAGATCTCCTCTGAATCTGACTTGTGGGAATTTTCTGGAGCTCCTCAAATGGATATCATCCAAAATGTAATACTGTTCAAATTGGCTTGTTTTTTTTTTTTTTTTTCCCCACAAGATCCCCAAATGGGAACACACAGATGACTTCAAGGAATCTGTTATTCAAGCTGACCTCGTGCCCCTCCAATTGCCCTTTTGCTTCACTGCAAATAAAAGACTGAATAGTGACCATTAATAATATCTGTCCCAGTAATGGTCATCTCCATGACATCATAGCTATTAAAAGAACTGGAATCACAAATAGTACAAAGCCTGGACTATCAATAAGTCATTCATCATCTGGATAAAATGAAAGTGGCATATGTCTGGAATTTGTTAAGGACTTCATTTAGAACAGCACCCACACTGGTGATGGAGTCTAAGAAAAGAATAAATATCATTTACTTCTCAGGAGCATCAGTGATCTAAAATACTCTCAAAAATAGTACCTTCTATCCCCTTTTCCGAGCCAGGCAGCCATTTCTCCTATTTGGCTCACACTAAGCTTTCCTGAACTAGTGACAAATGAAGCAATTGTACTCCCCAAGGCCTAACTTCATAAAACATGAAACCATTTTAGTCATAGATTAGCATTTATACACTGTCCATTTCTCAACTATATTAATGTATTCTATACATTCACCTAGTAAAGTGAATTGGTACCAGACATGGTATGAACTATTTACTCCATGGTCTTAGTCATGAAAATTTGACACAAAAGCTCTTAAAGGAACATATATTCCACCTTTTCTAAATGAAGAATGACTATTTGGAGCTGGTTTACCCTCAACTCTGACTCTAAATTATGTCAGCTCATCCTCACTCCACCAACAGTTCATGGAGAAATTGTCATTGCATGTAACTGAAGGCAAATTTATGCATGTGTAAGCTAATGTACTTTCAAACTTCCAACCCTATATTTGACATGCAACTTTGAAATACTGACTGTTCTTCATCTTTGTAATTTTCAAGCTCAGATACATGGACTAAAAGGGATCTCAACCAGGTTGCACAAACTGAAACCATCATGGCCCCTAGGGTGCTTGGAAAATATGTGTCAAGACCTGGTAGGAAAACAGATGGGCTAGGCATGCAGGGCTTAATTGCAAGCCAGAGTCAGGCAGAAGAAGAGACACTACCAAGGTGCAGCCAGATATTCAGGGACCTCAGGCATTCACCCCCTGCTGGTGACTTGGTGTTTGGCCTTATGCTATTTACCTATGTACTTAAACAGGTAATCCGCCTTCTTGCACAGCTCTACCTCTGAAATTGTTAGTCTGGTAAAAGTGAAAGTGTTAGTCACTTAGTTATGTCCAACTCTTTGCGACCCTATGGACTGTAGCCTCCCAGGCTCCTCAGTCCATGGAGTTCTCCAGGCAAGAATACAAGAGTGAGTAGCCATTCCCTTCTCCAGGGGATCTTTCTGGCCCAGGGATAAAACCCCGGTCTCCTGCATTGCAGGTTGATTCTTTACGATCTGAGCCAGAAGAAAGCCCCAGTTCTAACTCTACTCTCCTAGAATTCTAAAAATGCTTTCTAGTTCTTCTATACCTTTCATCTATTCACCCTGAATCAAATCCTTACTGCTACCATTTCCCTGGAACCCCATGATCACTCCCTCTGATTGATGAATGTGTTTTGGTGTTCTTTCAATTTACCAGGTTGTTCTTCTTCAATTTGCCTCCCACTTTTAAAACTGAAAGGCCTTTTATGAGAACTGAGATCTTTCTAAGTTGCCCAGTGCTCAATAGAAAGATCTTTCCAAAATGTACTGATTATCAATTACTGTCTAATGAGCTACTCTGCAACTTAGTTATTTTGAACCAAAATAATTTATTTTCTTCATGAATCTGGAATTTCTGGCAGATCTTGGCAAGAATAACTTGCTCTATGATCTGTCAGCTGAGGTGGCTCAACTGGCGACTATAAGATCTACTTTAAAGATACTTCATTTACATGGATAATAAGTACCTACTGAAAGTTAACTCAGGTCTGTGAGCAAGAGGTCTTGGGTCTTTTCCACATGGGCCTTTCCATGACCTGCTTGGATTCTTCCACAGCACGATGGCCAAGTTATAAGAATGTGCTTCCTAACAGTAGTAAGGAAGTGAAAGCTATCAGTTTCTTAAAGACTAGGCCCAGAAACTGGCACAGTTTCATTTTCACTGTAATCTATTGGTCAAAGCCACCACATATCCCAAATTCAAGAGGAAGAGAAATAAATCCACACCTGTGGATGGGTAGAATACCAAACACTTTTAGGACCATGTTTTTTAAATTGTCACACCAATGCAGCTTGAATGAAATTATTGTTTATATTTTTACCTTTTCAGTCTCACAATGTTTAACTGGAACAGGACTACATCCAAGACTTTCTGAATTCTCATCCTTAAAATGTCCTTCATCTCTTACTTCATACAGACTTTTTCCAAAGATTGAGTCCTTATCCTATGGATTGCAAAGCTTAGTTATTGGGATCCTTTACAAATACAAATCCTCTCCCTAACATGAGCTTCTCTGGTCTAAGCATAAACTGTACATGCAAGAATTTTATAGAAGAAAGGTAATGAAACATTTGATTCTATACCTTCCTGCCCAAATCTCTTCAAAAGATGATCACAGAGTTACCAGTATAAAGGAAATCATTTCTCAACCATCTTGCACATGCAGAGGCTTATTCCAGATATATTTACAAATTTGCCTATTACCAATTTATAAAGAATCATTTCAATGAAAGAACATTAGATATGGGGAGGGGATGTACAGGAGATCCCTGCTTCTGTGCGTGTGTGTGTGTGTGTGTGTGTGTGTGTATTCAGTTGCTCAGTTGAGTCTGACTCTTTGCAACCCCATGGACTGAAGCCTGCCAGGCTCCTCAGTCCATGGGATTCTCCAGGCAGAAATACTGGAATGGGTTGCCATTTCCTTCTCCAGGGGATCTTTCTGATCCAGGGATCAAAGCTGAGTCTCCTCCATCTCCTGAATTGGGAGATGGATTCTTTAGCACTAGCACCACAGTATGACCTTCAGCAAATCACTGAGAACTTTTAGGGCATACTGGAGTTTGGACTCAAGTTCTTTGAAAAGAATTAGGTAAAAATAAATACAACACATCAACCCTGTGTAAAAGTACCATATAATATATTTGAGGACACAGTACAAGAAAAATAAAAATGAATCATATAAGTACATTATAGACATGTATGACCTTTTCTGATTACCTTGAACTCACCCCACTCCTTCTCTAACAATAGGACCTTTCCATATGCAATTTCCATGCCTACCATGTTCTTCCTAGGCTCTACCCTCTCAACCTTGTTAATGTCTACTCAAACTTCAGCGTTCAACTTAGTAATCAATTCTTCAGGAGGCATTCTCTGTTCTTGCCTCTACTTTTCTTACTCAAAGCCTTCCTTTTGTCAGCTATTCTCTTACAGGCATGTTCTTTCACTTCAGAGCAACTATGAGTTGTTTCTGTCAGTAGTTGTCTGCTCTATTTAAGCGTCACCTCTATAAAAGCAAAGCCTGTGTCTGCTTGAGACAAACATTGTGTTCCCTGAAATACGTACAGATTTGCAGACACTAGGCAGTAAAGAATTCATGAGCAATGCAGGAGACTTGGGTTTGATCCCTGGGATGGGAAGATCCCCTGGAGGAGGGCATGGAAACCCAGTCCAGTATTTTTTCCTGGAGAATCCCATGGACTGAGGAGCTTGGTGGGTTACGGTCTATGGGGTCACAAAGAGTCGGACATGACTGAAGTGATTGAGCATGCACACGCAGCAAATTGAAGGAAGGAAATAAACAAGCCAGTGAGAGGGAGGTGAGGGGAGAAAGAAGGAAGAAAGGCAGGAGGGATGGAGGGGAAGGCAGAGGTAATTAAAAAAACAATATTACAGGAATACAAAGAAAGGAGAATTGCCATGAAATGAAGTTTCAAACAAGAGTCTGTGGAGATGAGACTTGAGTTGGACTTTGAAGGAAAAGATTCATATATGGTTGGAGTGAGGAATGGAAGAGCAGTAGGAGGAGGACATTCCAAAATGGTGGGGGGAAGGTATGAGCAAAGAAGGAAAGTTTTAGGAGAGGTTTAGAAAGAGTTTCTTTGTGATAAGTGGATACAGAAGCTGTGGTACATATATACAATGGACTATTACTCAGCCATAAAAAGAAATGCATTCAAGTCAGTTCTAATGAGGTGGATGAACACAGAGCCTATTATATAGAGGGAAGTAAGTCAGAAAGAGAAAAACAAATATTGTGTACTAATGCATATATATGGAATCTAGGAAGATGAAATTATTTGCAGGGCAGCAATGGAGATACAGACATAGAGAACAGACTTAGGGACACTGTGGGGTGGGGAGGAAGGAGAGGGTAAGATGTATGGAGAGAGCAACATAGAAACTTACATTACCATAAGTAAAATAGATCACCAATGGGAATTTGCTGTATGACTCATAGAACTCCAACAGGGCACATTAACAACCTAGAGGGGTGGGATGGGAAGGAAGGTGGGAGGGAGGTTCAAGAGGGAGGTTACGTTTGTATACCTATCGATGATTCATGTTGATGTTTGGCAGAAACCAACACAATTCTGTAAAGCAACTATTGCTCAATTTAAAAATAATTTAAAAAGAAAGAAAGAAAGAGTTCCTTTGTGATGAAGAAGAAGCAAAATCTAAATTACCCCTTCAGGGTAAATTCAAGCCTGATCACTAGAGCTTCACATGCTTAGATAAGGAGTTAGGACTTAGAAGTCTGTATTTTTGAGATTAAAAGTGGCATTGGTATAAAAGAGGAAGATTTTTGTCTTCTCAATTACCTGAATCACAACGGCTTAATCCCGGGTCCCTCACTTTCTTTCCATTTCAGTAAATTGTTTCTGTCAAAGTATGAAAGCCACATCAGATCTGAGCCCAGATATTATCCACCTTATCACTCTGTGCTTACACTGAAAATGGATAGGGATGCGGCTGGAGGACTTGGCTCTCTACCTTTTATGAGCACAGAAAACTTGAGCATCAAACCATACTTTTTAATTTTTCAGGCCTGCCATGGATGAAGGCTATGGTTTTTCCAGTAGTCATGCATGGATGTGAGAGTTGGACTATAAAGAAAGCTAAGAGCCAAAGAATTGATGCTTTTGAACTGTGGCATTGGAGAAGACTCTTGAGAGTCCCTTGGACTGCAAGGAGATCCAACTAGTCCATCCTAAAGGAAATCAGTCCTGAATATTTATTGGAAGGACTGATGTTGAAGCTGAAACTCCAATACCTTGGCCACCTGAGGCAAAGATCTGACTCACTGGAAAAGACCCTGATGCTGGGCAAGATTGAATGCAGGAGGAGAAGGGGATGACAGAGGGGATGACAGAGGATGAGATGGTTGGATGGCATCACTGACTTGATGGACATGAATTTGGGTAAACTCTGGGAGCTGGTGATGGACAGGGAGACCTGGCATGCTGTGGTCCATGGGGTCGCAAAGAGTCAGACATGACTGAGTGACTGAACTCAACTGATGGATGATGATCAAACTGCCAACATCCATTGGATCATAGAAAAAGCAACCAAATTCCATAAAAAAAAAAACAAACATTTATTTCTGCTTCACTGAATATGCTAAAGCCTTTGACTGTGTGGTTCACAACAAACTGGGGAAAATTCTTAAAAAGATGGGAATACCAGGCCACCTTACCTGCCTCCTGAGGAACCTGTATGCAGGTCAAGAAGCAACAGTTAGAACCGGACATGGAACAACGGACTGGCTCCAAATTGGGAAAGGAGTATGTCAAGGCTGTATATTATCACACTGCTTATTTAATTTATATGCAGAGTACATTATGTGAAATGTTGGGCTGGATCAAGCTAGAATCAAGATTTCCAGGAGAAATATCAACAACCTCTGATATGCAGATGACACTACTCTAATGGCAGAAAATGAAGAAGAACTAAAGAACCTCTTGATGAGGGTGATAGAGGAGAGTGAAAAGCTGGCTTAAGACTTAACGTTCAAAAAAGGAAGATCATGGCATCTGTCCCATTACTTCATGGCGAGTAGACGGAGAAAAATTGGAAATAGTGACAGACTATTTTCTAGGGCTCCAAAATCACTGTGGACAGTGACTGCATCCATGAAATTAAAAGAGGCTTGCTCCTTGGAAGAAAAGCTATGAGAAACCTAGTTCAGTTCAGTTCAGTCATGTCCGACTCTTTGCGACCCCATGAATCGCAGCACACCAGGCCTCCCTGTCCATCACCAACTCCCAGAGTTTATTCAAACTCATGTCCATCGAGTTGGTGATGCCATCCAGCCATCTCATTCTCTGTCGTCTCCTTTTCCTCCTGCCCCCAATCCCTCCCAGCATCAGGTCTTTTCCAGTGAGTCAACTCTTCGAATGAGGTGGCTGAAGTATTGGAGTTTCAGCTTCAGTATCAGTCCTTGCAATGAACACCCAGGACTGGTCTCCTTTAGGATGGACTGGTTGGATCTTCTTGTAGTCCAAGGGATGCTCAAGAGTCTTCTCCAACACTACAGTTCAAAAGCATCAATTCTTCAGTGCTCAGCTTTCTTCACAGTCCAACTCTCATATCCATACATGACCACTGGAAAAATCATAGCCTTAGACAGCATATAAAAAAAACAGAGACATCACTTTGCCAGCAAAAGTCCGTATAGTCAAAGCTATGATTTTTCCTAGTCATGTACTGATTTGAGAGTTGGACCATAAAGAAAGCTGAGTGCCAAAGAATTGATGCTTTTGAACTGTGATGCTGAAGAAGACTCTTGAGAATCCCTTGGACAGCAAAGAGATCAATCCAGTCAATCCAAAGGAAATCAACCCTTAAAATTCATTTGAAGCACTGATGCTGAAGCTCCAATACTTTGGCCAACTGATATGAAGAGCTGATTCATGGGAAAAGACCCTGATGCTGGGAAACATTGAAGGCAGGTAGAGAATGGGACAACAGAGGACAAGATGGTTGGATGGCATCATCAACTCAATGGACATGAGTTTGAGCATTTGTTTTCAGTCGCTCAGTGTGTCCAGCTCTTTGTGACCCCATGGACTGCAGCTCTCCAGGCTTCCCTGTCCTTCAAACATGAGTTTGAGTAAGCTCCATGAGATGGTGAAGGGCAGAGAAGCCTGGTGTGCTGCAGTCCATGGGGTCACAAACAGTAGGACATGACTAAGTGACTGCACAACAACAACAATGCATGATGTTATCATGTTCAATTTTAAATAACAAGTTTCATAAATAAGCCTCTAACTCATTCCACCATGCCGATAGTTTTCAGATCACTGTCCTGAAGAACACAAAGGCATTGACAGAGCTTAATCCTCCACTACAGTGTCTTCTCTACATTTGGAAGTTCATACTTTAGTTTCAAAGATTTGTGGGGTTCTGATTTAGAATCTTAGGTTCTCAGATAAACTTGATACTGGTTGCCAAATGTAACACAGTTGGCTTCCTAGAAGGACCCACATGTTCTCTGAGTTACGGAAGGGAATAACATGTATACTGTGATACAGAGATAAAAATAGGACCTTTGAGACAAACTACTATACAAATCGGTCATATATTCAACTTATTTGGGGCTCAGCTTTTTTGTCTCGAAAAGTGGGCTATTATTTCATGTGTTGTGAGGCTAATTAATAAAAATTCCTAGTATTCAATAAATATTATTTTTCTCTTCCTTAACATTGTAAAGTTTAGTGCAGTTTTCATTTACTTGAAAGTTGATAACATGGCTTTTATAATATTTAAAAGGCAATTAATCAACATGAATTAAGAAAAATTTTAACAAACATTCCTAAACTATTATATGCTAGACACCATTCTAGGTATTAAATATTCACTCCATGACTAGAACAATTATAATTGTCCTTGAGTATGAAGTAAAATTCTTAATAAAGAAAACCCCTCCCTGGGTGATACATTGCAAACAACTCAGTTGCACCTATTAAATCAGCCAAATCATTTAGCCTAATCTTTCTTTGTCTGTATTTTTCTAGTACCACTAAAGAATTGTCTTGTTTGGGATTTCCTTCTACAAAAAAATAAAAAGATTTTGTTTAGGCTGAAAACACCAAAATTATCATTAATACATTAAAGCTTTCTTTGCAGCATTTTACAAACCTCAAACAGCTGTGACTTTTGTTAAAAGCTTTAGTCTTTCCATTAATATTTGTACCTGATTAAACTTCAATGTAGGTGCACATGGATTGGAATCACACTTTAATATTTCACATGCAGATTAGTGGCATGGGAATTTGCATAAATTTGTTATGCACTGCTGCAAAAGTGAATGCTCAAGCAACTTTTATTTTTATCTAATCAAATCACTGCTTAATGAAAAACGATTGACTGCTTTCAGAGGTGCACTGAGCTACACTCTGGGGATCAGGACATTTACAATTCAGTGGGGTTTCCCTGCAAGCATTTGACTTCAGTACTGCTCAAATACTACTGAAAACTCAGCCCTGCAAAACCAATCTGATCTACCCAGTTCATGGGGAAAGGGATAGAGATAGAATCTTAAAAAAAAAAAAAAAAAAAAAAAACCCTTTATAGAATAAAACATGTAAAAGAAAGTCAGAGGGTGTCTGTAGCAGTGGCATCAATAGACACAGTTAAAAGCCTACTTGTAACCCAGAGGGAGGCTTAACAATCACTCTCTGTCCCAAAGCAAATGAGCCTTGATACAATGAAATGAGAGGCTAGAGGGATGAGAAATCTTTTTTTTTTTTTCATTTTTCATTTTTCACATTCTTTCTGATCCATCCTACTTTATGGTGTGAGCGAATCTGGTCACTCTTTAATTCTATGTGAGCAGTTCATCACTGTCCCATCCAAGATGATAAGTGACTACAAATAATAATAATACCACTCTGCATGTATACACTGCTTTATAATTTTTAAAGTGATTCCACATATATTATTTCATTTATTTATGTGCAAATGATAGCTCATCTACATATAAGGAAACTTTGAAATTAATTCTAATGGCTAAATCTAGATTGTTGTTCAGTCACTAAGTTGTGTCCCATTCTTTGCGACCCCATGGACTGCAGCATGCCAGGCTTCCCTGTCTTTCACTATCTCTCAGAGTTTGCTCAAATTCATGTCCATTAAGTTAGTGATGCTATCTAACCATCTCATCTTCTGCCACCCTCTTCTCCTTTTGCCTTCAATCTTTCCCAGCATCAGGGTCTGATATTTGGCAAAACTAATACAATTATGTAAAGTTTAAAAATAAAATAAAATTTAAAAAAAAAAAAGAATTACAAAGTCAAGTTTAAAAGGCAGAGAGAGGCTGAGAGATTTTAAAGAGAGAGAGAGATTGATACTATTTACTGATTTTAACAGTACAGAGTGCTGCTCAATAAATGTTCTGAATGAATAAACTGTACTGTGAAGTGCTTGGTACACATACGAGGTTCTCAATACATGTTGAACAAATAAGTAAACAAATGCATAAATAAACAGCATATATTATTTAATCTTATATTCTGAGAATGATAGATCTGCCACTGAGCTTGCTTGCTCAGTCACTAAGTCGTGTCTGATTCTTTGTGACCCTATGGACTGAAGCCCACCAGGCTTCTCTATCCACAGGATTCCCCAGGCAAGAATACTGGAATGGATTGCCATTTCCTTCTCCAGGAGGAATGGAAACAATGGAAACCCATGTCTCTTGTGTCTCCTGCTTTGGCAGGCGGATTCTTTACCAGCTAAGCCACCAGGGAAGCCCTCCTGAGCTGGGGTATACTCTATGTTGAGAACCAGAATGCAGGATACTGAATGAGTCAATGTGTTTGCTGTATGCAAAGGGATCAGTGGTTGGGGTGGAGATAGGTTAGGAGAGGGTGAAACTTGAAAATGTGGAAGGCAGAAATGTGGACTAAGTACACTTGAAGCAATCTCCATTGCTCTGGGGAGAAAATAGCAAGAATGACTGTACTTTGAAAGGGGCAAATATTATGAACTACTGCTGGTTTTGAATGCATTTAAATATTTATAAAAATATTTTATTTAGATTATCTTCAGTATCATCCAGGAAACAAAAGGGATGGTCTCAAGTTTAATTTATATGTTAATCTCTATTTATTTGTTTATTCAAATACCACTTGGGGGGCTTTGGCTTTACAGACAATACTGACAGGGTTCTCAAAACGTATTCATAATAGGTCAATTCTCCTATGTGGCCTTCACCAAGTAACTTACCTTTTTGTATGTTTTCAATGGCTTCCCAGGTGGCTCAGTGGTAAAGAATCTGCCTGCCAGTGCAGGAGATGTGGGTTCAATCCCTGGGTCAGGAAGATTCCCTGGAGAAGGAAATGGCAACCCACTCTAATATTCTTGCCTGGAAAATTCCATGGACAGAGGAGCCTGGCTGGCTTCAATCCATGCGGTCACAAAGAGTTGGACACAATTGAGCACACATGCCAACCCAAGAACCATGCACCTGCTCTCCCGTTGGTTTGTTATCTGTCAGCAAGTAGGTATTCATGAGGCAAACGCTGTTTGTTTGCTTCCTGCATAGGCTTGGATTCCTCTGCTCCTCTCTCCAATTTGGATCTGAATCTCTGAACTTCAGTCATCAGCTTTCTTAAAAATGTGCGTCCTAGGTCTAAAGAGGCAGCAGACAAGAGAGTACCATTGGTTCAGCACAATTCACCCAACTGCTGGAAAACCAGGACACTCTCTACAGAAAGGAAGTCTGTAAAAGTTATCTGCATATGAAAGACTTTATATACTGTGTTTGCACAAGATTTTCTTTTGCCCACTATTTTCAAGCCCAATGAAGCAAGCAGCAGGATCCTTTTGCACCTCGGGCTAAAGGAAAGCTCAGAGGCTATTAAGTTTCCAGAAGTACAAAATGATCATAGGAACTCTCTTGCAGTCCTAACATTTTATGCTGTGTAACCAGAGAGCATTTGAAGTTTCTTTGAATTAATGATAATTCTAAAAATTTTTAAGTGGTAATTATTACTATATAAGCCAAAGTGTTTACTTTTTCTCCATTGCTCCACTGTGGTTTTCAATCAGAGGGAGGTAAAATCTGAGCTTGAAAAGTGTTCTTTAAAAGGCTCTCTAAACCAATTTCAATTACCTTTGTATAAGAATAATAAAAATGTTAAAAAAAAGATTGAGAAATCAAAATCATAAGAGGCAGAAAAAAATAGTCTGAAGCAAACAAGTGCCCTCAAAGAGGGAACATAAGAGCAATCATAAATTTGAAAAATGTATTATTGTTCTTAAATAAGTTCTTAAATAAGAACTTTGAAAAGGGGCACCCAAAGTAAACATGACCCCTCAAACTGAGACTAAATATACACACACAACTCACTGCATTTCAAGGTCAATTAAGTCCTTCAATGAATCATGCCAGCTACTACTCAACCTTTTAAGCTGGTCTCAAGCAGATTCTAAGAAGAAAGTAATTTGTCTATATTTCTATAAAATTTATAAGCAGAATAACAGGCCTCATTTAAATTGGTATAATCCAAGCAAGTCAGCTGGATTCAGAAAAGACACTTAGAAAAAAAAAAAAAGACACTTAGAATTGGCATTGAAATGTGTCAAATTGAAGTCAGTTGTTTTTTTTTTAATTCAACTGTTGCTTCCACCATCCCCTAATTGCCTTTGAAATATAAAAGTGAATGCTCCTGCCAGATTCTGTAGCCGTATCAAAAGTTCTCCTTGCCTCACAGGTGCTCATATCCATAGGCCAAAGTTCTTCCTTGGAGGTTAAAAACAGTTAAGCATCAACAGCTTAGGGTTAAAATGTCAGATGCACCTTCTGAAGTAGTGAGCTGTTAACCTGAACACATGCCTTTGGAATGTCAAGTAAAATCTCAAAGCCATGAATGATTGGGTTTACTATTAAAAAAAAAAATCAAATCTGCATGTGTTCCATGAACTCTGCACTGTTCTAGTCAATATAAAGCTCATTTGCATATTGTTATGAAATAGATGGGGCTTCCTTGGTGATCAGATGGTAATGACTCTGCCTGCAATGCAGGAGACCCAGGTTTGATCCCTGGGTTGGGAAGATACCCTAGAGAAAGGAATGGCAACCCACTCCAGTACTCTTGCCTGGAGAATTCCACGGTCAGAGGAGCCTGGCAGGCTACAATCTATGGGGTCTCAAAGAGTTAGACACAGATATATACTTACTGAGTGCCTACTATGAGTTAACCTAGTATTACTGTAAAATCTCAAATAAATCTAAAACTGAGACGTTTGGCCTTGAGGCATTTACAATTGGCCAAAGAAATATAATTAAGTCACATGTGGACAAACACACTCAACATTTAGTGAAATGAAAAGACTGTCTAAGAGGCCTCGTGCTTTCTTTCCTTTAGGCCACTAAACCTCATGGTTATTTACTTTAAAATATATCCCAAATGTTAGGTCAATGAAAGCCCTGGAGAAATAGCAGCAAAAAATTCCAAATGCTTATAAAGCAAGAAAAATATGTTTTAAAAACTAGTTGACCCTTCTTTCATCTCATTGAATAATACGAACATAACTCATCATTGCCAAGATTATGCTGGCAAAAAAACAGATTTTGTGGTTATATCAGGCTCAGGAATGTTTCTTCAGATTTTATTCACACAAATTGACATTAAATTGCTTGTTCTCCTCATCCACCCAGAATACTATCCTGTGCCTGTAATTTATTTCAGAGATCTGCAGTTTGTGATAGAGAGATTGGAAAATCTCTAGACATAATGAGAAAATAGCCTCTTATTTTTTCTTACCAATTTATTCAGTAGATCAAAATAATTGCACAGTGTCTTGAATCACACATTTACAGGAATCTCACTATTTATCTGCCATACTATTTCATTATATAAAAGTGATTTTTTCCTGCACTGAATTTCAAAATTGATAATCCTAACTATAGTACCTGAAGGTTACTCTCATAACTGAATAATTTAGTCATCAGTCCATGAATGTTCAGTCATTTTGCTGATCCTCAGGGCTGAAATAACAAAAACAAAAACTTGTCCTTGATATCGTTTCTTTGCCCCCTGGCTGACATCTCATTTGATTGCCATCAAAATGTGAAATGTTTATGAATACTACAAACAAAAATGTATAGATATTATCACACATGAATCCTGCTATACTTTTTCCTTTAAATAAAATAGTTAAACTATTAGCTATAGGAGGCAGTCTTTCATTAAAAGATGAAGAGACTGTTAGTCCAAATACAAATGTTCACCACTCTGTGTAATAAATGTGCTTCAGAAAATTTGAGTCTAAAATGAATTTTTGCAAATGAAATTATTTCCCCATTGGTTATATTACAGTATTAGAGGCTGTTTCCATGTCTGAACTTTGGTAGGCTAAGGTGCAATAAATGATTGCCAAATTTTCTTGCCTCCATTTTCTGTCAATTACAAATTTGAAAACAAATATTTAAATGCACCAAGGGAAGCTCTAGAGAAATTTCGTGGAAACTTATTTCCCAAAAAATGGAGAAAACTTCAGTCATGTGATCACTTGCACCACAACTAATTTATTTGGTACATTTGGGTCTGACTGGTTTTCTTAAAAGGTACTACCCTATTTGAAGGGATAGCTAGCTGAACGTGAGATATGTATAAACACCCCTCCCAGGCAGTGAAATCCATCTTGGGATACATTAGGATCAAAGCAAGAGAAGTGATCTTTTCATGCAGGCCTGCTTTCTAAAGAGTTATGCACAAGGGCACTCAACTGGACACTGCAGTTTAATAACCTTAGAGTCACCACTGCAGATGTCTACATTAGCACAAGGTTTGAAAAAGAAGCAGATGGCTAGAAAACCCTTACTGAGATTCTCTAACAATTTCCAAAGGTAGAACAGCAAGTAGCTTTTATATATAAATGATGTTCACCATATGGTAAAGCATGATTGAATATTTTATATAAAATCAAATTATTATAGCTAAATTGAATAAAGCCAAGGCCAATTAAAAGTAGAGTTGAGCTTCCCTGATAAATATTCGATGAGGTTTGGAGCAGTAACTCTAAACCAAGTTGTAAAAGAATAAAAAGAGGAAAAATAGATAGAAAATGGGTTTTCACAATATCAAAGCTGTTAATTTCTCATATATGAATTCTAATTCCATTAAAGCTCAGGCTATTGCTTTGAAAATATACTGAGAGGAGATAAATCTGACACTTCAAGGCAGATTAAAGATAATGTAAAATGGACACTAATATAACAGACAGAAATTTTCTAGTCTAATGCTTGAAGTCCTATAAAAGTTAAAAAATCATCATAATAAAATTTCATTGGATATTTCACAAGAAGTAATGAGTTTTGAAACCAAAGTCCCCAGATCCTTGCCAGGAAATCAAATACATTGTCTACCCAATGACATCTCTACATGACAAGGGACCAGACCAGTCAAGTCACAGGTAGCTGATAACCTGCAGCCATATAACCAGGACCTTGCAAAGAGGATGTTTGTGTCACTGGTGTGGGCAATAATAGATGAGTAATAGATAGTATCTTGAACAGGAACAGTATCACAGAGTCTGAGGACGCTGTGGAGGAATCCCCAGACCCAGAGTGGGTGGCCGCAGGAACTTAAAAAACCCAGAGGAAAGCCCAGGAGCCCCGGCAGTGGGTCGGAACCTGGCCCCTGAGGAAATCACATGTCTTGCGCTCATACAGGGCTTTCCAGGTGGCTCAGGGAGCGGTAAAGAATCCGCCTGCCAATGCAAGAGACGCAAGAGACCCCTGGGTTGGAAAGATCCCCTGGAGGAGGAAATGGCAACCCCCTCCGGTACTCTTGCCTGGAGAATCCCATGGACAGAGGAGCCTGGAGGGTACAGTCCATGGGGTCGCAAAGAGTTGGACACGACTGAGCGAGCACATGCACATACATGCAGTAGATAACATAAGTAGTGACTGCTCTTCCTCTTCAAGAGAGGAGAAAAATAAAGGCACCAAAACAGATTGTTTACAATCTGCTTCCTGCTTTTAGTTTCTAGTAAAACATTACTTTTATCCACTTCCTAAGACATTTCTATCAAATAAGTGAAATGAGAAAGCACAGTATTCCACACTAACCCATCTAGCCACTCTTCCACTATTAGCCATGAGAGGATAAAGGCATATTTCATTACTTGGCCTAATTAGATTTATAATGCTCTAAGACAACACGTGGGCTTCAAACTGAAAAAAAATAATAATAAATGTCCAAATAAACAGAATGGAAAAAATTAGGAGTGTATTATCATAATAAAATGATTATACATGTATTCAGTTTTTGATTATTTATGGATCATAGGGGTAGAACTTAAGACATGTAAATTGTTAGAAGCAGTGCTGTAGTTTAAATTCCGGTCCCTGGAGCAAAATTTCTCACAATTATTTTTCCTCTAGCCTTTCTTTCCCAGAAACAGGAAACCCCCTCTATGCATCTAACCCTCTCCTCCACATAGCTCATTGAGAGCTATCCATATGGTCAAGAGCTCCTTTGAATTAAAGATCTATCAACATCTCTAAGAGTAAAATCAGTGGCTCTCAAACTTTAGAATTATATGGAGAGAGATTTAAAATATTGGTGCCCAGGCCACACTGTACATTCAAATTAAATCAGAATCTCTAGGGGGTGGATCCAAGGCACTAGTAATTTTTTTTTTAATTACCCAGATTATTATAATGTGAAGGCAAGTTTCAGAAACATTGGGATAGATCTTAGGAAATAGAGCCTGGTTTAAAAAAAAAATAAGGAAAATCCACATTTTCTTTTCAGCAACATATCTCTGGTAAGTAAAGAAACAAGGGAGCCAGGATTTCCTGGGGATTCTCATTGAGATGTCTCTACCTTTACCACCTGATATGCCAACCGCTATTACTGAAATCAACAAACCAAAAGGTCTGCATTCTGAGGATATGTGCTTCGCAGAGGCCTGGACTTTGTGTAGCCTGGCTTGGTGCCACATAAACACCAATTATGCCAGATTGAAAACTAATGTAACATCTTTTCCTAGCTGGTCCTCCTCCCTAGTCATATTATAGCTCCCTCCTATGACCCATTATAAAATATAACGTTCAAAAACTTCTACATCACTGTTTCAGAAGAATGGAATCTTACACTTGATGTTAAATCCAGTTTCCTAATCCTTGGTCTAAAATTTATCTATTAGTTTACATCAGGGGTCCCCCAACCTCTGGGCTGCTGAACATTAACTGTCAAATCAGTGGTGGCATCAGATTATAAATAATGTCCACAATAACTGTAGCACGCCTCAATTATCCCGAAACCATCCTCTCAGCCCTGGTTCATGTTAAAATTGTCTTCCACAAAATTGGATCCTGGTGCCAAAAAGGTTTCAGACTTCTGGTTTCTATCACAGTTATCCATCTAGCTATACTGCTTCCTATTCCTTCTTTTTCATCACTCTATGTACTCATGCTTTTCTTTTTGAAATCAGTTCTGCAAGAACTCCAAACTAGTGTGACCATATATCTTGGTTTACCCCCTCGGTAACAGCATAATTATATTTTTTCAGTATTTTCTATGAAATCTTCTAAACATACAGAAAAGTTGAAGTGAATTTATAGTGATCACCATCTAAAATCTGCCATCAATATTTTACTATACCTGCTTTATCACACGTCTATTCATTCATTCTCCTCTCTCTCCTCATCTAGCAGACCATCCTATTTTTTGATATATCTCAAAGGAAGACCACAATAATTATTTAATGGCACCCTCTTTTACTCTCAAAGGTGTCTTGTTTTAGACAATAAGTATGTTATGTGTGTATGATGTAGCTGCATACCTAGAGTGTTACTAGACACTGTGGAAGCATCAAGACAAATATCTGAGTTTCAGTATTCAACTTAAAGTCTATTTGAATGAAATTAGAAAGATGACCACAATGACTGAATTCTGATGGGTATTCTGACTATCAAAGTAAACTGTAGAATCAGAGCAAGCTGATCTCTGTGTGCACAGGAACAACCACATGGCAGTTTGTGGGAAAGTCGGATTTGTGCTGAGCCTTCAAGGATGAGCAGAATTTGGATTGTTAGAAACTGAGAGAGCACTTGGGGAAGGGAGAACAACATATCAACGATGTCAGTAAAAGAAAAATAAGGCCACCAAGACCTAGCCAAAGGATTCATGGACTCATAAAGTTTGCCTAATGTCTAAGACTGATAACCAACTTCCCATCTTGTGAGAATCAGCAGTCATCTCAGTGGCTGAAAAGCCAAGTCACTGAGAGGTCTAGAGTGTCTACCCTGCCAGACACTGCAAGAAGAACATCATGTACAGCAAAGGTCATCTATTGACTTCCTCTGACATGACTTTAGCATTCAGATGGCCCACTTTTCTATGTTGGAAGAAATGCTAAGACAGATTTACTCCTCATGCCAAAATAATATCTTAATAAGCTATAATGGTTCTTGGTTACTTAGAGTTTGCCTTCCTCTTTTTTTTTCTGATTTATTGGAAGCTAATCAATTGAGCTATGAATTGTACCAAACAGAACATATATGCATGAATAAATTCTTATTTCAGCAGTATCAAAATCAATCGTCATTGGATTTCCTACAAAGCAGAAGCTCTGCATTCTAATTTACAATATATATAAATATATCTAATTTACAATGTATATAAATACATATAAATATATAAATCTTAAATATATGCATTGCTTGCATCAGTTTATTCATATTCTGTTATTAGAATGCTCTTTCTTCTTTTTTTTTTTTAGAATGCTCTTTCGATAGACTGTAAGAATAATCTTTATTCTGTGACTCACTAAAAGCAGATTTAGACACTTAAGGCTTTACAAGGCCTTGAGCTAATTAGAACTATGATTGGCTTTTACCCTAATGAGAGATAAATGAAATGATTCTGAATGAAGTAAATGCTGATTTAACTTGAAGATCTCTTTGTTGCTCTTTTGAGGACTTCTATGATTTCTGCTGTGTCCAAACCACCAGACCTTGGGGATTGTCTGGATCATGGAGGCCTACTTGTGTGTGTGCTAAGTTGCTTTAGTCGTGTTCGAATCTTTGTGACCCTATGGACTGTAGTCCACCAAGCTCCTCTGTCCACGGGATTCTTCAGGAAAGAATACTGGAGTGGGTTGCTATGCTCTCCTCCAGGGGATCTTCCTGACCTAAGGACGGAACCCACGACTCATGGTCTCCTCCATTGGCAGGCATGTTCTTTATCACTAGCGCCACCTGGGAAACCCTGAATGCCTACTTAAACTGACTCAAACCTTTGACAAGACCTAGGTTCAGTCAAAAGCTTAATTTTCTGGATTCTGACCTCTTTTGCTGCCTCCATCACTGATCACCATCCACTGTTTTTGCATGCCACAAAGTTCACGTTCTAGGTTTACAGTGACACTGTTCAGCCTAAAATTGCTAATATCACAATCACCACCACCAACAGCATAATTATTATGCTATTCCCCAAGAGGCTTTAGGCTCTTGGCATAATTTAGTCAGATTCTGAACTTATTTGCCTGTTCTTGAGCAGCAATTAAACTGGTTATGAGGGAAAATGGCTATTTATTTTAACACCAAAGGTATCTTGTATTGGGGTATATAGCCCATTACCAATGTTGTAATAGTTTCAGGTGAACAGTGAAGGGACTCAGCCATACATAGACATGTATCCATTCTTTTCCAAACCCCCCTTCCATCCAGGCTGGCACATGACATTGAGCAGAGTTCCATGTGCTATACAATAGGTTTTTTTGGTTATCCATTTTAAATATAGCAGAAATGGCTGTTTCTTAAACTGCCTTAGGAAGTCACCTCTGCTTCGGGTATCACAGTGTTCTTATTAGATAAAGGTGCAGCACCAGAAAACTCAGATAGAGGCCTGGAACTGTATAGTAACTTCACAGTATCAGTATGTATACTTGATATATATATCAAGTATATCAAATATACTTGATAATTGAAGAGTGAAAGGCACAGAGGAGAAAATAAGCTCTGGGCATAACTGATGTAAGAGTGATCAAATTCTGGTTGTTTAAAACAGCAAAATAAAATTTGGAATGCATATTCTATGTGCATGCATATTTAGTCACTAAGTCATGTCCAACTCTTTCCCACCCCATGGACCATAGCCCGCCAGGCTCCTCTGTCCATGGAATTCTCCAGGTGAGAATACTGGAGTGGGTTGCCATTTCCTACTCCAGGGGATCTAATCAACCCAAGAATTGAACCCAAGTCTCCTGCACTAGCAGCAGATTCTTCACCACTGAGCCACCTGGAACCCCATTCTAGTCAATTAGAAAAGTTGACTGACCACCTATCTATCATGTTCTATAAGGAGAACAGAGTTCTCAGATAGGATTACTACTCTGCTAGGAGACTATATAGTATACTGAGAAAGACAATACTAACACATGTGAAATAACAGCTAATAATGGACATTGTCATTACTGTAAATCTAGAATTACAATTGTAAGTGTTATAGTTCAGAGGAGATTAGTGAGGGCCAATTCAGTCAAGAATGCCTTCATGGATCAGCAAAGTTTGGATTGGGTCTTACAGAGTTTAGATTAGTGTGGAAGAGAGGATAATTATTCCACCTAAGGAAAATGAGATAAAAGAGAATTCACTGTGCTTCTAGGACAATGAAGAAGTTAGCTGAACTACAACAAATGATGTGCGGTGGGAAATAATGGTAAGTGAACTTATGTAGAAAGGGTAGACCAAAATATGGAGGGCCTTGATCAAGCTAAAGAAGTCTGACTTATTGTAAGAGGAACAAATCATTGAAAATGTTGAGGACAAGAACTTGACATGATAAAAGCAATGTTTGAGAAAAATGCCATGGTTACCGTTATACAAAGTGCTACCCTGAACAATAGGCTCACACCTACTGACTACTACTTAATTGTGTTTAAAATCAGAGATATATAAATGTGGTAGTCTTTGCACTTTTGGATAAATTGTTATTTGAGGCACAAGAGGTCACTATACACAAAAAGCTGCTATAAATCATATTAACTGCAAGAGGTATATTGCATATCTGCCCAGAAGCCAGAGAGAAAAAATGAATCACTCAAGGGTAATGAAGCACAACATAATTGGCATTAAATGGTAAAGAGAAGGAGTGTGAAAGAGGTAGGGAGTAAACTATTTAAATCTGATTAAGCAGACAGAAGAAGTAGGTTTATAGACTTGAGTTCTCACCTTAAATCCTTATACTTGAAGACAGTGTTATGTGATTACAATCCTTACTAAATCAGTTTCACCCATAATCAACTATTTAGTCAGCTCTTGAATCAAAGATGAGAAAAATAATAAAAGTTAAATTATAACCTGAAGGAGTGGGATGGGGGAGGTGAGGGGGGCTTAAGAAGGAGGTGATATATGTATAATTATAGCTGATTCACCTTGGTATATGGCAAAATCCAACACAGTGTTGTAAAACAATTTTCCTCCAATTAAAAAATAAATCTTAAGAAAACATTAAAAAGTTTACATTACAGGGGGAAGAAGAAACAGCGGCAATTCAACTCACAAATAGAACTTGGGAAAAATATTAAAATTTTAAAATAGATTTGTAAAACCAAACTAATAAATACAGAGAACAGACTGGTGACTGCCAGAGGTGGGAGGGGAGGTGGGTGAAATGTGTCAAGGGTATCATAAGATACAAACTTCCAGCTATAAAAGAAATAAGTCCTAGAGATGAAATTCATAACACAGTGACTATAGTTATTAATACTGTATTACATACTTGAAAGTTGCTGAGAGTAGATCTTGAAACTTTTCCTCACATACAAAAAATAATTTTTAACTATGTCTGGTGATGGACTCTAACTAGACTTATTGTGGTGATCATTTCACAATATATAGTTTTGAGTCACTATGTTGTACATCTGAAATTAATTTAGTGTTATGTGTGAGTTTATTTCAATAAAAAATAAATAAAATAGACTTTCTTTCCCACCTTGTATTTTAAAAATAGCCTTTATACATCAGTGTCTCTGTGGGAGAGGGAGAGGGTGGGATGATTTGGGAGAATGGCATTGAAATATGTATATATCATATATGAAACAAGTCGCCAGTCCAGGTTTGATGCACGATATTGGATGCTTGGGGCTGGTGCACTGGGACGACCCAGAGGGATGGTATGGGGAGGGAGGAGGGAGGAGGGTTCAGGATGGGGAACACATGTATACCTGTGGCAGATTCATTTTAATATATGGCAAAACCAATACAATATTGTAAAGTTAAATAAAATAAAATTAAAAAAAATTTTTTTTAAATATTTTCATCTTAAAAAAACAAAAAAAATAAAATAGTTCACTTCAAAAAAAATAAATAAAATAAAAATAGCCTTTATTTTGATAACAAATGAAATGTGACAATAAAATAGATGTTAATAATATGAATAGTTTTATTTATCTAGTAGCTTCAGAACTAAGCATTTCATTCCAGTAATCCAACATTATAGAGAGAGAAATAAAGAAATGCTATTATATGCACTGCCATACTATGGACTGAAATACCATACTTGGACTGCAAGGAGATCAATCCAGTCAATCGTAAAGGAAATCAACCCTGAATATTTATTGGAAGGACTGATACTGAAGCTGAAGCTCCAATACTTTGGCCATCAGATGTGAAGAGCCAACTCATTGGAAAAGACCCTGATACTGGGAAAGATTGAAAGCAAAAGGAGAAGAGGGTGGCAGAGGATGAGATGGTTAGATGCCATCACCAGCTCAATGGATATGAACTTGGGAAGACTCCGGGAGATTGTGGAAGACAGAGAAGCCTGTTGTGCTGCAGTCCATGGGGTCGCAAAGAGTCAGACAGGACTTAGCAACTGAACAACAACAACAACAAATACTATTGTTATGTTTCTGTAGAGTGTAAAAGAGAAGTGATACAAAGAATACAAAATAACTTCAACTAAAATGCTAGGAAACTGAATCTAGCAGTATATAAAAATTATTCTATACCATGACCCCCAAGGGATTTATCCCAGGAATGCAAGGTTGATTTAACATCTGAAAATCAAGTATTTAAGTATATAATATCAATAGAATTTTTTAGAATCACATGATCCTCTCAATAGACTTAGAAAAAGTATCTGACAAAACCTAACACTCATGATAAAAAATATTCAATAATAATAGGTAAGAGGAAACTTTCTCAATCTGATAAAGAGCATCTATGAAAAAGCTACAGTTAACATCATACTTAATGGTGAAAGACTGAATGCTTTTCCAGTAAAATGGGGGAAAAGACAAGTATTTCTTCTTTTGTTGTTGTTGAGTCTTTACGTTATGACTCTTTGGCAACCCCACAGACTGTAGCCAGTCAAGCTCCTCTGTTCATTGGATTTTCCAGGCAAGAATACTAGAGTGGGTTGCCATTGCCTTCTCCAGGGGATCTTCCCAAACCAGAGATCAAACCCATGTCTCCTGCACTGGCAGGCAGATTCTTTACCACTGACGCACCAGGGAAGCGCATTTCTTCTCTTACCATTCCAATATTGTTACTGGAAGTTCTAATCATGGTAATTAGACAAGAAAAAAGAAAGTTTAACTTCTTCCTTTCTAATCTGGCTACATATCTCTGTTCACAGATGAAATTCTATATAGAAAGCAAATACTAAAGAATCCACTAAGAAACTATTAGTACTAATTAGTTCAGCAAGGGTACAGGATACAGGAATAATACAGAAAAACTAATTTCTATAAACTATCAATGAACAACATGAAAAATGAAATTGAAGAAAATGATTCCATTAACAAAAGCATGAAAAAGAATGAAATACTTCTGAGTAAATTTAACAAAAGACGTACAAGTCTTATACACCATAAACTACAAAATATTATTGAAAGAAATTATAAAAGATCTAAATAAATGGAAAAACATCCCATATTCATGGACTGGAAGACACACTGTTAAGATGGCAGCACTACACAAACTGATCTATAGATTACATGCAATCCCTATCGGAATCTTTGTAGAAACTGACAAAATTATTCTAAAATTCATACAAAAAAGCAGGAGAAACAGAACAGCCAAAATGATCCTTGGAAAAAAAAGAATAAAAGTAGGAATATTTACACTTCTCAATTCTAAAACTTACTAAAGAAAAGGTAATCAAGATAGTGTTGTTCTGGAACGAATATAGACATACAGAACAATGGAACAGAACATAAAATCCAGAAATTAACCAATATATATGTAACAAGCTGATTTTTTACAAGGGTACCAAGATCACTCAACAGGTAAAGAAGAGTATTTTACACAAATGGTGATGAGACAAGTGCAAAAGATGCACAAAATAATGAAGCTGAATCCTTACTTCACATGAAAAATTAACTCAGAATGGATCAAAGACCTATGTGTAAGTACAAAATCTATAAAACTTTTGAAAGATAACATGGGAGAAAGTCTTCATCATCTTGTATTTGGCAAAGATTTTTAGCTATACCACTAAAAGCAGTAGTGACAAAGGGAAAAAATGGCTAAATTGGACAAAATTTAAAACTTTTCTAATTCAAAGGCTGGCATTAATAAAGGAAAATACAGCCCGTAGAATGAGAATATCTTTATATTGTATTAAGTTTTTATAATTCCCATCTGTTGATCTTGACTGGTTTGACTATAAATATGTATTAATCATTCCATAAGATGTTATGGAAAAAACCTTAATGAACTTTTTCGCCAACTCAATATTTAAATACTTTTGTTGATTATTTTCAAATGTCTAACATGTTTACTGCCTTAAAGACTATTAGTTAATCTAATCTATATTTCTACTCTTTCTCCCAGACTAAAATATAAGATACATAGAAAAATGAAACTCTAAATACACTCATCTATTATTATACATTGGGTAACATCTTATGGAAAAACCCAAATGAACTTCTGAGCCACCCCAATACTTATCTACTATTACTGCTTTCAAGCGCTTTCATTTATTAGTTTCCTAGGGCTGCTACAACAAAGTATCAGAAACTGAGTGCCTTAAATATCAGAAATTTGCTTCACAGTTCTTGCAGGTAAGGCCATGGTTATTCTGAAGGCACCAGGGAAGGAATGTGCGTCCCTTCTTGCTAGTAATTTCTGGTATCTCCATGGCTGTGGCAGCATAACTCCATTCTTCATATAATGAAGTATTTGTGAATGTGTGTGTGTCTATGTTCAAATTTTCTATTTTTATAAGGATGCCATTGATACAGTATTAGAAACCCACCCTACTGCCAGTATGACCTCATCTTAACTAGCTTTATCTGCAATGGTCCTATTTCCAAATAAGGTCAAATTGTGAGATACTAGGGGCTTAGGACCTCAACATATGAATTTTCAGTGTAAAGGATAAATTCAACCCAAACCCATGTCATGTTGTAACCTGCCATTTAATCATTAATGCTATTGTTGTTTTCTATAATCAGTACTCATTTGGGTTTACTTGTCTTTATCAATTTTACTGTTCACCATTGCTTCATGCATCTCATTCTTTCTGGATTCTATTTCCTTTGCCCAATACACACACACACACACACACACATATATATACACACTTATATAAAGTCCTTTCACTATCTAAGAGTAGGAAATTTGCTTAGTCTTCAGATGAATTTGCATTTATCTTCCTTATACTCGTGTATGATATTTACAATATATAGAAGTTCTAGATAAATATTTTCCTCAGCACTTTGAGGATATTCCTTTCTCTTTTAACCACAATTTTTTTTTTTTGAAAATCATAGTTGATGTATTTCTTGCTTCTTTATAGGTAATCTATCTTTTATTTTTGGTAGATGTTTAACGTTTAAATTTTTTTCTGTGGAGTTCTGCAGTTTGGTTATGAGATTATACTTCTCCTGTTTGATGCTTGCTGAATTTCTTAAATATACATCACAGACCTTCCCTGATACTCCAGTGGTTAAGAATCTGCCTGCCTATTCAGGGGACACAGGTCTGATCCCTAGTCTGGGGAGATTCTACATGTCGTAGGGCAACTAAGTCCACTGGCCACAAGTACTGAGCCTAGGCTATAGAGCCCGCAAGCCACAACTCCTGAGCCTGCACACCTAGAGACCATACTCCGCAACAAGAGAAACTACCACGATGAGAAGCCTGCACACCACAACTATGAGTAGCCCCCACTTGCCACAACCGGAGAAAGCCCAAATGCAACAACCAAGACACAGTGCAGCCAAATATATTTTTTTAAATAACTACATATCTTTCATCAGTCTTGAAAAATTATCAGCCATTATCTCTCTAAATATTGTCTCTCCTCCCTATTCTCTAATTGTTTTTAGAATCCCTTTTAGGTATATATTGAATCTTCTCATTCTCCTGTCTCTTAGCCTCATATTTTGTCATCTCTTTATCTCTCTCTGCTGCATTATGGATGATTGCTTAACATGAATCCATTTAACAGCTTAAAAATGTCTACTAGCTTTATATTACCTGATGGCTAGTACACAAATAATAATTTTCATTTCTAAAAGTTTGTTTTCTTCTTTTCTAAACCCACCAGTCCTGATTTCATAGTCTCTTATTCAATTGTTAGGGTTTCTGGGTTTTAACTTTTTTCTCATTTCTCTATTCTACTGACTCTTGTTTCTTAGAGATATAATCCTGTTGTTCATTGTATCTATTGACTTTCATTATGGTATGCTATTTTCCTGTATTTGGTAAATTTTATTGTGAATTCATTTTTCAAAGGACTTTTTTTTTTTTTCTGTAAGAATACTTTGTAGCCTGTGTTGCATGTTCTTCAAGAGCTATTTTGACTTTGCCTCTGCCTAGAATCCCAGGGGAGCCACCAGCTCAGAACCAATCTTCATACAACTTTTCAGATTTGGGGTAAGATTTAAGCCCATGATTACAAATCTCTGAGGGAGATTTTTTTTTCCATCCAAGTCTCAGGCAAAGAGCCAAGATTCCTCTCTGGGTAGATTTTTAAAAATTTTTAAATTTTACTAAAGGTCATAAATTCAAGCTATCCTTAGGGGTCTATAACTTCAAATCCTCACTTTACAATGACCCAAGGCCCGATCTCCTTTGCTACATGGCCATTAACCCACATTCCTAGTTTATACAGTCTAACCACGCTGTACCCCACCTCTGGCGGTCATAGTTTTTCTTTTTTCTTTTTTTTTTCATTCTGGCAAGTTGGAATTTCTTCTTGATCAGAAGATGCTATATTTCACGAGAACTTCTAAGGGCTAGTAACAGAATGTTTATGTTTATCTGAAACAGCCCTGAACATTGATCCTAATTGAATTTTATCTTCCATACTTCTAGAAATTAACTATATTAATTTATTTTACTGCTTCTACAATTGGTGACAAAATGTCACACTTTAGCTTTGTTCTTATGCTTTTTTCCAGGAAATGGCTACCCACTACAGTATTTTTGCTTAGAGAATCCCATGGACAGAGGAGCCTGGCAGGCTACAGTCCATTGGGTCACAAAGAGTCGGACACAAATGAGTGACTGGCACCACCACCAGATACCATGTTGTATTTACCATGTTATAAAAAATTATAACATATAATTATATGTTATATAATTAACATATATTTAAGTTCTAGGATAGATCATGGGCACTGACCAATCAGAATGGATGTCAATTATAAATAAGTAGTATAACTATACCTGTTCAATCTGGCAGCATACCAACCTGGTGAGAGGGGCAAGACAATCCAACAAAAGCATGATAGAGAAAGAATATATTCTCAGAGCCTTCCCTATAATTTACTTTCTCCATTATATTACCATTAATATTAATGGTATATTGATATTTTGCATTATAAATATTGACTATAAATATTGATTATATTCTGTTATCAAAAGTAATAAGCCTTCTGACAACAAAATACATCATTAGAATATATTCTGTGCATTACATGACCACATAAGCTTATTTTTGCTATGCATCCCATGTATTTGTCGTCTACTGGTCTCTATGGCGTCTTCCCTGGTAGCTCAGATGATAAAAAACCTGCCTGCAATGCAGGAGATCCAGGTTTGATCCCTGGGCTGGGAAGATCCCCTGGAGAAGGAAATGGCTACCTACTCCAGTATTCTTGCCTGGAGAATCCCATGGACAGAGGAGCCTGGTAGGCTACAGTCCATGGGGTCACAAAGAGTCAGACACAGCTGAGTGAGTGACAGACACCACCACCGAATACCATGTGATGCTACTTTTAGGCTTTTACCATAAAACAATGCATGGAGAAATTATCTGCTCTGCTTTACTACACAGTTTCTAAACATACTCTGTGCAAAAGTAATGTAATAAGAGAGCAGGAACTTCATCCTTGGGTTAAGTTGAAGCTCATTTATATTTTGAACACATGGACACAGTTATCTCCTTAACTAAGGAAATGTTCTAGCACAAAATGAGGCTGATATTCACAATACAGGAGCACTGCAAGTAAAGAAAGCTGAGAAAGGTCAAAACATCAGCCCTTCCTCCCTCTTCATACTCTCACCATATACTAGCAGTCTGCAAACTATACCCAAAGGCCAAACCCAGCCCACTCCATGTTTTCATATGGCCCATGAGCTAAGAATGTTTTCATATTTAAAATGACCTAGAAAAAAAATAAAAAAGAAGACTGTTTCATGACAAATGAAAATGACATGAAATTTAAATTTTGTGTTCATAAACAAAGTTTTATAGAAACACAAGTATGCTCACTTGTTTACATGTTGTCCATGGTTATTTTCGAGCTACAATGTCAGAGTTGAACAGCTGTAATAGAGGCTATATGCCCTGAAAATCTAAAGTATTTACTATTTGGCCTTTTACACAAATGTTCTCTGACCCCTGCTATGAACATTCACCCTCTTTCACCAGAATCAGGAGTTCAAAGACCTGATGCTGGCAGAGCACTAAGCAAACACCTATGATCAAGGCAAGAGAATGCTATTTCCTGAGGCCAGTCAATAATAGTTACTAGAATAAGATATAATGTTTTATATGTTTTCCAGGAAGAACAAAAGGGCCAACAGGAATGAGAGTGCACCCCAATTTCTATGTAATCAAGCTGATCACAAGATGTGGCTGAATTTAAACCTATATTTGTGAAAATCCGCACTTTGGTAACTGCAGCGTTAGGATCAGTAATATCTATTGGGAATGAGTTTCCAAGTCTCAAAGAAGAGTGTTTGTAAAATTGCAAGGTTCTTTGGTAATATCTTTGTGTAGGCTCTCCATTCCTATTTCTATGCTTTCTTTTAAACTCTTCCCAGTTTATCAGGCAGTTAAGATGAGACTGTTGTAAAACTGATCTGCTTAGAAGTTGTGCACAAATAGGTGCATTAGGCATAAAAAGCAGATCTTGAGAAAAAAGCACAAGCCTTACCACATGAGCCACAGAGGAGCATGGTATAAGGTATAGCAAAGCTGTTCTCTCTGCCACTTTCTCAAAGTTTAAGGATATCTAGAAAAAAATCATTTCCCATCATTCAATACAGACAAATCAGTCTTTAGTACAGACTTGTTTTTAAAGAGTATGTTGTCAGCTGGTAGCAATTTGTGGGGGTACTTATGATTCATATCAATTGATTTCACATTTTAGGAAAGGAAGAGACATTTTTATTTGCCTTAAAGTTGTTGAGATAAAATGTGTCTTTTAGTTCTAATATTAATATTAGGGCTTGGGCTTCCCTGATGGTTCAAACAGTAATGAATCTGCCTGCAATGCAGGAGACCAGATTTGATCCCTGGGTCAGCTGAAGATCCCTTGGAGAAGGGCATGACAATCCACTCCAGTATTCCTGCCTTGAGAATTCCATGGACAGAGAAGCCTGGTGGACTATAGTCCATGGGGTCACAAAGAGTCGAACAGAATTGAGCAACATGCACACATACTAGGATTTAGTGGATGTTTGTACATACCTGCATTTCATTTATTATTTTACAAGTTTGAACGATGTTCCTTCAATCTTCATTTGTCTAGATTTAGGCGTCAATATTATAGTTCATTTTAGATATCTCTAAATCCCATTGGAAATTTTCAGATGCTGTTAACACCACTAAGATAGCCCAGTGATGCGCGTTTGCCTCTAATTCTGGATTTTGTAAGAGATGTGCCTATTGTATTAATAGTTTTCTATGGACATTTTTCAACTCTGATGCATTTCTGAGATACGGCAAGCAAAAATGACCATAGACTTCTAGGGGTGTAAAATAAAATACTGTAAGAATGGGCTCAGATTGAGATCTTCTGATACAGCACTGGATATCAACTTACTCTTCTCTGTTTAGTCCTCTGACAACACACTTACTTCTTTGCTGTTCTTATACACCTTAATTATGCCCAGTTTGTCTATCCTAGCATGAATCACACAGAAATAGACAATGACCTTTGTAACCACCATTTCCTCCAGCAAGAAATCTGATCTTCTTTGAGGCAACTCAGGACATCTTTTATATATGGCTTTGAGCAAAAGTTTCAACAAGATACCTACATTTAGAGATCTCTAAGTTGAGGTTCCTGCAATAATAAAAATTCTTCTGTTGTTGTTGCTCAGTCACTCAGTTGTGTCTGACTCTTTGTGACCCCATGGACAGCATCACATCAGGTCTCCCTGTCCTTCACCATCTCTCAGAAGGAGAAGAGGGTATCAGAGGATGAGATCTCTGGACGGTATCACCGATGCAATGGACATGAACTTGGACATGACATGAACTTGGGGAAAAATTCTTTTAAGTCACACCAAGTCTCTGTACACATATGCTACAATAAGTTGCAACAAGATGAAGTGGTGAGTAAAGAGGGTTCAATGTGGAAGGTAGTGGGGCTCCTTCTTGGACATTCATTAAGTCTTTCAGCTGAGTACACCTGATCCCACCACCAGCTTCAGCAATGCACCCTGATGGGTCTGACTCAGAGTAATTCTATTCACTTGTGATAGCACTTGCTTTAAGAATAGGTAACAGAGTAAGCCCACTGTTTTTATCCAATGGCTAAAGGAGAGACAACCATTCTCGCTCTGTAATCTGAAGATGAAAGTACACGTGGGGTCAGTTGACTCCAGTTCTTTGCAACCCCATGGAGTGTAGCCTGCCAGACTCCCCTATCCATGGAATTCTCAGGCAAGAATACTGGAGTAGGTTGCCACCTTCTTCTTCAAGGGATCTTCCCGGCCCAGGGATTGAATGGGCATCTCCAACATGTGTGTTCTGCATTGGCAGTTGGATTCTTTACCACTGTGCCAACTGGGAAGCCTGAATACAAATGTAGGTAGCCCCAATTAATGCTGGCAACCATTACATGATCATGAGAGTACACAGTCAATGTTGGGTAATGTTGATACTAGCAAAAAGGTAGAGTTGAGCAAACAAGAGAGAAATGAAGTTTGATGAAACTACATGTGAAGACTATTTCTTAATTTTTGAATTCCAAAAAATTTTTGAATTCTGAAAAATTTTGAAATTTTGAATTGAAAAATTCTGAAATTCTGAATGTTTGAATCCCATGAGCCAATGTACTCATAATTCAACATAAGTTAGAGGTTTTTTTTTCTATTCCTTTAAGCAAAAGCATCCTAAGTGACAGGGGGCTTCACTGATACCTGAGTTGGTAAAGAACTTGCCTGCAATGCAGGAGACCCCAGTTTGATTCCTGGGTCAGGAAGATCCGCTGGAGAAGGGATAGGCTACCCACTCCAGTATTCTCGGGCTTCCCTTGTGGCTCAGCTGGTAAAGAAACTGCCTGTGATGTGGGAGACCTGGGATTGATCCCTGGGTTGGGAAGATCCCCTGAAGAAGGGAAAGGCTACCCACTCCAGTATTCTGGCCTGGAGAGTTCCATGGACTGTATAGTACATGGAGTCACAAAGAGTTGGACATGACTGAGCAACTTTCTTCTTATAATTTGATACAAAATGTCAATCATTTGTGAAAAAAGATAAACTAATCAAATCCTATTTTCCCATGGATTTAACTTACCATGTCAAGGCAGTCTTTGTTTCTAATGAATTGTCACTGACAGTTTTGAAATTTGCTTTTGTTCAACTCAAGGTACACAGGTATCTTTGAACTTTCTTATTCACCAAGGAGAATCACCCTTTAAAAGCAGGAGTTGGAAACTACAGCTCACTTTTTTGTGAATAAAGCTTTACTGTAACATAGTTATGCCCATTCATTCATTTATTGTCAATGGCTGCTTTCACATGACAATGGCACAGTTGAGTAGTTGTGACAGAGACCATATGGCCCATAAAACTAAAATATGTACTATCCAGTTCTTTACAGAAAAGACACTTAACCCTGTAGTAAATAACTTTTCAAAAATGAAGACTGCATAGCTTATGGACCCTCAGTATGTGTCTGTTGATTGAATACCTGAACAAATATTACCCCTTTCCTGATTTAAAAGTTTGGATTTTGTACAATGATTTAGCTTAACATATACCTTAGAGATAAATGATCTAACTTTTTTACTAAGTTAAGCATACTCAAAAGCAGAGACATTACTTTGCCAACAAAGGTTCGTCTAGTCAAGGCTATGGTTTTCCCAGTGGTCATGTATGGATGTGAAAGTTGGACTGTGAAGAAAGCTGAGCGCCAAACAATTGATGCTTTTGAACTGCGGTGTTGGAGAAGACTCTTGAGAGTTCCTTGGACTGAAACTCCAATACTTTGCCCACCTCATGAGAAGAGTTGACTCATTGGAAAAGACTCTGATGCTGGGAGGGACTGGGGACAGGAGGAGAAGGGGACGACAGAGGATGAGATGGCTGGATGGCATCACCAACTCGATGGATATGAGTTTGGGTGAACTCTGGGAGTTGGTGATGGACAGGGAGGCCTGGTATGCTGCAATTCATGGGGTCGCAAAGAGTCGGACACGACTGAGCTACTGAACTGAACTGAACTGAAACATACTTCTCAGAAACTTGCATCTAGGACTGTCAGTATACTTTGTTCAATTTAGTTTAAAAAACTTTCAAAACAGATAGTCTTGCCTTCTTTTGTGCAAATACTTTGATCAACACTGTAAAGGAAGGAGTCAAATCTTTTTCAAGAAGACACATTTAATATAACTTGCTTATACATTTTTGATATTCACTTATATCCAGCTTTCCTTCCTTTCTGGAAACAGAGAGAAATGTATTTCTTGGGTCTACTCTGTCCCCCTTAATGTTGGGCAAGGCCAGGTAATTAGATCTGTCCAATAGCCTGTGAAGAGAAGTGAATTTATGTCACCTTGAGTATGAGCCTTGAAACTATCGTATCAAAAGAATTTGGATCACTAAGTTATCATATTAAAGTCAAATTTCCTGAAAAGTCACTCTACTCATAGAGGAACTTCTCAGGAATGAGAAACTTCTACTGGGTTAAACTACTGAAATTTAGGGGTTGTTACTACAACAACATCTATTTCTGCTTTATTGACTATGCCAAAACCTTTGACTGTGTGGATCACAATAAACTGTGGAAAATTCTGAAAGAGATGGGAATACCAGACCACCTGACCTGCTTCTTGAGAAATCTGTATGCAGGTCAGGAAGCAACAGTTAGAACTGGACATGGAACAACAGACTGGTTCCAAACAGGAAAAGGAGTACGTCAAGGCTATATACCATCAGCCTACTTATTTAACTTATATGCAGAGTACATCATGAGAAATGCTGGGCTGGATGAAGCACAAGCTGGAATCAAGATTGCCGGGAGAAATATCAATAACTTCAGATATGCAAATGATACCACCCTTATGGCAGAAAGTGAAGAACTAAAGAGCCTCTTGATGAAAGTGAAAGAGGAGAGTGAAAAAGTTGGCTTAAAGCTCAACATTCAAAAAACTAAAATCATGGTATCCGGTCCCATCACTTCATGGAAAATAGATGGGAAAACAGTGGAAACAGTGGCTGACTTTATTTTGGTGGGGCTCCAAAGTCACTATAAATGGTGATTGCAGCCATGAATTTAAAAGATGCTTGCTCCTTGGAAGGAAATTTATGACCAACCTAGACAGCATATTAAAAAGCAGAGACATTACTTTGTCAACAAAAGTCCATCTAGTCAAGGCTATGGGTTTTCCAGTAGTCATGTATGGATGTGAAAGTTGGACTATAAATAAAGCTGAGCACTGAAGAATTGATCCTTTTGAAATGTGATGTTGGAGAAGACTCTTGAGAGTCCCTTGGACTGCAAGGAGATCCAACCAGTCCATTCTAAAGGAGACCAGTCCTGGGTGTTCATTGGAAGGACTGATGTTGAAGCTGAAACTCCAATACTTTGGCCACTTGATGCAAAGAGCTGACTCATTTAAAAGACTCTGATGCTGGGAAAGATTGAGGGCAGGAGGAGAAGGGGATGACAGAGGATGAGATGGCTGGATGGCATCACCGACTCAATGGACATGAGTTTGGGTAAACTCTGGGATTTGGTTATGGACAGGGAGGCCTGGCGTGCTGTAGTCCATGGGGTTGCAAAGAGTCGGACATGACTGTGCAACTGAACTGAACTGAACTGAACTACAGTATAGGGCTTCCTGGGTAATGCTAGTGGTAAAGAACCCTCCTGCCAATGCAGGAGATGCAAGAGACATGGGTTTGATCCCTGAGTCTGGAAGATCCCCTGGAGGAGGGCATGGCAACCCACTCCAGTATTCTTGCCTGGAGAATCCCATGGACAGAGGAGTCTAGTGGGCTGCAGTCCATGGGGTCGCAAAGAGTTGGATATGACTGAAGCAACTTAGCACACATGCACTCACTACAGTATAACCTAGACTAGCTTCACTAACACATAACTGAAATAACTCATTACACATCTACTTCTGCATAACCACATGTATGAAAATATGCAGTGTTACACAGAAGAATAGGTATTTTTTTAAACCCGAATTAAACCAAATCCCATCTTGCTTATGCTTGCATGCTTCTGAGTATAGAAGTAAGAGAGTCCCTGAATTTCAGAAACAAATTATCTAACTGAAAAGGAAAAAAAAAAAGAGAGAGAGAGAAACAAATTATTTATCCCCACAACGGAGGGTTAAGTGACAACCATGAGTAAGGTGGGAGGGATTATATTGTAAAACTTTTCAAGTAATGTACTTTGAGCTCATATTCTTGGTATGTGTAGGTGGCTAGTTAGGAAAGCTTATCACAGATTTCTGATAATGGGCTTTGTATTTCTCTCAGTTCCAGTGGGGAGGAGGAAATGGAGAAGTATCAAGAGAGTTAGGTTACAAAATCAGTAAAATGGAAGTGACCTTGGAGGGTTACTCAGTCCATTCTGTTTTTACCCAAGCCAGGTTTGAGCCAGTCTAAACAGAAGAATAAAAGTATATTGTTGAAAGATTCCCCAGACTTCTTCAGTGACTAATCGTGACATTTAAAAGTGTTTCAGGGCCCATCCAGTCCATATTTTGTTCTCCAATAGTGATGTCAGAAACAGTTCTATAGGAAAGTAAAGCATTCGTGTTCAAGCTTAGGGAACTAGCTCAAACATACTTAATTTGTCATTAACTTACTGTTATAAAGCTTTTGCCAATGAATCTGCTTTTATCATTGATCTGGAAAAATAAAGTTCCTCCCAATAAAATCCCTTGAAATGACTATTATCTTACCAAAAGGTCTCTTATTCAGCCAATGTCAACTTACCCTTCTCTATTCATAGTGGAAGACGAAAATAATTGTTGAAAGGGATTCATAGCTATGGCCATGAATCAGGTGCTGCTACAAAGGCTGGCAAACTAAAGTCTTGCCAACAAAATTTACACAGCTTGTTATGGGTAGTACAGACCTGGGTTTGGTATGGTCTTATTACTCTCAGTGATGCAATAAAATACTGGTAAGTTAAATGTTCATTCAGTGAAAATCAAGAAAACCATCACTAGTCTACTATTCCCAGCTACTATAATGTTGACTATATATTTGGATATTTTCTTTCCTACTTGACTGTGTATTTATTTAAGGGATAGGGAGCTGCAAAGACCATAGGAGGGAAATATATATCTCAGAGAGGCAGGGAGTAATTTTCCCATTCTCATCCCCATAGACATACAGGTCTAAAGGAAATGCAAGCCAAAAGAAATAAATCACTGGCAGAGGCCAACAAACTTTCATTTAGACAATAGCCTTAACTCTTCACTTTATTCTTTTCTCTCTGTTATCTCTCCTTTCCAGTCTTGGATGCAAAAATACATTAGTCATCAATTTATTTCCTGTGACAAATCTTTACTCCTTTACCCTATCAATCCATTAAATAAACCCCAATTATATTGGTGCTCTCTTCACAAAAAGAGCAGTCTGCCCCAGGGAAAAGGTGGACTTATACCACTGCCAAGGAACAAATGAACAGTAATGACAACTCAGGGAGAAGGGGGAACTTTCTGGGTTACTCTCCCATCACTCCTGACCACACTATCTGGTCTTGTGAGCCCAGCTTGCAGCAGTTGATTATTTTTAACTTTAAAAACATCTTAAAATGCAAGCTCTTATGGTATGACTAGAAGAATTCATGGCTCAAATAAGTATTCGGTTCAGTCGCTCAGTCGTGTCCGACTCTTTGTGATCCCATGGACTGCAGCACACCAGGCTTCCCTGTCCATCACCAACTCCCGAAGTCTACTCAAACTCCTGTCCGTCAAGTCAGTGATGCCATCCAACCATCTCATCTTCTGTCATCCCCTTCTCCTCCCACCTTCAATCTCTCCCAGCATCAGGGTCTTTTCAAATGAGTCAGTTCTTCACATCAGGTGCCCAAAGTACTGCAGTTTCACCTTCAGTATCAGTCCTTCCAATGAATATTCAAGACTGATTTCCTTTAGGATTAACAGGTTGGATCTCCTTGAAGTCCAAGGGACTCTCAAGAGTCTTCTTCAACACCACAATTCAAAAGCATCAATTATTTGTTCAAAAGCAAATAAGTGTAGCCTGTAAATAAACCTACTCAGACATCCAAAGCTGACAGAGTATCTGTCACTCATCTGCCAATCTCATAAGTCCTTCTAATAGTCAGAACTGACATATTTCCTATGCTTCTCAGAGAATATTCTTCATACTGAAGTACTAAAGTGGAAATCTGAATTTCAGAGATTTTTTGACTATGTTTACCCTGGAGATTAATTTGAATACAAACACATCCACATTTATTCTTTCTCCCTCTCCTAGAGTATCTCCTTCCACCTCAAAATCCCTACTAGATGTGGCTGGAATGTAGACTACTCACCAAAACCCTTTTCTTTTCTTTAGTTTCAACAGGCCAGCTCAGTGCCCTCAGTCTTGTTTATCTATTCTCCTCTTGTTTGCTTTTCTGAAGACAGAAGCTATCTCAGGGCACTATGCCCTATCTCATTTCTCAGCTCACAGATGCATCCTTTGAATAGACCTTATTTTGCCAAACTTATATTTTACTGTTTTTTTTGTATTCATACATGCATTAATGAATTTACCTTTTCTTCTATTGATAAAAGGAGTAGGTGGATATTAATTTGACTTTATTCTTTAGATTTCATAAAATATCTTGGAATTGGATTTTCTTCCTGTTGAAAATTTATCCATAATGGATAGTTACTGAACTTCTTCTTCCCAACCCCCATATACATACACACGCAAAGAGAACTCCATTGATGGTCACATGAAGGGAAAATGGAAGTTAACATCAGTAGTTTTAAGGGGTATATGTATTTGTGTGCAGGTGTGCTTGAGAAATGTTAGATACCTGACTTCTAACTTCAGCATATGAAACAAACTTAGAAAAAAAAATATATATATACACACACACACACACGTATGAAGATATATGTATGTGTGTATATGTAATTTATTGAACTGAAATTCACATAGCATACAATCACCTTAAAGTGAACATTTTAGTGGAATTTAGTACATTTAGAAAGTTGTGCAACTACCAGCTTTATTTAGTTCCAAAAAATTTCTATCACTCCCCAAACAAAACTCCACAGCCATTAAGCACTTTATCTCTCATTTTCCCCTTATCTAAGCCCCTGGTAACCACTAATATAATTTCTATCTCTATGAATTTGCTTAATTTGGATTTTTGATATAAATGGATCATACAATGTGTGGCCTTCTGTGTCTGGTTTCTTTCACTTAAGATAATGTTTTCAGGGTTCATCTATATGGAATGGATTGGTACTTTATTCTTTTTTATGACTAAATAATAGTCCATTATATGGATATACATCAAATTGTCTTTCTATTCATCCATTTATGGACACTGAGCTTTTCCCTACTTTTGGCTACACCGTGAACAGTGTTGCTATGAAAATGTATGTACACGTATTTGTTGGAGTCCTTACTTTTGATTCTTTTGATTCTTAGGGATATATATCTAGGAGAATTACTGAGTCATGTGGTGATTCTATTTTCAATATTTTTTAGGAACTGTCAACATGTTTTCAATAGTGGCTGAACAAATTTACTTTCCCACCAGTAATGCACAAGGATTACAATTTTTCTATATCTTTGTTAATACTAGTTATTTTAAAAATCATTATTATAGCCATCCTCATTATAGCATGAAATGACACCTCCTTGTGGTTTTGAATTGCATTTCCATAATGACTAATGATATCAAGAATATTCTCATGTGCTTGTTGGTGAGTTTTATATCTTCTTTGGAGAAATGACTATTTAAGTCCTTTGCCCCTTTGAAAAAAATTGGGTTGTTTATCTTTTTGATGCTAAGTTGTAAATTCTCTATATATTCTGGATACTAAATTGTTATCAGATATATAATTTGAAAATATTCTCTCTCATTGTATAGGCTGTCTTTTCTCTTTCTTGATCATGTCTTTGATGTACAATTTTATTTTAATTTTTGATGAAATTAACAACTATTTAAAGTATACGCTAATTCAATATTATGTGCTCCTAAAAGAGAAGGATGAAGAGGGATAAAAGAGACATAAATGGGATAGGAGGTTGAGGAGAAAAGAAAAGGCAGTATATACAAAGGAAAGATGGTTAAGAGGCCAATGGGAAGGAAGACACAGAAAAAGCACAAGTCACAGAAAAGGTAGAGAAGAGAGATTAAGATATAGAAAGTGCCTGTGTGGATGGCCATTGAAGCAGGGTGTGAGGGACAGAAGGGTTTATTTTGTTCAAAAGTATTAAATAAACTACTGTTTCCACACTCTGCTTTTTCTTGGTAATCAGCTTTGGAGCCTCAGCAACTTTTTAGCGTTGTTATCTAAAACACCAGTGAGTGAATTTGCCATTACTCAAAACTGTTTATTTTTAACATTTATGAGTGCCTTCTCTGAATAGAACAGTCCACCACAGTAAAAAAATTCACTTTTTGAGCTGCCTCAGCAGTATTGAAGGCAACAAGTAAATTGTCCAATGTCACACAAATAGAACATAGATGGGGTTTAAATTATTTTTGTATGTTCTGTGCTTTCCTATAACACAGAATTCCATCACATATATTTAATCTGAAAGAGCAGATAATCCAAAACTTATTATATATCATATATTAACATTTTCAATAACAGATATTGCTTCTCAATTAAATTTGGCAGGATAGTATTAAATTAGTTTCTATTCCCCAAGCACACACCAATGGCAAGTGCAGCCCACAAGTGTGCTGGAAACCAAAAAGTAAGTAACTGGGGTTTGAAATCTGCTGTGGAGAATTTACAGAGTGGATAATTGAAGTTGATTCTAACTTGAAGTTGATGCTCCCTGATTCCCTGTTCATATGGCAACAGTCCCTTAATCTCTATGTTTTACAGCATTTTTCTTGCCTCCTACATCACTCCACCTCTTAGTCACTCTACAACCTGAAAGAACAAATTGATGCAGTATCCAGTAAATAAATGTATTGACAACCCATGGATCAAACTTTGATGTTCCTATCCTTACTTTAAAATCAGGTAAATATAAATTAGGTTAATTTTTATTTATGTATTGCCCTCAATTCATTTTCTACTCTGTGGGTCAGTGACCCCTGACAGATAAAAGGATCTTTCCATCACAGTGATAGAGGCTGGAAAGCAGCACCATCGAACACATGACCCTAGTGCAAAGACTGGAAGAGAGCAGGTGGCTCAGCTGCCCTGTATAAATAAAGGCAAAGAGACAAGTATGGTGAGTGAAGTCCCCAGGGTAAAGGGACTATAAGACCAAGGTTAACCAAAGAAAACCAGATAGGAAAAAAAAAAAAAGCCTGAAGACATAAGTTACTGTGTGATTGTGTGATGACATGAGTACCAATAAATAAAAAGGAATAGAAATGTTAAATTGAACGAGATATGGAGTTTACGGATGAGGAAGACAAAGCTGAAAGAAGCTGTAACTTGGCCACAATCATCAAACAATCAAGGATATTTACAGAACTAAGAGTGGTAAAAACACTAATCCAGATTATTCTTCATCCGTCATTTATCCAAGACTGCTGTCTTACAAGGGTGAGACTTGTCATATTCCTTTCCTTTCAGGATAAAGGAATAAAGCTTCCCAGTAAACACTTGGCCAATAGTGAGAAGGGTGGCAAGTGATTATAAAGAAGCAAAACCTCATTGTTAATAGCATTTACAATAACTACCGTGAGCTGAAATCTGGCTAGAACAAAATGAAGCTTCAAAACAGTTCAACAATAACAAGTACATGACAAATTTAGTTAAAGTCAAGTGTAAATCAAAGAAAAACATTATTTCCTTTGAGAGAACACATCCATAAAATGTTCACATTCCCTGGCTTAATCATTCCACATTATAATGCCTCTAAACATCATTTGGACTTGAAGAAATACCACGAGCACAGTAGAAATCCATTTCTGGAATGAGCAATATTGTTATCAATTAATACCTCTAACACTTCACTCATGATAAACAGGTTCATTAACAATTAAGCAGTATTTAGCATACGATAACAGCATCATGTTGGCAATACATAAATTAGCCATTAAAAGGAATCAAAACTTTAGAGTAAGAATCTTTCAATCAAAAGAAAAGAGTAAGGAAACACTTTGTGCCTACACCTAAATTAGTCCATCGATGTGCTTATTTATAATGCCGACCATCAAAATTCTTTCATACCAAGTTTTCTGGCCATATAGATTTAAAGTGATGATGAATATTAAAAACCACCCCGTCAGAACCTAATGCATTTAATTAGTTGATTGTAGGTGTTAAATACTCTTTTCTTTTTGATAGATTACCCCCAAAGAGTGGGCTAGCAACCCCAACTTGCTAATTGAATTTTGATATTTCTCCAAAGCTGTCCCCTCCCCTTGAACTAATTGAATTTACAAGCAGTTAATTCTGACAGGTTCAGTAATATCTGCCAAACTCCCTTCATATTTTGTTAAATTATGAAAACTTAGCTAGTGTGTCATGCCCTGGGGAAATACTGTATATCTGAATAGTCCTTCCCAGGAGGACTGAAGTTATAAAGGAATATGATTTATCTCAATATATGTTAAAAATGTCCAGTAGTAGATTTGATATTTGATACATCCAATGACAAAATAATTTTCAAAATGTTCTACGTTGGTATATGTGCACAGTTCTTTTCTCATAATGTCATATCTGAACTAGTAGATATGAATCTACATTAAAGCAAGAGCAGGTAGACTTTCTATTGTTAGCTGTAATAGAGATAGCTCACTTAGCACAGGGATTCCATTTCTAGCTAAGCTAAAAAGTATCACCCTTCATAATCTGCTGAAGCTTCCAGTAGGGCAAATGCATTTTCTTAACCAAAAAGCCCAGGCTCATTGCAGAAGAAGAAAGGAAAGCCTTATTAATTAAGACCTCAAGAATGTGAAATTCCTGAGTCAACTTTGAAGGGCTTGAGATTTCAAAAGAAGTTTGCTGAGTAAATTAACAAATACTATTGGAGGAGAGATGCTTGAGGACTTAAGGGAACGAATGATTTTTCAAGCACTTTGGAAGCGTTATTTACATACAGATAATTACTACGTGCAAAGAGCTGTAGAACCTGGAAAAAGGAGTGGATTTGAGTCAAAAAATGTGCTTAGTACAAATTACTTCCTTAATCTAAGCCCTGGACTATTCATCTATAAAACCAAGATAATCATATTATTTCACAACATTGTGTGAGGCCTGAGATAATACACATGAGTCATTGTAAACTTTTAGAAGCTAAATAAATACTGGATATTTTCTATCATCTGACTAAAATAATAAACTTATGAAACAACTTTAGAAACATTATATCCTCTAAATTTTATAGATGAGGCAACTAGAGCACAGAATATTCAAGAGACTCATCCATGGGTAAAGTGAAAAGTGAAAGTGAAAGTCCTTCAGTTGTGTCCAACTCTTTGCAACCCCATGGACTATACAGTCCATGGAATTCTCCAGGCCAGAATACTGGAGTGGGTAGCCTTTCCCTTCTCCAGGGGATGTTCCTAGCCCAGGGATTGAACCCAGGTCTCCCGCATTGCAGGCAGATTCTTTACCAGATGAGCCACCAGTGAAGCCCCATCCATGGGTGCATAGCTAGTTAATGGTAGAGTGGAACTACTACCAATATTCTCATCTGTAATCATAGCAGTTTCTCCAAAAGGCCACTGTGCTTCCTTGCTTTCTCATAGCTTGAATTACTTTAAAAGATACCTATTAACAAAATGATGTTTCTCTTTACATACTCATTTTTCCTTTAGAATTTTAGGCTTGAACGTTTAATAAATATTTATTGAGCACCAGCTATACTCAAGTCACTGTGGTAGGTGCTAGAAACAAGAAATTATCTCTGCCTATAAAGAATTCTTACTCTAAACGGAAATTCCCTGTCCCTGCTCTCAAGCACTCATTGCCTTTATTCTGGCCTTCGGCTGATAAAGATAGCCCTCACTGTTGCACTCTATACAGGCAGGCTTGAGCTGCCCCTAAGCATCCATGCCCAAAAAAGACTTCCTCCTCTCCTGTAACCTATCTGGGGCTCTTAGGTATCAAGAAAACTGATAAAAGTCATACTTCATTTTGGTTCATGGTACCTGATTCTGAGTTATGCCACAGAAATTATTTCTGGTAGTCACTTTCCTGCAGTTGAAGAGGAATGAAGAGGGGAGATTATTACATGACATCAGACAGCAAGGAGGGGAAGTGGAAGATGTGTGGGGGGTGGTGGGGAGTATGCAGCAATGACCTTAAATCCTTTCAGCTAGTGAGATGTTTCTATTCTAGAACCAGAAAAGCTAGCTGATTCACCATATCACATATATCAAGGTCTCCCTCTCTATTAGGCCTTGATTTCCAAATAGAAGAGCCAATTTCTGGTGAAAACCTGAGAGGGAAGGAGAAGCCAGCTGTCCAGAAAACTGAAAATCAAGTAAAGGGGAAGCTGGACGGGGATAACTTCATAAGCAGACAGAATTGTACAATACCCAAATTTCTGTTCCAGAACTTAACTCCCTGTGTGACCTTGGGCAAGTCATCTAACGTGAGTCTCAGTCTCCTCATCTCTAAAGTCGTCATTAGTAGCACCTACCTCAAATGGTCAAGAATCTGCCTGCAATGCAGGAAACACAGGTTTGATCCCTGGGTTGGGAAGATCCCCTGGAGAAGGGAATACCCACTCCAATATTCTTGCCTGGAGAATTCCATGGACAGAGAGGAACCTGGCGGGCTACAGTCCATGGAGTCAAAGAGTTGGATAGGACTTACCGACTAAACCACACACCACAAATAAGATAATGAATGCCAGGTGTCTGACTTGTGTTTGGCACTCAGTAAATGCTAGTTTCCTTCCCATTGTTGTCAGTTCACCTCCAAACACACCTTCACCTCCAACTTCATTGCATCTGTGGTGAAAACTACAAAATGTGGAGACCTTCCCACCACCCTACCAGAAGAGTAAGGAGGACCAGCCACCTGGGGCACCCTGTGTTTTATGTATCCTGGAGGATGTCAATAATCATTTTCTTCAAATTTCAGGCCATCTCATCAGAGTGTTAGTAGGGGAATCAGATGATTAGTGACTAGATGAATAATTGGCTGTGTAAACTGTAGATCTAAAAGGAATGGGGTATGTATGGGAATTAAGTTATTTAATTAAGTTGTAATTAGTGACTGAAGATTTCAACATACCTACTAATTCTATTAGAGCATGAATTTAATCTCTTTCATTAAAGTATATGTATTTATAATATCTACATCTATAGCTATCAACATATCTGGCTATATAATCTTGACCCAAAGTCTGTAGTCCTGAATTTTTCATAGATAATATGTTCTGTGGGAACATATTCTGAGTATAATTGAGGGCCTGACTGCACCCTGGGATTCCCTTAGAACATACTCCATCATAGCAGGGAATTCAACAAAAGGGCCATCTTCAATAATTCAAGGGGTTTACTTTGACAAAAGTAGGAGAGAATTTCTATATATTATCATTTGATGACTTATATTGAGGGTCATCCAACCACACTCACCCCAAATTCTGTGGAGGTTCTGAATTAGCTAATCACTCCCCAACTAGGCTCATCTAGTGTCTCTGCTACTCAGTCCCCGTATTCCAGCCACACTGAGCAGCTTTATACTCCTCGAATATGCCATGTCAAGATCCTCACAAATGACACTCCCTTTGCCAAGAACACCTGTGACCCATTCTTCATGATTTGTATCCCTAACATCAGAAAAATAGACCAGAGGAGAGAAACAGAGTCCAAGGAGGGAGATTATAAAGGAATTGTTTAAACTCAACAGCACAATTCCATAGAAGTCTCTTCCAGTGCTAGCATCCTCATCCTCAAATTAAGAGTAGTCTCTGCCCCTTCTGGAAGAAAATTTAGGGTAACTAGGGCTTCCCTCAAAGTTCAGTTGGTAAAGAATCTGCCTGCAATGCAGAAGATCCAGGTTCGATTCCTGGGTTGGAAAGATCCCCTGAAGAAGGAAGTGGCAACCCACTCCAGTATTCTTGCCTGGAGAATACTATGGACAGAGGAGCCTGGTGGGCTACAGACTGTGGGATCACAACAGTCGAGTACAAGACTTAGTGACTAAACCACCACCAGTAAGTCTCCAGTTCTTTGGGATAATTTAGATTAATATCTGTACTAATATGTAGCTATATTGGGCTCAGAAACCTGAAGTCACCCTGAGCTCCCCACCGAGCAGGCCATGCTTACTAATAAACTTGACAATGTAGCAGACAATGTAGTGGTGGAGATTTAGAGACTGACACCTTTTGGTTTAAATCCTGACTCCAATACATACTAGCTATGTGACTTTGGGCAAATAACTTCCCCTTTCTGGACCTCGGTGTTCTCCACCACCAAACATGATGGTCGTGATGGTTTAGTCGCTAGGTCGTGTCTGACTCTTGTGACGCCATGAACTATAGCTCCTCTAGACTCCTCTGTCCATGGGATTTCCTAAACAAGAATACTGGAGTGGGTTGCCATTTCCTCCTCCCGGGAATCTTCCCAACCCAGGAATCCAACCCAGGTCCCCTGCATTGGCAGGCAGACTCTTTACCGCTGAGCCACCAGGGACGTGGATAATAATAACTCTCCAGGCAGTAGCTGTGAACATTAAATGATATCATTCATTTGAGAGCTCAAAACAATGCCCGATACATAGAAAATGCTCAGTTTAAAATTAGTACAATTATTTTCACTTTGGTCCTTGATCCTGGGATACAACTCTGCTCATACATCCATAGAACAATTATAGATCATTTAATTTTTGCTAGATGCCAGTGATACAAAGAAGAATAGGATATGTTCTTATTCTCAGCTCTCAGTCTGGTGAGGGAAACAACCATATAAGCAGCTGAGTATATTATCATCAGCTGTATAGGAAACGATTTTACCAAGTAAAATAGAACGTATTCTATGGCACAGTGAACATGCAACAAGCTGTAAGTACAGCACTACGAATAGAGTTTTACTGGCAAAAAGGAGACCAGTGGAGAAAAAGTAGATTGTCAAAAAAAGCCTAGCTGTTCACACATATAAACTATCCAAAAACCCCTGTATTACTGATAGTGGACTGACTGGTACACCTACAAGCTTGAAAGACAGCACTGGATACCCTTATTTAAAATAATCTTCAGACAGCAAGAATGAACCACAGCCGAGCTGACTCCTTAAGATATGTCTAGGCTAAGGCAGCCTTCTTAGAGCTAGAAAATAGGTCAGTTCTTCAGAAGCAGCTGGGAGTAGGAGTAGCATAGAACTGTGATCGTCAGGGCCTTCCCCTCAAAGCTTCCAGATTTAGATAACACATGCCTACATGTTTTCTCTTAAATATCTATACATTTCATTGATCTCTTATAAAATAGTTCTCCATCATACCAGATCTGCCAAACTTTCCTTATAACTTATGAGTTTAAGCAAACACTGAGTTCATAATTTCTTTGCTTCAGTTCCAAGGCTGAACTCTCATGACAGGTTTTTTCTTATAAATCAATAGTTACACAAATCTCAGTAGAAGGGGGTCAGTGTTATGAGAGAACACCTCCCCCACTGGTGCACACACACACACAGGTACACACACACCACTTCCTTGGCCACTCCTTCACCTAACCACAGAAGTAAGTGAATGGTGCACTAGCACCTTCTACAAAGCATTATGGCAGCTTCAAATAGGAATAAAAATCTCCATATACTCTTTTCAAGAAGTCAATGTGGGAATTCTTTATCTTTTATTTTAAAAATACTTTCAGATGGCTTTAATCAAGCTAAACCAGAGTGGACCTGAAGAAAATCAAATAGTGAAGGGTTCTTATTTTTGATTCTATTTTTTTTCTTGTAAAAGCTGTAAGTGCTTTATTTTCCTTCTTCTTGGCTTGTCTTTGTGATTAAGGGGATCTGTATTCATCGAGAATTCTAAGAGTCTTGACCTGCAGCAAGCAGATGTTTGTGTTCTGTAAAGGCAGGCAGTCAACATCATTTACTGCTCACCGTCTGTTTGTAAAGGCCCTTCCTGACATCATGAAGACAATTCAGTCTATAAAATGTGACAAAACAAACATGCATGAGATGACTTAATACCAGCTACAGAAAACATGTCAGCAAAAACAAACATCTGTATGAACATCTAGAATTATGGAGAGCACACAGAGAGGGAATGATGGGTTAGATGTAGTTAATTGGTGCTGGATACCTAGAGGTGAATTTTGAACCAGGTGTTCAAGGAGGGTCGGGCATAACTTAATAATATTGGAAATAGGAAGGAGGAGTACATGCAAATTCTGCAGACCAACTGTTACCTTTGTAGTTTAAAAGTTTTTGAAAATTTGTGTTAGCATTCCTATCCAGGAAAGGCCATTCTGATATTAGTCATATATTGATGTAACAGTCCATTCCTTCCTTCAGTATCTGTGGGGGGTTGATTCCAGGACCTCCCACGGATACCAAAATCCACAGACGCTTAACTCCCTTAGATAAAATGACATAGTACAGTCAGCCCTCTAAGGAACCTAGGGGCTGACTGTATTTTAAAAAGACAAAGTGAAGTCCAAGTGAAGTTGCTCAGTTGTGTCCAACTCTTTGCGACCCCATGGACTGTAGCCTACAAGGCTCCTCTCTCCATGGAATTTTCCAGGCAAGAGTACTGGAGTGGGTTGCCATTTCCTTCCCCAGGGGATCTTCCCAGCCCAGGGATCAAACCCTGGTCTCCCGTATTGCAGGCAGACGCTTTACAGTCTGAGCCACCAGGGAAGCTAAAAAGACATAAAATCTATATTACTCACACAAAAGACATTACTACCTGGGACTATTTGTGGCTGTATGACCAACACATACTAATAAAAACCAACCCTCTACATTTACCAAGATAATGTAGTAAACACTTATTAGAAGCACATTCATTTATCCAATGGACCTTCATAGCTCCATAAGAAAATTTTAAATTCATCATGAAAATATATCACTCAATACTTTTTTTTTGGCTGTGCCACGTGGCATCCGGGATTCTAGTTCCCCAGCTAGGGATCAAACCTGTGCCCCCTGCATTGGAAATGAAGAGGCTTAACCACTGGACCACCAGAGAAGTCCCACTCAACATTTTTCACATGCATAGTTTAATTGATGGACTCTGACAGTTTTCCGTGAGACATCAGTAGCTGGTAAACACACAGCTCTTGGAGAATTATTGAAAGTAATTCACTAGGGGAAAGGGCAAAGAAAAAGAGTTACAACCGCTGTCACTGGACAATTTGGGGTATGGAGTATTTTATGAACTATATAACTTAACGAGAAAAAGTTCCTCATTCTGAAATCAAACCACCTGAGCTTGCATCCTGGATTTGCTACTTACTAGCTATGTAACTTGGGGGAAATCACTTGACTTCTCTGCCTCAGTTTCCTCATCTGCAAAATGGAGCTAATACTGGTACCTACATTGCAGCACTGGTGGGAGAATGAAATATATGTCACATATTCAGCACATGTCTGCCACACAGTAAACGTTCATTCTTACAATGAAGGAGAGGTTTGAGATGAAAGTTGTGGCTATGGGAAAAGATAAGATTAACACAGCAAAATAAAAAATTATAAAGACAACTTTCTTGGAGTTCTAAGAGAGGCATAGTTTTTATATTTGGTCCTGCTATTACAGCTAAACACAGTAACAGATTCATGTCCATCAACACATTGTAACTGCCAGCTGCTATCAACACTAGGAGACTCTTCATATGTCAAAGGATTGTTTTTTAAAAATAAGTAATGCCAAATATTGATGATACTTGGCTCATTCATAGATGAGAGTAGACTGACAAGCTTTAGTTAAGACAGATTAAAAGATGCACATGAAAGCCTGGGGCAATACTAGATGTCAAGGAGGAGCTGTGGTTTTACGATGATAGTTCTGTTAAACCTGTCAGTGTTCTATCCCTACTCCTTTGTTCAAAGGAAATCTCTAAGAAGCCAAATTTTACACAAAGTGACTCCATCCTCCACAATCATAGTAATTACTGACCCCCAAGTCAATCATTGCAAGAATGGCCAGAAACTCTGACAAATAATCTGGATTCATCTAATACTCCCTTTTGGAAATGGAAACAATGTAATACTATGAAAACAAGGCAATGAACAAAGAGAATCTTGCAACCTAATACTGAAAAAATAATCAGGACATGCTATGAGACAAAACTAGAGTCATGAGGAAATTAAGGTCAAGAGAGAATTGTGATGAAGAAAAAAATATGAGTAAGCAGAACATGGGATAGAGAGGAAAGGTATATGAAGTAGAAGATTAGAAAGCAGAGGTGGGATGGGGAGTGGGAGGGAGGCTTAAGAGGGAGGGGATATATGTATACATATAGTTGATTCACTTCCACCACAACCTTGTAAAGCAATTGTATTTCAATTAAAAAAAGAAAAAAAAAAAGCTCTTGGTATTTGCCACACAAAAAAAATGGAAAAAAAAAAAATAAAGAATGCCTTTTTGTAGGAGGGGAGAAAGAAAGTAGATCCTCTGAAAATCACCTACCCTGATGTTAAGATCTCTGAAACTGGCTTGGATGCTGAATTTTCTTCTAGTTTTAATCTCTATGTGGCCCAACGTTCCTATTGCTTTTGTTCTTTTACCAGCTCAGTTTCACTGCTGTGGCTTTAAAGACTCACATTCACCTCTCAATGCCTTAGATTATTCAACTGAAAAATTAGGATTATAGGGTTTCCCATACCCATTATCCTCTTGCCATTAGTATTTTCTGAGTGCAAAGCTACCCGGTTAGAGACTACATTCCCCAGTCACCTTACTGCCAGGCATGGCCAGGTGACTAAGTTCTCACCAACAACTTGTGAACAAAACTGATGTACATAACTTCCTCCTCATTTTCTAGGAATAAGATTTTTTGCTCTGAACTCTTGCTTATTTCTCTTCCCACAACTGTGAATAAAAAGACAGCAGAAACTATGTAAAAGGACAATGCTCTAGGTTAGGGGCTGGCACACTTTTTGTTTTTTAAAAAAAGGCTAGAGGATAAATAATTTAGGCTTTGTAATTCACAAAGTTTCTGTCAAAAGTACTCAATTTCATTGCTGTAGGACTAAATCAGCCATAGAGAAGATGTAAACAAATGATGGTGGGGAGGCGGTCCTAAGATGGCGGAGGAACAGGACGGGGAGACCACTTTCTCTCTGACAAGTTCATCGAAAGAACATTTCAACGCTGAGTAAATTCCACAAAACAACTTCTGAATGCCGCAGAGGACATCAGGCACCCAGAAAAGCAGCCCGTTGTCTTCAAAAGGAGGTAGGAAAAAATATAAAAGACAAAAAGAGAGACAAAAGAGGTAGGGATGGAGCTCCGTCCCGGGAATGGAGTCTTAAAAAGAGAGAAGTTTCCAAACACCAGGAAACACTCTCACTGCCGAGTCTGTGGCGAGCCTTGGAACCACAGAGGGCAACATAACTAGGAGGAAAAATAAATTAATAATTAAAACCCACAGATTATGTACCCAACAGTAAATCCTCCAGCGGAGCAGCAGCACAGACGCCTGCACCCGCCACTAGCAAGTGGGGGCTGGACAGGGAGGCGCGGGCTGCGTTGCTTACAGTAAGGCCCAGGCCTGAATGCCCCGAGGGCAATCTGAGGTTACTAACTTGGGCTAGCAAACCAGACTATGGGATAGCTACCACGCGAAAAGCCCTAACCTAAGACACCGCCAGGCCCGCTCACAGAACAAAGGACTGACTAGAGCTACGCGAAAAGCCGTAACCTAAGACATCGTCAGGCCTGCTCACAGAACAAAGAACTGAACAGAGCTAGCCGGCTGCAGACCATCCCCCTCTGGTGACAGGCAGCCAGAGCCGGAAGGGGGCAATCACGGCCCCAGAGAGGCATAATCTACCAAACTGCAAGCAGGCTTCGATGCTAACCAAGACTTCTTGGGATTCTGGACGGTCAACATCCGCCTGAGAAGGTGCGCCAGTTGTACACCCAGAAAACCAAGCAGCAGGGGCAGGGGAGGCAATAAGTTGCAGCGACCGTGCTCGCCAAACACCTGGTCACCTGAGCTGCTCAGACCTGGGAAGGGCACAAAACGCAGGCCCAACTGAGCCTGAGCCTCTGAGAACTACCCGAGTGCCTGAACCTGAACGGCTTAGACCTGGAAGGTGCATGCAGCCCAGGGCCAGCCTTGGACGGTTCCCAGCGGAGCAACCTAGAGCCTGAGCAGTGTGGGCAGGGGGGCACACGTGCTGTGAGAGGGGGCAGGCCCAGTGTGGCTGAGATACTGCAAGCACACGCCAGTGTTATTTGTTTGCACTGTCCCTCCCTCCCCACAGTGCAACTGAACAAGTGAGCCTAAAAAGTGTCCACCACTGCCCCCTTGTGTCAGGGTGGAAAATAGACACTGAAGAGACCAGCAAACAGAAGAAGCTAAAACCAAGGGAACCGCCTTGGAAGAGACAGGTGCAATAGATTAAAACCCTGTAGTTAGCACCAACTACATAGGAAGGGGCCTATAGATCTTGAGAAACATAAGCCGGACCAAGGAACTATCCGAAAATGAATTGACCCCACACTGCCCACAACACCAGAGAAAGTCCTAGATATATTTTTACTATCATTCTTTCTTTAATTTTTAAAATTTTTAAGTCCTCTATTACTCCTTTAATTTTCATTTTTATAACCTACTATTATTTTGCAAAAAAAAGAGACACTATTTTTTAAAGCAAACTTCATATATATATATATTTTTTATAATTTTTGTGACTATTTTTTTTCTTTTCTTTAATATTGTATTTTTGAAAATCCAACCTCTACTCTAGATTTTTAATCTTTGCTTTTTGGTATTTGTTATCAATTTTGTACCTTTAAGAACCCAATCTTCAGTACCCATTTTTACTTGGGAGTGAGATTACTGGCTGGACTTCTCTCTCCCGCTTTGGACTCTTCTTTTTCTCCACCAGGTTGCCTCTATCTCCTACCTCCCCCTTCTCTTCTCTACCCAACTCTGTGAATCTCTTTGTGTGTTCCAGATGGTGGAGAACACTTAGGGAAATGATTACTGGCTGGATCTGTCTCTCTCCTTTTGATTCCCCCCTTTATCTTCCTGGCCACCTCTGTCTCCTTCCTCCCTCTTCTCTTCTCTGTATAACTCCGTGAACATCTCTGAGCAGTCCAGACTGTGGAGCACACATAAGGAAGTGATTACTGGCTAGCTTGCTCTCTCCTCTTTTGATCCCATCTCATCTCATTCGGGTCACCTCTAACTCCCTCCTCCCTCTTCACCATGTAACTCTGTGAACCTCTCTGGTTGTCCCTCACTGTGGAGAAACTTTTCATCTTTAACCTAGATGTTTTATCAACAGTGCTGTATAGATGGAGAAGTCTCGAGGCTACCGTAAAAATAAGACTGAAAACCAGAAGCAGGAGGCTTAAGTCCAAATCCTGAGAACACCAGAGAACTACTGACTCCAGGGAACATTAATTGACAGGAGCTCATCAAATGCCTCCATACCTACACTGAAACCAAGCACCACCCAAGGGCCAACAAGTTCCAGAGCAAGACATACCACATAAACACAGCCCTGAGCTTCAATATACAGGCTGCCCAAAGTCACTCCAAACCCACTGACATCTCACAACTCATTACTGGACACTTCATTGCACTCCAGAGAGAAGAAATCCAGCTCAACCCACCAGAACACCAACACAAGCTTCCCTAATCAGAAAACATTGACAAGCCACCCATACAACCCCACCCACAGTGAGGAAACTCCACAATAAAGAGAACTCCACAAAATGCCAGAATACAGAAAGGACACCCCAAACACAGCAATATAAACAAGATGAAGAGACAGAGAAATACCCAGAAGATAAAGGAACAGGATAAATGCTCACCAACCCAAACAAAAGAGGAAGAGGTAGGGAATCTACTTGATAAAGAATTCCAAATAATGATAGTGAAAATGATCCAAAATCTTGAAAACAAAATGAAATCACAGATAAATAGCCTGGAGACAAGGATTGAGAAGATGCAAGAAAGGTTTAACAAGGACCTAGAAGAAATAAAAAAGAGTCAACATATAATGCATAATGCAATAAATGAGATCAGAAACACTCTGGAGGGTACAAATAGTAGAAAAACGGAGGCAGAAGTTAGGATTAGTGAAGTAGAATGGAAGAAATAAATGAATCAGAGAGGAAGAAAGAAAAACGAATTAAAAGAAATGAGGACAATCTCAGAGACCTCTGGGACAATGTTAAATGCCCCAACATCTGAATGATAAGATTCCCAGAGAAAGAAGACAAAAAGAAAGACCATGAGAAAATACTTGATGAGATAATAGTTGAAAATTTCCCTAAGATGGGGAAGGAAATAATCACCCAAGTCCAAGAAAACCAGAGAGTCCCAAACAGGATAAACCCAAGGTGAAACACCCCAAGACACATATTAATCAAATTAATAAAGATCAAATACAAAGAACAAACATTAAAAGCAGCAAGGGAAAAACAACAAATAACACACAAGGGGATTTCCATAAGGATAACAGTTGATCTTTCAATAGAAACTCTTCAGGCCAGGAGGGAATGGCAGGACATAAAGTGATGAAAGAAAATTACCTACAGCCCAGATTACTGTACCCAGCAAGGATCTCATTCAAATATGAAGGAGAAATCAAAAGCTTTACAGAGAAGCAAAAGCTGAGAGAATTCAGCACCACCAAACCAGCTCTCCAACAAATGCTAAAGGATCTTCTCTAGACAGGAAACACAGAAAGGGTGTATAAACTCGAACCCAAAACAATAAAGTAAATGGCAACGGGATCATACTTATCAATAATTACCTTAAACGAAAATGGGTTGAATGCCCCAACCAAAAGACAAAGACTGGCTGAATAGATAAAAACACAAGACCCCTATATATGTTGTCTACAAGAGACCCATCTCAAAACAAGGGACGCATACAGACTGAAAGTGAAGGGCTGGAAAAAGATATTCCATGCAAATAGAGACCAAAAGAAAGCAGGAGTAGCAATACTCATATCAAATAAAACAGACTTTAAAACAAAGGCTGTAAAAAGAGACAAAGAAGGACACTATACAATGATCAAAGGATCAATCCAAGAAGAAGATATAACAATTATAAATATATATGCACCCAACATAGGAGCACCGCAATATGTAAGACAAATGCTAACAAGTATGAAAGGGGAAATTAACAATAACACAATAACAGTGGGAGACTTTAATACCCCACTCACACCTATGGATAGAACAACTAAACAGAAAATTAACAAGGAAACACAAACTTTAAAAGATACAATAGACCAGTTGGACCTAATTGATATCTATAGGACATTTCACCCCAAATCAATGAATTTCACCTTTTTCTCAAGTGCACACGGAACCTTCTCCAGGATAGATCACATCCTGGGCCATAAATCGAGCCTTGGTAAATTCAAAAAAATTGAAATCATTCCAAGCATCTTTTCTGACCACAATGCAATAAGATTAGGTCTCAATTACAGGAGAAAAACTATTAAAAATTCCAACATATGGAGGCTGAACAACACGCTGCTGAACAACCAACAAATCAAAGAAGAAATCAAAAAAGAAATAAAAATAGGCAAAGAAATGAATGAAAATGAAAACACAACAACCCAAAACCTGTGGGACACTGGAAAAGCAGTGCTAAGGGGAAAGTTCATAGCAATACAGGCATACTTCAAGAAACGAGAAAAAAGTCAAATAAATAACCTAACTCTACACCTAAAGGAACTAGAAAAGGAAGAAATGAAGAACCCCAGGGCTGGTAAAAGGAAAGAAATTTTAAAAATTAGGGCAGAAATAAATGCAAAAGAAACAAAAGAGAGAATAGCAAAAATCAACAAAGCCAAAAGCTGGTTCTTTGAGAGGATAAATAAAATTGACAAACCATTAGCCAGACTCATCAAGAAACAAAGGGAGAAAAATCAAATCAATAAAATTAGAAATGAAAATGGAGAGATCACAACAGACAACACATAAATACAAAGGATCATAAGAGACTACTCTCAGCAACTATATGCCAATAAAATGGACAACTTGGAAGAAACGGACAAATTCTTAGAAAAGTACAACTTTCCAAAACTGAACCAGGAAGAAATAGAAAATCTTAACAGATCCATCACAAGCACGGAAATTGAAACTGTAATCAGAAATCTTCCAGCAAACAAAAGCCCAGGGCCAGACGGCTTCACAGCTGAATTGAAGAGCTAACACCTATCCTACTCAAACTCTTCCAGAAAATTGCAGAGGAAGGTAAACTTCCAAACTCATTCTATGAGGCCACCATCACCCTAATACCAAAACCTGACAAAGATGCCACAAAAAAAGAAAACTACAGGACAATATCACTGATGAACATAGATGCAAAAATCCTTAACAAAATTCTAGCAATCAGAATCCAACAACACATTAAAAAGATTATACACCATGACCAAGTGGGCTTTATCCCAAGGATGCAAGGATTCTTCCATATCTGCAAATCAATCAATGCAATACACCACATTAACAAATTGAAAAATAAAAGCCATATGATTATCTCAATAGATGCAGAGAAAGCCTTTGACAAAATTCAACATCCATTTATGATAAAAACTCTCCAGAAAGCAGGAATAGAAGGAACATACCTCAACATAATAAAAGCTATATATGAAAAACCCACGGCAAACATCCTCGATGGTGAAAAATTGAAAGCATTTCCCCTAAAGTCAGGAACAAGACAAGGGTGCCCACTTTCACAACCACAATTCAACATAGTTTTGGACGTTTTGGCCACAGCAATAAGAACAGAAAAAGAAATAAAAGGAATCCAAATTGGAAAAGAAGAAGTAATAACTCTCACTGTTTGCAGACAACATGATCCTTTACATAGAAAACCCTAACAACTCCAAATTACTCCTAACTCCTAAATTACTAGAGTTAATCAACGAATATAGTAAAGTTGCAATATAAAATCAACACACAGAAATCCCTTGCATTCCTATACACCAACAATGAGAAAATAGAAAGAGAAATTAAGAAAACATTTCCATTCAGCATTGCAACAGAAAGGATAAAATACTTAGGAATACTAAAGAAACTAAAGACCTATATATAGAAAACTATAAATCACTGGTGAAAGAATTCAAAGAGGACACTAATAGATGGAGAAATATACCATGTTCATGGATTGGAAGAATCAACATAGTGAAAATGAGTATACTACCCAAAGCAATCTATAGATTCAATGCAATCCCTATCAAACTACCAACGGTATTTTTCACAGAGCTAGAAAAATAATTTCACAATTTGTGTGGAAATACAAAAAACCTCGAATAGCCAAAGCAATCTTGAGAAAGAAGAATGGAACTGGAGGAATCAACCTGCCTGACTTCAGGCTCTACTACAAAGTCACAGTCATCAAGACAGTATGGTACTTGCACAAAGACAGAAATATAGATCAATGGAACAAAATAGAAAGCCCAGAGATAAATCCATGCACCTATGGACACCTTATCTTTGACAAAGGAGGCAAGAATATACAATGGAGAAAAGACAATCTCTTTAACAAGTGATGCTGGGAAAACTGGTCAACCATTTGTAAAAGAATGAAACTAGAACACTTCCTAACACCATACACAAAAATAAACTCAAAATGGATTAAAGATCTAAATGTAAGACCCTAAACTATAAAACTCCTAGAGGAGAACATAGGTAAAACACACTTCGACATAAATCACAGCAAGATCCTCTATGACCCACCTCCCAGAATATTGGATATAAAAGCAGAAATAAACAAATGGGACCTAATTAAAATTAAAAGCTTCTGCACAACAAAGGAAACTATTAGCAAGGTGAAAAGACAGCTTTCAGAATGGAAGAAAATAATAACAAATGAAGCAACTGACAAAACAACTAATCTCAAAAATACACAAGCAACTCCTGCAGCTCAATTCCAGAAAAATAAATGACCCAATCAAAAAATGGGCCAAAGAACTAAATAGACATTTCTCCAAAGAAGACATACAGACGGCTAACAAACACATGAAAAGATGCTCAACATCACTCATTATCAGAGAAATGCAACTCAAAACCACCATGAGGTACCATTTCACGCCAGTCAGAATGGCTGCTATCCACAAGTCTACAAGCAATAAATGCTGGAGAGGGTGTGGAGAAAAGGGAACCCTCTTACACTGTTGGTGGGAATGCAAACTAGTACAGCCACTATGGAGAACAGTGTGGAGATTCCTTAAAAAACTGGAAATAGAACTGCCATATGACCCAGCAATCCCACTCCGGGGCATACACACCGAGGAAATCAGAATTGAAAGAGACACGTGTACCCCAATGTTCATCGCAGCACTGTTTATAATAGCCAGGATATGGAAGCAACCTAGATGTCCATCAGCAGATGAATGGATAAGAAAGCAGTGGTACATATACACAATGGAATATTACTCAGCCATTAAAAATAATGCATTTGAATCCGTTCTAATGAGGTGGATGAAACTGGAGCCTATTATACAGAGTGAAGTAAGCCAGAAAAAAAACACCAATACAGTATACTAACCCATATATATGGAATTTAGAAAGATGGTAACAATAACCCTGTATTCGAGATAGCAAAAGAGACATAGATGTATAGAACAGTCTTTTGGACTCTGTGGGAGAGTGAGAGGGTGGGATGATTTGGAGAATGGCATTGAAACATGTATAATATATATGAAACGAATCACCAGTCCAGGTTCAATGCATGATACATGGTGCTCAGGGCTGGTGCATTGGGATGACCCAGAGGGATGGGATGGGGAGGGAGGCAGGAGCAGGGTTCAGTATGGGGAACACGTGTATACCCATGGCAGATTCATGTTGATGTATTGCAAAACTAATACAATATTGTAAAGTAATTACCCTCCAATTAAAATAAATTAAAAAAAAACAAAAACAAAATGATGGTGGTTGTGTTCAAATAAAACTTTATTTATAAAAGCAGGCAACAGGCAAGATTTGGCCTCCCAGTCATAATTTATCAGTCTGTGCTCTGCAGCAGAGGCCCCCAACCTCCAGGCCACAGACCAGTACCTCCTGTCAGATCACTGGCAGCATTAGACTGCACAATAAATATAATGTGCTTGAATCATTCCCCTATCCCATATCCATGGAAAAATTGTCTTCCATGAAATCCATCCCTTATATCAAAAAGGTTGGGGACCGCTGCTCTAGAGGATTCAGGAACAACAAGTGAAGATACTTGGATCCTTGAACTACCTCATAGAGCGCAACTGCAGAAATGCTCTGCCTGACTAAACCAGCTATACTGTTATGACAGGGAAGCAGAGGGAGGGAGTGAGAGAAGGGAAGGGAGGCAGAGGAAGAAAGAAGGAAAGAGGGAGACAGAGAAATCAAGAGATCAATTTCCACTTGACTTAAGGCTTTTTATTTTGCTGTCTTTTACACTGGCATATTCCCTACCTGAACAAATACATCTCTTTTCCTGAGACCTGGTTTTCAAGCATTTTCTGGATACCAATGGGCAAATATACTAGTTATAAATTATCCATTACTTAAAGTATCTTAAGTGAGCCATTGGTAACCAAAAGAACCTAATTAGAGCAGGTGTCTGAGAGAACAGGACAACCAGAAATCTTGGACAGACACCATGAAAGGTGGCACTAAATTTGCACTTGTTCAAATAATCTTTCTTTCTGAAGACATCTTCCTGACCCTCCAAATGATTATGATTGAAGTGATGTAAGGAATAGGGGACTTAACAACTAGAGTTGTTTTCTTATCAACCCAGATAACCCTATGACAATATACCATGGACTGGAGTCAGGGGAACCTGTGACAAATTTAGAGTTATTATAAGAATGAGATCAAGAATAGTGATCCATTAAGCAGCTCAACTCACATCTCTGCACAAGAGAACATTTCTGTGATAGGCAGTTTTTAAAATGACTCCCAATGATCTCTGTCTTCTGATATTCACATCCTTATATAATCTTCCTTTGGATATGAGCTGCTCCCTTTGAGTGCAGCTGGATCTAGTGACTTGTTTCTAAGGAACATTATATGGCAAAAGTGATGAGATGTCATTTCTGAGATTAGTTTACAAAAGATTATTATTCTGTCTTCCTGTCACTCTCTTTCTCCCTCACTTGGCTCACTTTGATTAAGCCAGCTGCCCTGTTATAAGCTGCCCCATAAAAAGCCCATATGGCAAATAATTTAGAGTGACTTCTGGTCAACAGCCTGGTCTAATGCCCACAATCCAACAATCCATGAGGAACTGAATTCTACCAACAATCACACGAGTGAGCTTAGAAGTAGATCATTCCCCAGTTAAGCCTTGAGATGACTGTAGCCCTGGCCAACACCTGGATTGCACCCAATGTGAAACCCTGAAGCAGAGTACCCAGCTGAATCATAATCCAGTGCCTGGCCCACACAAACTGTGCAATCATAAATGTGTATTGTTCAAAACACCATTTGGGAATAATTTCTTATATAGCAAGAAGTAGCTTACACATTGTCTGTGAATCGCAGGTGATTTGGGGCTTCCCTCGTGGTTCAAATGGTAAAGAATCTGCCTGCAATGCAGGAGACTATGGTTCAGTCCCTGGGTGGGGAAGATCCCATGGAAAAGGGAACGGCTACCCACTCCAGTATTCTTGCCTAGAGAATACTATGGACAGAGGAACCTGGCAGGCTACAGTCCATGGGGTTGCAAAGAATAGAACATGACTGAGCAACTAACACTAGGTTGTCAGCAACTTTTCTATACACCCAGGAAATCTTGGAGTTCAATCTTCCTAGCTAATAATCACACTCTACTGAGAGTTACCTAGTTAACTTAGCTGCAATTCACACTAGACTAGAAGCTCCAAGTGGGCTGGAACTGTCTCTGTCCTCTCCACTGTTGCATCCTCAATCCTAACAAAGTGACTACTGACAATATTGGCAAAAGGAATGAATGAGTGGGTAGCTGAGTGGGTGGGTGTCTGGATGAACAAATGAAGGCAACAAATGAAGAGGTAACTGACGCCATGTGGTTTGTGAAATCTATCTTAGGAGGCCTTGTATAAAAATAACAAAACTGCCTTTTTATTTCACTGTTTCCTTCCTCAAATTTCAATAAATCTCAGTTCCTCGAACCACTTTAAGTCACAAGTTCAACTCAATGGATCATGAAGAATGAAAACTGTGTGATACAGTGAAACTGCAGGAAGCCTAAAGTCAAAAGTAGTGTGTTCTCTGGAAAGCAGCTCCCTTGCCTTTTAAAGAGTGGCATACACCAAAACCTTATTTATCCTTGATTTGGGAAATCAAGGATAAATAATATATATAATCACTTTATATAGTTGTTAAGGCAAGGGATCCCAGATCAAGCAGGGATATCTACCTACTATAGTGTGTATCTACCTACCAGGTTGCATTATTAACAGTGCTGAAAATTGAATTCTATCTTAAATGTGTTATGGGAGATCATTATTTAAAAGAAACATAGGATATATCCTCTAACACAACAAATAATTTAGTTCCATGGTCCATAAATCTATATTTCCACACCTATAAGTTTCACCATTTCATAAAGCCAGATGTTCATATATCAAGTTTAGAGCAATGAAATCTGTGATCCCTCAGGACAGAGAAATTGAAAGGGCAACTGGAGAGTATGCCAAATGCATCTTTCAACCCTTTCTGCTGGAATCACTGCAAAGTCAGGCCCACTTCAGGAGCAGCTCTGCCACTGGCAAATAAATGAAAGGAATTCTAGAAGGTATAGCTGCTGGTCTTGCCCTGCCTACACACCTCAGTTCCTCTTTTGCGAAGCTACTGCAGAGAACTTCAGTTCCTATAAAATCCAGTTTCCTTACCTCTAAACAACCTCTGCTGGTAAAGAATCTGCCTGTCAAGCAGGAGACATGGGTTTGATCCCTGGGTTGGGAAGATCATCAGGAGAAGGAAATGGCAACCCACTCCAGTTTTCTCACCTGGAAAAATCCCATAGACAGGGGAGCCTGGTAGGCTACAGTCCATGGGGGTCGCAAAGAGTCTTAGAGACTGAAGTGTGGAAGCACCATACCCGAGAAGAATAGAATAGCAGAAGTAGCCAAACAAGAGCCAAACAATGGATTGCTGGGTGACATTGACAGCTCAACTGATGCTAGAGCTGTCTGTAATGGCACCAATTCACATTATTATAGGATAAAGGATGAGAGAGGTGCTCATTAAAGGAGTTTACTGATGAAGTTTGCAAGCTTTTTGAATGTTCACTGTATGGCAGCACAATTTCAGTGTAACTGGTCAAGCCCTGCTGATAGAGACAACTATTTAGGGAAAGAGACTGTGCAAGCAGTGTCTATTCCAAATTTTAGCTATTTTCTCAAGCTCTATTCTTTCATTTTCCCCACTTTTTCAGCAAAACTGACCTTGCCTCAACTTTAACTTACAAAACGGAAGCAACTTCAACTTCCAGTCACTGAAACTAGCCTAATCTGTGTCTGCCCTCAATTTTTTCTCCTTCCTACTGTTATCATCAAAGTGATGTCTCTACTCTTTTTAGCCTTCCCTCCTGGGCTCTGGATTCCATTCCCTTCTGCGTTCTCAGGGTCCTTACTGCATTCATCATCCCTCTCATTCCTGGATATTCAAAATTTCCCTCACAGCCTTAAAAGTTCTCCAGGGAATGAAAAGAATTGAAACATGCCTGATTAGAAGGAACTTGGACTGTGTCCAGCAGACCAAGAAAATGCTGAAGCTACCCTAAGTCTAGAAAGGTACACAGAGACATCAATTAGGTTGTACTGATTAGTCCATAATGGCAAAATACTTAAATTCTAGGTCAGAGTATTTAATCAGTCTTAGCAGACAGGACTAGTGGGTGGTTGGGTGTACTAGCCCTGTGCCCTTTTTATACTACCTCCTGGGGATTTGTATCTGTAAATCCACATGTGTTAATCACAGTCTGAAGAGATCACAGAATTCTGCTTTCCAACAAGGGCAAAGAAGCAAACTTTTCATCAATTTCTTATTGACAAATTCTGAAGATTAAAGGGAAGGCTTGAAAGAATCATAGGTCCTGGCAAGTGTGTGTGCATATATACCCTTGATATGCATGGCTTGGCCACATAGAGTTTTTAAAATCATAAAGAGAAGTGTTATCTTTTCCAGAGAGCTACATATGAGGTTCCTTCCAATTACAAATACATTTAGTATCCCCAATAGGGTGAGAATAGTTGGGGATATAAAAAATGAAAGACAATTTTAGTTTTGGCAAGACTGGTTACAGAGTTCTTTCAGAGTCATTATGAGTCATTACTGCCTACATTACAGAAACAATTCACAGAAGCCAAGCTTTGGCCACTTAATTAGGACATATGGAGGCTGCTCTAATATTAAGGGAGCTGCACAATCAAGGCAGAGCTAAATCAGGAAAAAATGGTGCCCAAATTTCAACCCTAAAAACTAAATGGTTGAATGTTATATGGCTTGGTTGACTTTTTCAAAAATATGAAAATTTCCCCAGTAAAAGGATAACCAGGTTTCATTTCTGCCACAAGTTTCCTCTTAAAACCAAAGTGAATTCTCTGAAGATGGGGGATTTACAAATATGATTAAAGAAGAGCTCACACATCTGTGTGTTTTATTCCAGCCAAGTAATCACCCTGTGTCAGTGCCGTTCTGCAAATGCTCCTCAATAAAAGTAACCCAATATGCAGCACACCCCTGAGTAACAGCCAGTACCTGACAAGTAGTTTTAGAATGAAGGTTATTTAAGTATCTAGTGTCCTATGTGCACTTAAGACCATCTAAACGCAAACCAACTCAAATGGGACCTTGAAAAATAAAACTGATCGTTAGAGAAGAAGAAAGAAGGTTCCAAGTAGGGGTGACCTGATGAGGAAAGGCACAAAGTAATGAGATATTAAAAAGTGTCTAGACAACCTTGCCAGTTTTTCAAATGGTTCAGTCACTTCCTATCACACATACAAAGGCAGAGTGGATGATAATGAAATAGAAGTGGAAAAGCTATGTTTATATGCAATTTCAAAAAGTTTTAGGATATATATATATATATATACACACACACACACACGTACATATATATAGATAGATAGATAGATAGATGCATAAGCTCCCTACATATTTTATCAAAGGATTCATACGTCTGGAAATCTCTGCCTCAACTTGACAATATAATCCCACAGCACTTTGTTTTAAACTCAATTTTATCTCTACTTGAATTTTATTGTAATTTATCTGTATGTTTCCTATAGCAAAAGACAGTGCCTATCTCCAGATATGGACTACATCTTGCTTATCTCTGTCTTTTCAGTGCCTAGACTATTCTTGCTGAATGAATTAGTGAATAAAGTCCTTTGCCCCATCTTTATAAAGGGGAAACTGACGGACCTTTCAAGAAAATTCTTCTAAGGAAGGGATAAGAGAATATTAATGTATCTTCTACATATTAATGTTCTAATTAACAATACACAAGGAAGAGAGCAAGATTCCACTGGTCCTGGCCCAGCTACTTTGCCTAACCAGGCATTGGTTTCCTTTTCTGTAAAATAGGGTCATCTGGTACTTGAGAAGACAGAATTATTTGGTTCCTTATTCTGTCTGAGTAAATGTTTCTGGTTCCTCAATATATTACCATTCAGACATAGGTGACTCACCACTGCCTATCACTGAATAAAATAAAAAGACAGGAGCCAAGACCCAGTCTTGTCTCATCTATTTTGGAACAGAATTCAGGGTCTCAGAGCACAGCAGTGGTGTCCTTGTCTCAACTCTCACTGACCAAACCTAATTCCTTTCTAGAGACTTAGTAGCAATGTCTATACTCATTTTGGTTTTGAGAAAAAATATTCACTATAGTTTCCCCTGTCAATAAAGCTAAAAAATATTGCATGGAATAATTTATTGTATGAACATCCCTGCTGTATTATTAAGGTCAAAACTTAATGGAGAGAAGTGTCACTAAAATTTGTAAATTTACCCACAGATTATACTCATTTGTTTTGTCTGTCATCTAATAATAAGCTAGCAAAATTCCAATAAATAAATAGACTAAGGCCCTTGGAGTTTAACTAAAATGGCTGTGTATCTGATATAAATGAGCCTATTTTCAGCACTGAGGTGACACTGAACATTCAACATGGTAGAGCCTTAAATCCCAGAGTGGAATCAGTATCATTTTTTTTTCCATACTGATTAGGCTCTAGCAGAGGATGATAGAGAATAAAGACTGATGGGTAGTTTTATGAAAAAGAAGGCTTCATGGAGAAGCCAGGCCCTGAGGTGGTAATAGGAAGAATCTGCTTCAAGAAATGTGATGCACATGGAAACTACTGCAGAGCTCTGTTAAAATGACTGATCTAATTCTTCAGTCTTATCAACTAAAAGCTCATGTTGGACCACTACTGATTGCAAATCCTACAATCTACCAACCCTGGTTGGGAAATATGCAAAAGAGTCAACTTCTATTCTTGCACTTTGCTTTTCCTCTACTTCTGGACCTTGAGCAATTACAAGTGACCTGGGACCACTGTATTGTCACAGCACTGCTCTCCTAAGCAAAATGCTTGGATAGCATGCTGTCTAGATGTCTTCCTGTCAGTGTTTGGCTTGACTACAAGGCACATTTCGTAATTATATATTCATCAAGGACAGAGAGCTGTGAGCAAGTGTTGCAATTCACCAAATAAGAAGTAAAGGTCTTCCCCTTAGGGAACTTATCTAAATAAAACTAAAAGGAGCTTTGAAAAGTGAAAGTGAAGTCACTCAGTTGTGTCCAACTCTTTGCGACCCCATGGACTGTAGCCTACCACGATCCTCAGTTCATGGGATTTTCCAGGCAAGAGCACTGGAGTGGGTTGCCATTTCCTTCTCCAGGGATCGAACCTGGGTCTCCCACATTGTAGGCAGACACTTTACCATCTGAGCCACCCAGGAAGTCCCAAAAGGAGCTTTAGGAGTTGATAAACACTTTATATGGTGGTTTTCACTGCAGATGCCAGGACCAGGGATTTCTGAGGACAAAGATGAACAAAAAAAGGAAATCTTAAAGTTTCAGTAAGGTGAAGAAAAGACATGAGAGTATGATGTCATTAAAACTCATTGCAGTCTTCAAGTTGCTTCTTAAGAGCGACAGATTGGCTGAGTGGAATAAAGGAAATGCAAGATTTAAAAATTACCTATGCATTTATCTCTTGGGTTTTTGCAGTAGCTTGGCAAGTAGGGGATAAGAATAGAGCTAGTGAATTGGCTGTCGTCTGCATTGTCCTATTTGAAGTAAAGTCATGCCATCTCTGATGTCACTACTGGCTTGCTGTCAGAGGAACTGAAGAATATTTATGGAACATTTCAGTATGAACATCTTCAGGAAGGTCCTTGGAGATACTGAAATAATTTATTAACAGATCACATTTGAGGAAGCATTTGACAAGAAAGAAAAAGAAGAAATAGTCAAATACAATTCCAAATAAACTTTTATTACTTTAGGCTTGGACTCCATTTCTCCCTCCAGGCAATTATCCTTGGATAAATGAGTTACTGAATAAACAGAGCTGTTATTATAAGTCAATTCTTCCTATAGCCTTTTTCATGAAAGCAAATTATTGTGAATGTTGATCATAATCTGTTATCTACATGGAAATTTGAAAACTGCAGACATTATCAGACAAATTCATTCTCATAAATAAGCATACCAAATTACATACAGATAGCTTAGGGAACAAGAGCCATGTCATGGACGGTGGATAGGTTTGTCTCATTAATGTAGTTCTTTTCACATGTATTTTAAATACCTTTGAGCACATTACCATCTGTGTGTATTCTACTAATGAGCTGCAGCCTCCACGAAGGTCAGTCACTTAGCATTGATTAGTTAGGTGGGGACTGCTTAATTTCCAAGCCATGAATGAGGCATTCTCTCTCATTAGGTTGAATCTTCCTCTTGTTAGTGCAAGTAATCTATTAATGAGCCTTGAGCATATCCTGTGGAAGCCTGCTTGCCAGTGAAACAGGGCACAGAAGCTCAACACAAGCTGTACTGGCAATGCTATAGCACTATTATGTACTAATAGTAGGTAACAAACAACAATAACCTCCTGAGCAGTTCCCTCTGTCTGCATCTTTTCTCCTTTTTTTTTTTTTTCTGGAGGGTACACTCTTCTAGGAGTGGCCCTTATCAAAGAAAACAACACTAGGTGGCTTGCCTTACCTGATTATGAGGAAGTAACCCTGGAGGCATTATACTGTGCTCTTTCTGCTCCCTCTACCTGGACCAGGCCTCTCAGAGGCCCAGAGGTCTCAGAGAATTCGGCAAGCTAGTGCCTCATTTGATTTAAGAGCCTAGTTAATGTACCCCAATCATGATTTCCCTTGTCACAGGATCCAGACAATTGTTTTGTGCCACAGATTACAACCAAGCTTGTAATCCTGCTTGGGAAGCAATGAAAATGTGTTCCATGTGTCACAAGGAGAATGAGATAAAAATATGTATACCACCACCTCCATCTTATACAAAAACCTGCCAACACGCAGTATTTACTGTGTACTCATGCTGCTTTTTTTATTTGCAGGCTTGGCATTCATAAAGACCTTTCCTTCTTTCAGGCTCCTCAGACCTACTCTGAAGGTCAAATGCTACCAGGCTCCTATGGGACTTGGACTTCAGGGCCTAGGGAAGGCTTCCCACAGGCGTGGCTAATTGGGAAACATATGTTGTAGTGCATTATTCGCTTTGTTTTTTTACTTTGAACTAGAACTTGAAAAAGCTCTAATACTTTGGCCACCTGAGGTGAAGAACTGACTCATTGGAAAAGATCTTGATGCTGGGAAAGATTAAAGGCAGTGGGAGAAGCGGATGAAAGACAATGAGATGGTTGGATGGCATCACTGACTTGATGGACATGAGTTTGAGCAAGCTCTGAGAGTTGGTGATGGATAGGGAAGCCTGGCATGCTGCAGTTCATGGGACATGACTGAGAGACTGAACAGACTGACTGAGAACTCGAAAAATGTTTAAGGCTAAGGACAAATTTTAGAGAATTCTCTTAATTGTAAAAAAGTTAAATATAGAGATTTTACATAAAATATTAAAACAGTAAATATTCAGTTCAGTCGACAGTAAATATTAGATAATACTAAAGGATTACTAATTTAAAAATATAAAAGCCAAGTATTGCTATCACTTACACTAAATTGCTACCTATCAGTGCTGAATCAATTTTTAGCTTTTCCTTCAAAGGCTTTAAATAATAAGAAAAATTCTTCAGTAGGAAGAGATCAAAAATATTAAATCATTCAGTGGCAGCTCCACTATAAAATATCAGACCAACAGCATGAAGATTCATTTTTATTTCTTCATTCATTCAGCAAACACTTGCTGAACCCCTATCATGTGTCAGTTCAGTTCAGTCGCTCAGTTGTGTCCGACTCTTTGTGACCCCATGAATCGCAGCACGCCAGGTCTCCCTGTCCATCACTGGAGTTCACTCAGACTCACATCCATCAAGTCAGTGATGCCATCCAGCCATCTCATCCTCTGTTGTCCCCTTCTACTCCTGCCCCAATCCCTCCCAGCATCAGAGTCTTTTCTAATGAGTCAACTCTTCTCATGAGGTGGTCAAAATACTGGGGTTTCAGCTTTAGCATCATTCCTTCTAAAGAAATCCCAGGGGTCAGATACTATATTAAGCACTGGGGTGCACTGGGGGACAGACATGGTCTCTGCTCTCATAAAACCCATAGTCTAGTAGGGAGATGAGCTTTCCAGATGGCAAAGTAGTGAAGCATCTGCCTGCCAAGGCAGGAAGATTCAAGAGCCTCAGGTTCAATCCCTAGGTTGGGAAGATCCCCTGGAGTAGGAAATGTCAAACCACTCCAGTATTCTTGCCTGGGGAGAATCCCATGGACAGAAGAGTCTGGTGGGCTACAGTCCAAGGAGTCGCAAAGAGTCAGACATGACTGAGCGGACACACAACAACAGCAGGGAGACAGCCATTAGACAAACACTGTTATAAGTGATCTGAGAGAAAAGAATAGGGTATTTCAAGTCTCTCTTGAAGTTCAAAACACATGTTTACATAGCAAAAGTTCTGTGAAATCCAAATGTAAAGAAACACCTTTAACTTTATCTAAGGGATTGGGGACAGGAGGAGAAGGGGATGACAGAAGATGAGATGGCTGGATGGCATCACCAACTCGACGGACATGAGTATGGGTAAACTCCAGGAGTTGGTGATGGACAGGGAGGCCTGGCATGCTGCGATTCATGGGGTCGCAAAGAGTCGGACACAACTGAGCTACTAAACTGAACTGAATCCAGAAAAACTTAGTGCCCTTAAGTTTTGGAGTGGTTCCCTGGTGGCTCAGATGGTAAAGGATCTGATTCGGGTTTGATCCCTAGGTCAGGGAAGTTCCCCTGAAGACGGGAATGGCAACCCATTCCAGTATTCTTGCCTGAAGAATTCCACGGACTGAGAAGCATGGTGGGCTACATACAGTCCATGAGATCACAATGAGTTGGACACGACTGAGTGACTCACACACACACACACACACACACACACACACACACACACAAGGTATTAGTATTTTACTCTATGATTGGAAGTTTTAAAGTATTTTTGGTAAAATAGTAGTACACTGTTATTTTTTTTTTTTTTTTTTTTGCTGTTTGAGTGTTTGTTTATGATAACTGGCTATATTATACCCAATGATTTAGAGGAACATAAGGAGGAAAGCCAGAATACCAGTGAGGAGGCTACATAGACGGATTTAAGAGTTGGACCATTAAGAAGGTTGAGTGTCAAAGAATTGATGCTTTCAAATTGTGGTGCTGGAGAACACTTTTGAGAGTTCCTTGGACAGCAAGGAGATAAAACCAGTCAATCCTAAAGGAAATCAACCCTGAATGTTCATTGGAAGGACTGATGCTGAAGCTCCAATACTCTGATAACTTGATGAGAACAGCTAACTCACTGGAAAAGACACTGATGCTGGGAAAGACTGAGGGCAGGAGAAGGGGATGACAGAGAATGAGATGGCTGGTTGCATAGCATCACCAACTCAATGGACATGAACTTTGGCAAACTCCAGAAGACAGTGAAAGACAGTGAGGCCATGTGAGCTGCAGGTGATGCAGTGGTAGTGAATCTGGATAGGACTGAGTGACTGAACAACAACAATAATTCAGGTAAAGGATGATGATGGCTTGAACTTGGGTTGATTAGAGGCATAGACCCTGTTTTCCATGGAACAGATATAAATTCACAATTTAAGACTAGGTATTATGGGTTATTTAGGGACAAGATAAGACAGGACAAAGACAGAACATACCCCTGGGAGAAAAAAAATCTTTCCATATTCCAACAAACTTGGGAAAGCAGTATACTCTAAGTCCCTCTTGGAGTTCATAAAATGAACTAGCATAGCAAAGTCTCCAATAAGTCATGCAGGTTTTTTTTTTTTAATTGCCTTAACTATTTTTACCCAGAATTTTCAAACATTTTAGCTACAGAATATTTTGCTTTATGTAACATATAGTAGACTGCTGTTTTGAGAATTAAAGGAGATCCTACGTGTATCCTCAATGATGAAAAATTGAAAGCATTTCCCCTAAAGTCAGGAACAAGACAATGGTGCCCACTCTCAACACTACTATTCAACATAGTTTTGGGAGTTTTGGCCACAGCAATCAGAGCAGAAAAAGAAATAAAAGGAATCCAGATTGGAAAAAAATAAGTAAAACTCTCACTGTTTGCAGATGACATGATCCTCTACACAGAAAACCCTAAAGACTCCACCATAAAATTACTAGAGTTAATCAATGAATATAGTAAAGTTGCAGGATATAAAATCAACACACAGAAATCCCTTGCATTCCTATACACTAATAATGAGAAAATAGAAAGAAAAATTAAGGAAGCAATTCCATTCACCATTGCAATGAAAAGAATAAAATACTTAGGAATATATCTACCTAAAGAAACTAAAGACCTATATATAGCAAACTATAAAACACTAGTGAAAGAAATCAAAGAGGACACAAATAGATAGAGAAATATACTGTGTTCATGGACTGGAAGAATCAATATAGTGAAAATGAGTATACTACCCAAAGCATTCTATAGATCCAATGTAATCCCTATCAAGCTACCAACGATATTTTTCACAGAACTAGAACAAATAATTTCACAATTTGTGTGGAAATACAAAAAACCTTGAATAGCCAAAGCAATCTTGAGAGAGAAGAATGGAACTGGAGGAAGCAAACTGCCTGACTTGAGGCTCTACTACAAAGCCACAGTCATCAAGACAGTATGGACTGGCACAAAGACAGAAATATAGATCAATGGAACAAAATAGAAAGCCCAAAGATAAATCCATGCACCTATGGACACCTTATCTTTGACAAAGGAGGCAAGAATATACAATGGAGAAAAGATAATCTCTTTAACAAGTGATGCTGGGAAAACTGGTCAACCATTTGTAAAAGAATGAAACTAGAACACTTTCTAACACCATACACAAAAATAAACTCAAAATGGATTAAAGATCTAAATGTAAGACCAGAAACTATAAAACTCCTAGAGGAAAACATAGGCTAAACACTCTTTGACATAAATCACAGCAGGATCCTCTATGACCCACCTCTAAGAATACTGGAAATAAAAGCAAAAATAAACAAATGGGACCTAATTAAAATTAAAAGCTTCTGCACAACAAAGGAAACTATTAGCAAGGTGAAAAGACAGCCTTCAAAATTGGAGAAAATAATAGCAAATGAAGCAATTGACAGAGCATTAATCTCAAAAATATACAAGCAACTCCTGCAGCTCAATTCCAGAAAAATAAATGACCCAATCAAAAAGTGGGCCAAAGAACTAAACAGACATTTCTCCAAAGAAGACATACAGATGGCTAACAAACACATGAAAAGATGCTCAACATCACTCATTATCAGAGAAATGCTACTCAAAACCAACATGAGGTACCATTTCACGCCAGTCAGAATGGCTGCTATCCACAAGTCTACAAGCAATAAATGCTGGAGAGGGTGTGGAGAAAAGGGAACCCTCTTACACTGTTGGTGGGAATGCAAACTAGTACAGCCACTATGGAGAACAGTGTGGAGATTCCTTAAAAAACTGGAAATAGAACTGCCATATGACCCAGCAATCCCACTGCTGGGCACACACACCGAGGAAATCAGAAATGAAAGAGACACGTGTACCCCAATGTTCATCACAGCACTGTTTGTAATAGCCAGGACATGGAAGCAACCTAGATGTCCATCAGCAGATGAATGGATAAGAAAGCGGTGGTACATATACACAATGGAGTATTACTCAGCCATTAAAAAGAATACATTTGAATCAGTTCTAATGAGGTGGATGAAACTGGAGCCTATTATACAGAGTGAAGTAAGCCAGAAAGAAAAACACCAATACAGTATACTAAAGCATATATATGGATTTTAGAAAGATGGTAATGATAACCCTGTATGTGAGACAGCAAGAGAGACACAGATGTATAGAACAGTCTTCTGGACTCTGTAGGAGACGGCGAGGGTGGGATGATTTGGAGAATGGCATTGAAACATGTATATTATCATATATGAAATGAATCGCCAGTCCAGGTTTGATGCATGATACAGGGTGCTTGGGGCTGGTGCACTGGGATGACCCAGAGGGATGAGATGGGGAAGGGGGATGCAGGATGGGGAACACATGTACACCCGTGGTGGATTCATGTCAATTTATGGCAAAACCAATGCAATTATTATAAAGTAATTAGCCTCCAATTAAAATAAATAAATTTATATTTTTAAAAAAGTGTCCAGCATAATACCTAGCACACAGTGAACACTGAATAGGTGTTAGTTCTGGCAGTTTTTGACCTTCCCTGGTGTCTCAGGTGGTAAAGAATCTGTCTGCAATACAGGAGACTTAGGTTTGATCCCTGGGTCGGGAAGATCCCCTGGAGCAGGAAATGGCAACCCACTCCAGTATTCTTGCCTGGAAAATCACATGGACAGAGGAGCCTGGCAGGCTACAGTTCATAGGGTCACAAAGAGTAGAACACGATTGAGTGACTAACACTTTCTGGCATTGTTGTTATAACATCTAGGACCAGATTTAAGAAGCATCAGTTTATTTCTCTAACTCCTTGAGAACTTTGTTTTTGACTTGGGAGAGCCCAGGCCCAACTGTTTAGTTCTGCCTTGCTTGATCAGCAACACTAGAAGTGTGTTTTATGTCATCAAACAGGGCTCCATCCTCACTATGAACAGAGAAACTACCATAGATAAAGTGTGCCTTAAAGACAGAGATGACCAGGAACCTTAGCTACCTCTATGATTTCTACTTAGTGATTCTGCCCTCTTCAGGAAACTCCAGGCCATGAGTATTTGAAGCTCAGAGACAGCAAACAAATTCTAAAATATACAGTCAAACTTCCAGTTCCTCTTATACCAAAGGGTTTTAAGTGGCATGCCCTTCTTGGGGATTTATTTTTTCTACATCATGCTGAAAAGGGAAGGCATAAATGGAAGGCTTTATTTAAATTTAATTTTTATTTTATATGAATATAGTTGATTTATAATGTTGCATTAGTTTATGGTATACAGCAAAGTGATGTTCTGATATCAAAACAAAAACTACCCTGTCTTACTTATTTTTAAAGCATTGAAGGGACTCAAACAGTACAAACTTCCAGTTATAAAGTAAATGAACTCTGAGGATATAATACACAACATGGCAACTATAGTTAATAGCACTGTATTGCATATTTGAAAGATGCTAACAGGGTGGATTTTTAAACTTCTCATTACAAGAAAAAAAATTGATGACTACATATGGTGATGGATGTTAAGTGGATTTACTGTAGTGATTATTTCTCAATAAATAAAAATGTTGAATAACTATGTTTTACACTTGAAACTAATATATTGTTGTATGATAGTACTTCAATTTAATATACACATATGATATAAAACTAAGTATATTTAAAAGTGTTTTCTTATATTCTACACAAAATTCAATAAGCTTTCAAGATATGCATTAAAGACCTCTGCTTGACAAGAGTGAAAAATAAGGCCAGTATGTATGTATATGCTCAGTTACATCTTATTCCTCTTTGTACGTAATCATTGATGAAATGACATGACTACTTCATGACACCTTACACACTAAAGAAAACTACAGGTGACCTCTAGTTATGGAAAAGTAGAGAAGTGAAATGAGAAAAATAATAAAATCTACTGCCTAGTGCTATCCTTTAAACTTAAAAACAAAATGTTTTCTCTGTCTAGAAGAGCAAAACCAAAGCCCCACCCTTGGGACTGCTATCACTTCCATTATGTTTATAATGACTAAGAAAAATTTGATATGGAATATAACAGCAGTAACAACAATATAACTCCTATCTATTGAATATCAAGCATAATGTGCCAAGCCCTCTGTAAGTGTCATTTCAACATATTTTTCCCAATTCATACAGCAATTCTTACACAATAGATTATTTTACAGACAAAGCACTGGTGATTCAGTAATGTTCTCAGTTTCACAGATAGTTGTGTGTGTGTGTGTGTGTGTGTGTGTGCGCGCACACGCATGCATAGACATGTCCAACTCTCTGCGACCCCATGGGCTGTAGCCTCCCAGGCTCCTCTGTCCATGGGATTTCTCCAGGCAAGAATACTGGAGTGGGTTGCCATTCCCATCTCCAGGGGATCTTCCTGACCCAGGGATCAAACTCTGGTCTCCTGTATTGCAGGCAGACAGATAATCACCTATTGTATATATTGGATTTAAACCTGGATGGATATGGCTCCAGAGCAAGGTCTCTATTACCTCTCACTAAGTAGTTACTAACTTACCTGAACAGGTGCCTACATCAAAGAAAAACAATGCACATATACTCTGCAGGTGCAAATGAATAAGAGTTTATCTTACATCAAGCAGAGAACAAGTTTTAATGATTAATATGGAATAAAACAGGAATAATTTCCTAAGGCTCAGTTAATCATGGAAGTCTTCTTGAAAGAGGAGGATGGGGGATAATGTTTCGTAGACTTTCAAGGTAACTTCATTTCTGTCAGTTAAAGAATCAGAAGGGAATACTGTTTTACCTCTTGCATAGTTTAAAACAAGCAAGTATTTAATTTTTACATATTGAAAAAATAAAGGTAGAAGCCTCAATTCCATATAGCAATTATTAACTAGTTTATAATTTCTATCTATGTTTGCCTTCCTTCAGCTCTCTCATTCTGCTCACGTTAAAATGTTTCCTTTTATTATTGAAGTATAATTGATTTACAATATTGTGTTATTAATAGTTTCAGGTGTACAGAAAAGTGATTGTTTTCATAGATCCTTTTCCATTATAGGTTTATTACAAGATACTGAATGCAATTCCCTGTACTGTACCATAAATCCTTGTTGTTTATCTATTTTACGTATAGTAATCTGATACTCTTCATTTGTCCCTCCCTCCCTGCTTCTCCCCTTTGGTAACCACTAGTTTGTTTTCAAGGGGCTTCCTGGTGGCTCAGACAGTAAAGAATCTGCCTGCAATGCAGGCAACCAAGGTTTGATCCCTGGGTCAGGAAGATCCCCTGGAGAAGTATTCTTGCCTGGAGAAATATTCTTGCATGGAGAACCAATAGACAGAGGAGCCTGGTGGGCTACAGTCCATGGGGTCCCAAAGAGTTGGACATGACTGAGCAACTAAGCACAACACAGTTCTCTATGTCTATGAGTTTGTTTTGTTCTATATATAATTTGTATTATTTTTTATTCCACATATAAGTGGTATCATATAATACTTATCTTTCTCTGACTTCACTAACTATAAAAAATATTCTCTATATTTATCCACATTGCTAAAAATGTCAATATTTCATTCTTTTCGTGTCTAAGTAATATTCCATTTAATATTCTGGGAGCTTTGAAGATGGTGGAGTAGAAAGACGTGTGCTCATCTTCTCCTGTGAGAACTCCAAAATTACAACATGCTGCTGAACAACCATCAGCAGGAAAATGTTGGATCCCACCAAAAAAAATATATCCCATGTCCAAGGACAAAGGAGAAGCCACAGCAAGACTGTAGGAGGGGCAAAATCGCATTTAGAATCAAACCTCATACTCGCAAGAGACACTTGGAGGGCTCAAACAAACCTTATGTACACCAGGACCCAGAGACCACACAGAGACTGAGCCAGAACTGTGTTCGAGTGTCTCCTGTGGAGGTACAGGTCAGCAGTGGCCTGCTGCAGGGTTGAGGGCACTGAGTGCAGCAGTGCATGCATGGGACCTTTTGAAGGAACTCGCCATTATCTTCATTACCTCCACCATAGTTTGGCCTCAGGTCAAACGACAGGGAGGGAATACAGCCCCGCCCATCAACACAAAACTGGACTAAAGATTTACTAAGCATGGCCACACCCACCAGAAAAAGACCCAGTTTTCCCCTCAGTCTCTCCCATCAAAGCTTCTTATCCTTCTCTATCAGAGAGCAGACAGAATGAAAACCACAATCACAGAAAACTATTCAATCTGATCATATGGACCACAGCCTTGTCTAAAACAATGAAACTGAGTCATGCCATGTAGGCTGACCAGAGACAGACGGGTCATGGTGGAGAGTTCTGACAAAATGTGATCCACTGGAGAAGGGAATGGCAAACCACTTCAGTATTCTTGCCTAGAGAACCCCATGAACAGTATAAAAAGGCAAAAGGATAGGACACTGAAAGATGAACTCCCCAGGTCAGTAGGTGCCCAATATGCTACTGGAGAAGAGTGGAGAAATAACTCCAGAAACAATAAAGAGACAGAGCCAAAGCAAAAACGACACACAATTGTGGATATGACTGGTGATGGAAGCAAGATCCAATGCTGTAAAGAGCAATATTGCATAGGAACCTAGAATGTCAGGTCCATGAATCAAGGCAAATCGGAAGTAGTCAAACAGGAGATGGCAAGAGTGAACACTGACTTTTTAGGAATTAGAGAGCTAAAATGGACTAGAATGGGTGAATTTAACTCAGATGACCTTATATCTACTACTGTGGGCAAAATCTCTTAGAAAAAATGGAGTAGCCCTCATAGTCAACAAAAGAGCCCAAAATGCCATACTTGGACGCAATCTCAAAAACGACAAAATGATCTCTGTTCATTTGCAAGGCAGACTACTCAATATCACAGTAATCCAAGTCTATGCCCCTATCAATAATGCTGAAGAAGCTGAAGTTGAATGGGTCTATAAAGACCTACAATACCTTCTACAATTAACACCCCAAAAAGATGTCATTTTCATCTTAGGGGACTGGAATGCAAAAGTAGGAACGTAAGAGATACTGGAGTAAGAGGTAATTTGGCCTTGGAGTACAAAACGAAGCAGGTCAAAGGCTAACAGAGTTTTGCCAGGAGAACACGCTGTTCATAGCAAACACCCTCTTCCAACAACATGAGAAGACTCTACACAAGGACATCACCAGATGGTCAATACTGATATCAGATTGATTATATTCTTTGCAGCCAAAGATGGAGAAGCTCTATACAGTCAGGAAAAACAAGACCAGGAGCAGACTGTGGCTCAGACCATGAACTCTTTATTGTAAAATTCAGACTTAAATTGAAGAAAGTAGGGAAACCCATGAGACCATGCAGGTCTAAATTAAATGGCCTAAATCAAATCCCTTACGATTATACAGTGGAAGTAACAAATAGATTCAAGGGATTAGATCTAATAGACACAGTGCCTGAAGAACTATGGATGGAGGTTTGTGACACTGTACAGGAGGCTGTGATCAAGACCATCCCCAAGAAAAAGAAATACAAAAAGGCAAAATGGTTGTCTAAGGAAGCCCTACAAATAGCGGAGAAAAGAAGAGATGCTAAAGGAAAAGGAGAAAAGGAAAGATATACCCATTTGAAACCAGAGTTCCAAAGAACAGCAAGGAGAGATAAGAAAGCCTTCCTCAGTGATCAATGCAAAGAAATAGAGGAAAACAATACAATGAGAAAGACTAGGGATCTCTTCAAGAAAAGTACAGATTCCAAGGGAACATTTCATGCAAAGATGGGCTCAATAAAGGACAGAAATGGTATGGACCTAACAGAAGGAGAAGATAGCAAGAAGAGGTGGCAAGAATACACAAAAGAACTTTACACAAAAGATCATCATGACCCACATAACCACAATGATGTGATCACTCACCTAGAGCCAGACATTCTGGAATGCGAAGTCAAGTGGGCCTTAGGAAGCATCATTACGAATAAAGCTAGTGATGGAATTCCAGTTGAGCTATTTCAAATCCTACAAGATGATGTTGTGAAAGAGCTACAGTCAATATGCCAGCAAATTTCTAAAACTTAGCGGTGGCCACAGGACTTGAAAAAGTGTGTTTTCATTCCAATCCCAAAGAAAGACAAGGTCAAAAAACGTTCAAACTACCACACAATTATACTCATCTCACATGCTAGCAAAGTAATGCTCAAAATTCTCTAAGCCAGGCTTCAACAGTACGTGAACTGTGAGCTTCCAGATGTTCAAGCTGGATTTATAAAATGCAGAGGAACCACAGATCAAATAGCCAACATCTGCTGGATCACTGAAAAAGCAAGAGAGTTCCAGAAAAACATTTACTTCTGCTTTATTGACTACACCAAAGCCTTTGACTGTGTGGATCACAACAAACTGTGGAAAATTCTTAAAGGGATGGGAATACCAGACCACCTGACCTGCCTCCTGAGAAATCTGTATGCAGGTCAAGAAGCAACAGTTAGAACTGGACATGGAACAACAGACAGTTTCCAAATAGGAAAAGGAGTGTGTCAAGGCTGAATACTGTCATCCTGTTTATTTAAATTATATGCAGAGTACATCATGAGAAATGCAGGGCTGAATGAAACACAGGCTGGAATCAAGATTGCCAGGAGAAATATCAATAACCTTAGATATGCAGATGACACCACCCTTATGGCAGAAAGCGAAGAACTAAAGAGCCTCTTGATGAAAGTGAAAGAGGAGAGTGAAAAAGTTCGCTTAAAACTCAACATTCAGAAAACTAAGAGCATGGCATCCAGTCCCAATCCCTCATGGCTAATAGAGGGGGAAACAATGGAAACAGTGAGTGACTTTGTTTTTGAGGGCTCCAAAATCACTGTGGATGATGACTGCAGCCATGAAATTAAGACGCTTACTCCTTGGAAGCAAAGTTTTGACCAACCTAGACAGCATATTAAAATGCAGAGACATTACTTTGCCAACAAAGGTCCATCTAATCAAGGCTATGGTTTTTCCAGTGGTCATGTATGGATGTGAGAGTTGGACTATAAAGAAAGCTGAGTGCCGAAGAATTGATGCTTTTGAACCGTGGTGTTGGAGAAGACTCTTGAGAATCCCTTGGACTGGCAGGAGATCCAACCAGTCCATCCTAAAGGAAATCAGTCCTGAATATTCACTGGAAGGACTGATGCTGAAACTGAAACTCCTATACTTTGGCTACCTGATCTGAAGAGCTGACTTATTTGAAAAGACCCTGATTGAAAAAGAAAGAAAGATTGAAGGGAGAGATTGAAGGCGGGAGGAGAAGGGGACGACAGAGGATCAGATGGTTGGATGGCATCACAGACTTGATGGACATGAGTTTGAGCAAGCTCCGGGATTTGGTGGTGGACAGGAAAGCCTGGCGTGCTGCAGTCCACGGGGTCACAAAGAGTTGGATACCACTGAGAGACTGAACTGAACTGAATACTCCATTTTGTGTGTTTGTGGTGTGTGTGTGTATACATCATCTTCTTAAGCCAATCATCTGTTGATGGGCATTTAATTTGTTTCCATGTCTTGGGTACTGTAAATTGTGTTCCTAAGAATATTGGAGTGCAGTTGTCTTCTCAAATTAAAGTTTTCAGTCTTTCTGGATATATACCCAGGAATAGGATTGCAGAATCATATGGTAGCTCTATTTTTAGTCTTTTAAGCATCCTCCATACTGTTCTCCATAGTGCTGTACCAATTTACATTCCCACCAACAGTGCAGGAGGGTTCCTTTTCTCCACATCCTCTTCAGCATTTATCATTTGTAGACTTAATTTTTTAATTTAAGTATAGTTGATTTACAATGTTAAGGTAATCACTGCTACACATTTGTAGACATTTTTATGATAGCCATTCTGACCAATGTGAGGTGTAACTCATTGTAGTTTTGACCTGCATTTCTCTATAATTAGCAATGCTGAGCATCATTTCATGTGCTTGTTCATCACTTGTGTATCTTCTTTGTAAACATGTCTATTTAGGTCTTCTATCCTTTTTGATTTCTCTGTTTTTTGATATTGAGTTTTGTGAGCTCTTCTTATATTTTGGATATTAACCCCTACTTGGTTGTGTTGTTTGCAAATATTTTCTCACATTCCATAGGATTTTTTTTTTCATTTTGTTGGTAGTTTCCTCTCCTGTCCAAAAGCTTTTAAGTTTGATAGGTCTTATTTGTTTATTTTGGCTTTTATTTCTTTTGCTTTGGGCAACCGATCTAAGAAAATACTTCTACAGTTTATGTCGATGAGTGTTTTGCCTATGTTCTCTTGTAGGAGGTTTTATGGTGTCATGTCTTATTTTTAGGTCTTTAAACCACTTAAAATGGTTTTAAATGTTTTTGAGCCAAACAATATTGATCTTTTGAGCTGAAGGAAAAAATAAAGCTATTCTGGCTATCAGAATTGAGACTCCAAAACTCCAAACACAGTGCTGCCCTAACCTTTTGGGCAAGTAAAAGTGTGGAAGCTGTACTGTCGGGCACAGTCTGAATGTAGTCTACCCCTGTAGGCAGTTCAAGATGCATTTCACTAAAGCAAAACAAAAGAAAGCAAGTTTTGCTAAGTCTCTCTATCATGCCTTGACATTTGACTTTTGGTGCTTTATAAATAAACAGTGTCATAGAAGCTACACTGCCAATCATTCCTACCTGCAACTTTTCAACAAGAAGACTGAAGCATTTGCTGCTTTGTTCCCATAAGGCCAAGCTAGAGGAGCTCTTCAGATGACCCTAAAGATCAGAACCAAGCACCAGCCACACTTTGGCATTTTCTAGTAAATGCCACTAAATAGCTCAGTGAAAGGCTTTATTAGCTCTGCACAGAGTCCCTGCAGGATTAGATTGGAACCAATGACAGGATATATGTGAGGGCATATGGAAACTTGATGCTGGTAACTCTCACCTCTGCCATAGATTTATCATGCAACCTTGGGCCAACTATTTTTCTTTGAACCTCTAGCTTCTCATCTGTGAAGCTGGAATAAAAGCAATGACCATGCACATGATCCCTAACTACTGGGCAAATAGAAAACGCTACACACAGTCAGTGCTAAATAGTAATAACAAAATCTGAGGAAAAAAAAGCACACCATTTCCACTGAAAACCCATCACGTTTTGAACCACAGATCAGTGAGTACCTCAAAATAAAACACACTTTTCAGATTACAGTGTATTTCCCCCTTTCCTGGTTCACCTCTAGAATACTACGAGTCTTTCTGCCAGTCTATTAGGACCACTAATCATGCGTCTTATAGTGAAGGATCGATTGGTTTTGAAAGGATGAGAGATAATAAAATGATAAAGTGTACACTCTGAGGGTGACTCTGTTAGTTGGATCACTTTAGCTTTCAGTCTATAGGCAGGCAATCATTTATAGGAAGTCTAGTTCTAGGCATTGAGTGGGAGAAGAGTGTGTTAACAGAACTCCACACAGTCCTGTCTAGAACTGTTTATCTGCTACCACAGTGTCCACAAGGAAGAAAACCAGATTCCTCTACCACTGGTCTCATAATTTCCACATCTTTAACCTAACACTACTGCTGAGTTGATCCACCATTAGGTCACCAACCAAATAGGCCCTTAAAGCAATGGATCAGGTTGGCGCATGGTCAATTCGATTCAATCAGCAACATCCAAAGCCAGTAACATTGGCTTACAAAACAGTAGGTATTTCAACCACCTTGATGACTAAATTACCTCTTCTATGCACTCACAATGTCAGAATACAGTTTTCAAATAAAATCTTTCAGGGAAGCACAGCATATCAAACAAATAAAACATGCTGTGGTTAAAGTGAGAAAACCCAGAGCCCCTGCTCACTCAGCCTCTCTCACTAATCCCCTTATCAGCTCCTGAAACAACTCCAATGAACCGAAAGCAGATGCATGAAACCCAATTTGAAAACAGTTTGACCTAGCGGAAAACACCTCATTATTTTTTAGATGATTACCCTAAGGTGCAGAGGAGAAAAGTGACAAAAGAACAACCTTCTAGATTGTAACATTTTGAGGAATAAAATCTAGATGTCCAAATTCCTCATCTAGGATCTGACCCTATATGAACTCATCACACATGGCCAGGGGAGGTCAGGTCTCTGTCTCAACAACATCCCATGGGTATAGCTATGCTGGGAAGGGAGGACTGGGCACTGGGGCAGTGTGTGGTAAGTACAGATCTCAAAGAGTGAAGGGCACTTCAGGAGAAAGATGGATATGCAGCAGAGTATTTCTTTTCCATGGACTTGCTCTCTTCTTACCAGAGCATGGTTAACTCCTTATAGAAGCAATAGCAGGCCAAACAATCCCACATGGTACTTGGCAAATTAGCAGTTACAAGAGCAAGAAACAGTCACATTAGAATGTAGTTTAAATGGCAAAGACAGCCTTAAAAAAAAAAAAAAAGCTTTTTTAATATCTGAGGGGATAGAACCATCTTTATATATTTATGGGAAACTCTCATTTAACTGGAATCTCAACTATCAAAACGCCCAAATATAACTAGATTACTTCTCCTCCCCTCCCCCTTAGTTTTGAATAATTATTAATACTTATGATAGTAATTTTGACACACTGTAATTTCTGTCAGGGTTTTCCAAACCCCTAAATATATTCACCTATTCATTCATTCAGTGAATATTTACTGAGTGCCTACTACTTATTCGTCACTGACCAAGCACTAGGGAAACTAAGCTATTTGCTATTCTTGGGAGTCTTCTTGGAATGACATTTCAGTGCAAACATCAACATGAGAATGATAAAGGTGGGGATGAAGGCATTAGGCAAAGGAATCTCTAAGGAATATCAAGAACTAATACTACATGATTCTATGAGTCTATTTTGTTAATTTGTGGTGGTTTAGTTCCTTAAGTTGTGTCTGACTCTTGTGACCCCATTGATTGTAGCTCACCAGGCCCCTCTGTCCATGGGATTTTCCAGGCAAGAATACTGGAGTGTGTTGCCATTTCCTTCTCCAGGGGATTTTACCAACCCAGGAATCAAACCTGAGTCTTCTGTGTTGAAGGCAGATTCTTTACTGCTGAGCCACCTATATATATAATAACGAGACTATCTGGAATTTTTAATTTCAAATGCTTTCCTTTAGTCACCAAAGTAGTCACCAGTCATCTATTCTACCTAGTAGCACTGTTTTAGGCTCTATCATATTTATAAATTTTTAATTTGTCTCTTAATTGTGCTCCATATCCAGTTTGGTTGAAAGCCAAAGGAATATCCTATTGCTTTACAATTATATCATGATTTCACTGAAAATCTAGTTAGTAAGATCAGTTTCTGGATCAGTGTATGCTGGCTATTTTAAAGAAGAAAATCACTCTCAAAGGTTAGCTCAAAACTGGAGTTATTTCTACCATGCCATGGGTTCTGAAGTGAATTGTCAAATAGGAGATGTAAAAATGTTTTGAGTAGTGACAACAAAATTGAAATAACTATATAGCCTTGCAGATGACAAAGTTGAAAGTGACAATGCCCACTTAGATATTTAAGGACGGTCATTCTGGCTACTCAGCAAGCGATGTCTTTCCTTTTATCCTCATTCTTCCCCAAGAGGGACATATGCCTGACATATAATTATGAAAAAAGATAAAATGTCCAAGATGAAAGGCAAATCAGCAAAAAGCCCATGCTACTCTTGATGTACCACAAAAGTAGGATTTCAAGCCCAAGGGTGGAAACTTAGTATTGGAAGAAGCCTCAAGATATCATCTAGTTGATGTCTTGCCTTAAGTCAGTGAATCTCTAACAGACAGTGAACATGATTCCTTAATTTAAAAGAAAATTCCTTAAAATGTCAACATAAATATTAAATCATCTATTCCTCTTGAATACAGAAAACAACTCTTCATCAAAAATATCTCATCTCTTTCAAGTCATGCTTTAGACTTCCTTGTTCCAAAACAAAACATTTTACAGTTCTTTTAACTTTTCATCCTTGAGCTTATTTGTTTTCCTTTCATTATCTTTGGAAGACAAAACCTATTCTCAATTGACCAATTTGGATTTATTTCAATTCACACTCACATGTTCCAGGGTGGCTGTGATCTTCCTTCCTCCAGAGCAGAAACCAAGGTCACCAAGGAGCAATCACATATTTGCCTAGTGAACTTCAGGGGAAACTATACTTGGTGTATTCTAAGTCTCTTCAGTCACGTCTCACTCTTCACGATCCCATGGACTGCAAACCGCCAGGCTCCTCTGTCCATAGGATTCTCCAAGCAAGAACACTGGAGTGGGTTGCCATTTCCCTTTCCAGGGATACTGGGTGGATTTATCCAATAAAATTACTAATGGGTTATCAAACTTATTTTAATAACATGCTGAAACAAAATATGCTATAAAAACTTTAAGCATTTCTAAGATTGATGTTATAAATTAAACATAAAATTTGCTATGAGAATATATAAAAAAATATTAACTTTCAGTCAGTTCAGTTCAGTTAGTCGTGCCCCCTCTTTGTAACCCCATGGACTGCAGGACGCCAGGCCTCCCTGTCCATCACCAACTCCCAGAGCTTACTCAAACTCATGTCCATTGAGTTGGTGATGCCATCCAACCATCTCATCCTCTGTCATCCACTTTTCCTCCCACCTTCAATCTTTCCCAGGATCAGAGTCTTTTCCAATAGTCAGCTCTTCGCATCAGGTAGCCAAAATATTGGAGTTTTAGCACCAGTCCTTCCAAAAATATTCCGGACTGATTTCCTTTAGGATGGACTGCTTGGATCTCCTTGCTGTCCCTTGGACAGCAAAAGATTCTCAAGAGTCTTTTCCAACACGACAGTTCAAAAGCATCAATTCTTTGGCGCTCAGCTTTCTTTATGGTCCAACTCTCACATCGACCATACATGATTACAGGAACAACCATAGCTTTGAATAGATGGAACTTTGATGGCAAAGTAATTTCTCTGCTTTTTAATATGCTGTCTAGGTTGGTCATAACTTTTCTTCCAAGGAGCAAGCGTCTTTTAATTTCATGGCTGCAGTCACCATCTGCAGTGATTTTGGAGCCCCCTCAAAAATAGTCTGACACTATTTCCACTGTTTCTCCATCTATTTGCCATGAAGTGATGAGACCCAATGCCATAATCTTAGTTTTCTTTCTTTTTTTTTTTCTAGTTCAGCTATTTTATTTTCTTTCTTTTTCTAATTTACTTTATTTTTTAACTTTACAATATTGTATTGGTTTTGCCATATATCAAAATGAATCCGCCACAGGTATACATGTGTTCCCCATCCTGAACCCTCCTCCCTCCCCATACCATCCCCCTGGGTCGTCCCAGTGCACCAGCCCCAAGCATCCAGTATCGTGCATCAAACCTGGACTGGTGACTCATTTCATATATGATATACACATATTTCAATGCCATTTTCCAAAATCATCCCACCCTCTCCTTCTCCCACAGGGTCCAAAAGACTGTTCTATACATCAGTGACTCTTTTGCTGTCTCATATACAGGGTTATTGTTACCATCTTTTTAAATTCCATATATATGCGTTAGTATACTGTATTGGTGTTTTTCTTTCTGGCTTACTTCATTCTGTATAATAGGCTCCAGTTTCACCCACCTCATTAGAACTGATTCAAATGTATTCTTTTTAATGGCTGAGCATTGTGTATATGTACCACAGCTTTCTTATCCATTCATCTGCTGATGGACATCTAGGTTGCTTCCATATCCTGGCTATTATAAACAGTGCTGTGATGAACATTGGGGTACACGCGTCTTTTTCAATTCTGGTTTCCTCAGTGTATATGCCCAGCAGTGGGATTGTTGGGTCATAAGGCAGTTCCATTTCCAGTTTTTTAAGGAATCTCCACACTGTTCTCCATAATGGCTGTACTAGTTTGCATTCCCACCAACAGTGTAAAAGGGGTCCCTTTTCTCCACACCCTCTCCAGCATTTATTGCTTGTAGACTTTTGGATAGCAGCCATTCTGACTGGTGTAAAATGGTACCTCATAGTGGTTTTGATTTGCATTTCTCTGATAATGAGTGATGTTGAGCATCTTTTCATGTGTTTGTTAGCCATCTGTATGTCTTCTTAATGTTGAGCTTTAAGCCAACTTTTTCACTCTCCCCTTTCACTTTCATCAAGAAGCTCTTTAGTTCTTCTTCGTTTTCTGCCATAAGGGTAGTGTCATCTGCATATCTGATGTTACTGATATTTCTCCCAGGAAACTTGATTCCAGCTTGTGCTTCATCCAGCCCTGCATTTCTCATGATGTACTCTGCATAGAAGTTAAATAAGCACAGTGACAATATACAGCCTTGATGTACTCCTTTCCTGATTTGGAACCTGTCTGTTGTTCCATGTCCAGTTCTGTTGCTTCTTGACCTACATACAGATTTCTCAGGAGGCAGGTCAGGTGGTCTGGTAGTCCCATTCCTTTAAGAACTTTTCATAGTTTGTTGTGACCCACACAGGCAAAGGCGTTGGCATAGTCAATAAAGCAGAAGTAGATGTTTTTCTGGAATTCTCTTGCTTTTTTGATGATCCAACGGATGTTGGCAATTTGATCTCTGGTTCCTCTGCATTTTCTAAATCCAGCTTGAACATCTGGAAGCTCATGGTTCATGTACTGTTGAAGCCTGGCTTAGAGAATTTTGAGCATTACTTTGCTAGTGTGTGAGATGAATGCAATTGTGTGGTAGTTTGAACATTCTTTGGCATTGCCTTTCTTTGGGATTGGAATGAAAAGTGCCTTTTCCAGTCCTTTGGTCACTGCTGAGTTTTCCAAATTTGCTGGCATATTGAGTGCAGCACTTTAACAACATCATCTTGTAGGATTTGAAATAGCTCAACTGGAATTCCATCACTAGCTTTATTCGTAATGATGCTTCCTAAGGCCCACTTGACTTCACATTCCAGAATGTCTGGCTCTAGGTGAGTGATCACATCATTGTGGTTATGTGGGTCATGATGATCTTTTGTGTAAAGTTCTTTTGTGTATTCTTGCCACCTCTTCTTGCTATCTTCTCCTTCTGTTAGGTCCATACCATTTCTGTCCTTTACTGTGCCCATCTTTGCATGAAATGTTCCCTTGGTATCTCTAATTTTCTTGAAGAGATCTCTAGTCTTTCCCATCGTATTGTTTTCCTCTATTTCTTTGCATCGGAGAAGGCAATGGCACCCCACTCCAGTACTCTTGCCTGGAAAATTCCATGGACGGAGGAGCCTGGTAGGCTGCAGTCCATGGGGTCGCTAGGAGTCACACACAACTGAGTGACTTCACTTTCACTTTTCACTTTCATGCACTGGAGAAGGAAATGGCAACTCACTCCAGTATTCTTGCCTGGAGAATCCCAGGGACGGGGAGCCTGGTGGACTGCTGTCTCTGGAGTCGCACAGAGTCGGACACGACTGTAGTGACTTAGCAGCAACAGCAGCATTATTTCTTTGCATTGATCACTGAGGAAGGCTTTTTATCTCTCCTTGCTATTCTTTGGAACTCTGCATTCAAATGCGTATATCTTTCCTTTTTCCTTTTCTTTTCCTTCTCTTCCTTTCTCCTCTATTTCTAAGGCCTCCTCAGACAACCATTTTGTCTTTTTGCATTTCTTTTTCTTGGGGATGTTCTTGATCCCTGTTTCCTGTACAATGTCACGAACCTCCATCCATAGTTCTTCAGACTCTCTATCCGATCTAATACCTTGAATCTATTTGTCATTTCCACTGTATAATCCTAAGGGATTTGATTTAGGTCATGCCTGAACGGTCTAGTGGTTTTATCTCCTTTCTTCTGCCAAATTTAAGTCTGAATTTGGCAATAAGGAGTTAGAATATTAACTTTACTTAATATTTTATTTGAGGGGGAAAGGCATTGATTGATCAAAAAGAATAAAGATCAATTTCAAAGCTTTTGTACAAACCAAGGTAAGATAAAATTTAATAAAGTTAAATTGGATACATCTGAACTATTTTAAAAATATAGTTTTGGTCTGACAGAACTCACTGTGCTCTCATTCCAAACATCCAAAGAGAAAAAGATAAGAACTCTCCTAATGTTAACAAAAGTTGTTAATTTTCTCCAGTTAGACTCAATCCACTTTTGAGCTTAAGATGGTTTCAAGGTTTGAAATATTATATTGATAAATTAGATACATTCTAAGATGACAATAAATTCCAGATTAAGACTCTTTGGTATGGAGCAGGCAAGAAGCTAGACAGAACTTAAAGAGGAAACAGAGGGTGCCCTCATTTTACTCCAAATTAAAAAGGTAAACTGAAAAAAAAATAAAAATAAAATAAAAAGGTAAACTGTTTCAAAACACAAGCAGCATCAGAAGATAAATAGAAGGATGATATAGGTCCCTGAAAGTAGAATTACCCAAAGTCTCATTTTCTAGCAATTTTTAGTGATTTGTTTAAGCTTCATGTCATTCTACCTGTGAGAGTTGGACCATAAAGAAGACTGAGTGCCAAAGAACTGATGCTTTCAAATTGTGGTACTGGAGAAGATTCTTGAGAGTACCTTGGACTGCAAGGAGACCAAACCAGTCAATCCTAAAGGAAATCAACCCTGAATATTTATTGGAAGGACTGATGCTGAAGCTGAAGCTCCAATACTTTGGCCACCTGATGCAAAGAGCTGACTCACTGGAAAAGACCCTGATTCTGGGAAAGATTGAGGGCAGGAGAAGAAGCAGGTAACAGAGGATGAGATGGTTGGATGGTATCACCACCTCAATGGAAACAAGTTTAAGCAAACTCTGGGAGACAGTGAAGGACAGGGAAGCCTGGTGTGCTGCAGTCTGTGGGATCACACAAAGTAGAACACAACTGAGCAACTGAACAACATATCATTGGGTAGTTGCCCCATGATTTTAGGAACCTGGTATAAAATGAAAATTCAAGATCATTTGTTAAAAAATTAAGAATTTCAATATGTCAACAGCAAAGCATTAAACCAACTACAGGTCCCATCTAAGCAAGAGGCCCTGTGCAACTGCACAAGTCATATTCTTATGAAGCCAGACCTGTTTGTTATACATATTCTCAAACTGATATGCTCCGATTTAAAAATTTTATGATAGCTGTCAGTACATACATCGCTCACTCACACACAATTCTCCATATGGTTTCAAAGGGGTTGTGGGCTCATTTAAGCCCTGTCCATGGACTCTAAATTAAGATCCACTAGATGAGATTGATTCTGTGAAACTAGGAGTCAGAGCTAGGATTCATTGGTGGAAGTTTACAAAAGGGCAGATTTGAGCTTCCTAACAATTGCAGGCTTTCTAAAATTAAAGAGGATGCTTTACTAAGCACTTGGTCCTGAAAGTATAACTGTCAACAAGACCATCATTGTGTGGTGTGTTCTACAAGGGATTCCTGCACTGGTGGGAGATTGGATTAGGTCATCTCTCTGGTTCCCTCTATATTAGTATGCTGTGAGGAAAACTGTTAGCAGTGGCTACCCCATAGTTCTTCTTTGCCCGCCCCATTTTCTGATAGCTTGAATGTACTTAGTTTTAGCTGTCTTGATTTATTTGCTTTTCCTTGACAAGGTCTTTACCTTCCTGAATACTAGGTTTACGTAAATTAATCTGTAACCTATGGGTTTACATAAAGTTAACATGTTAATTTTATGCAAAGTGATGCAAAGTATCCATCCTCCAGTTTCTCTATGGGGGAAAAGATCTGATCATCTTACCAAATGGACAGTCAAAGCAATATAGATAATCAAGAATGTGAAAATGGCATGAAAGCTCTTAATAAAGAACAACAAAAAGGGAATCAAGCAAATGTGAGGGGGTCAGCCAGGGAAACTGATGATCCAAGTCTGTTCTGATAAAACTTGAGAGGTCAGAGTGTATGACAAGCTCCATTTAAAAATTTGGGGATAAGAATACAGAAGAAAAATCATAAAACTACATTAGAAAAGAGGAAGGTAAGAAGAACCAGTACACAGAAATGTTCATTTTGTTCCCTGTTCTTCCATGTGTAAGAGGGAAGCCTAAAGTCCTGGGCCTCAAAACACTGGGGTCAGAGTTCAGAAACTCGAAGAAGAAATGGAAAGGCCCACTTCTGACTGAAAAACAACTGTAAAAACAAATGCCATTCCGGCAACAAACTGTCAAAGCCTCTGAAGATGTTTTTGCTCTAACTTCCTGGTCATGACATTCACCATAAATGATGTGCTTCCTGTTCATTTTTCCAATCAGCATGATGAATTGATGAACCACACTATACTGTCCAACAGAGACTTTACTCCAGAATTTAAAGGTACAACTAGAAAATGAAGAGGGAAAAGGACATGGATGGACAGTCAAAAAATCTGTCCTAAAGGCCCCTTTGATGGACAGTTTTCATTTTTATGACATTCAAATTCTATCAGGATCTAAGGTAGATTTCTTAAACTCAAAATCAGGTTTTAGATATCTGCTCACTAATTGGCTAGCTCTTTAAGAAAATGGAATTAGTTCTAAGTAAAAAGCAAGCTGAAATTAGTAGCAACACCTTTGGCCAAGTGGCAGTTAGGTGACACACAAAGAATCTGCGAATGACGCCGAGGGAATGAATAAAATGAAAAGAAGTACAAGAGGTCTGGGGTCTGATATCAAAGGAGAAATTAGAGAATGACTGAGAACAGTTCAAAGATATGGAAGACTTTTCTTTGAACAAAAGTAAAAAGGAAGGATGAGATGCAGAGGCTCTATAAAAGGCTAACTTCAACCTGACCAATATAGCAGAATGCTAATAAAATCAGGCCCTTCTACTCCCCTGACAACTGGGGGTCTAGTTCCTTTATATTGCCATTCCACTGGATATGCTGGGTAAGGAGGGGGAAAAAAAAAAAAAACTGTCAAAAATGTTTCCACTACAAGTGTTTAAAACCTGCACATTGCCAGTTCTTGCCATTGCTATTGTTTCATCTAATATCTTGCAGTAAAGGCATAAGTTTAAATACAGGATCCCATGGCCAGGATTGGGCTACCCAGGTGGCTCAGAGGTAAAGAATCCGCCTGCCAATGCAAGAGGCACAATGGACAAGGGTTCTCTCTATGGCTTGGGAAGATCCCCTGGAGGAGTAAATGGCAACCTGATCCAGTATTCTTGCCTGAAAAATTCAATGCACAGAAGAGCCTAGTGGGCTACAGTCTATGGGGTCACAGAGCCGGACACAACTGAGTGACTAAGCACACACACATATACAGACATGGTCAGGATTGCAGAAAGTGACTGTGGCTATTCATTTACACAGTGTTTTCTTGAGGCGCTTTGTACTTCCAGGCCATGTGGATGGTATGTTCTCTTAGGAAAAATAAAAATGAAGCAACTGGCCTTCCCTCTACCAGGCTACAAGTTTTCCATGCTCTCCCAGGCTCTCTGTCCTTAGTCCATGAGTTAGGAATAAGTCAAGTCACTGAGAATTGAGGAGACTGAGATGAAGTGAGTGATGTTTATACATTGAAAGCTTGTTAGAAAGTAAACTCTATGTGAATGTGGGTTCTGTGGGTGAGGACGGAGCAGCAGAGAGTGCTGATAACAACAGTAAATCCTTCCTATCAAAAAAGGAGGAGCCTGAGGGTAGGCAAGTTGTGCTCTGGCCACAATTCCAAACTGAGGAAGGTGGAATACTTAATAACTCAAAGTATTATTCAACTTTCTGCTTCAATCGCCATACTCCAGAAGTGTTCTAGGTTGTCAGCAATTCATAAGCATTTATTCAGTCACCTAATAAACATTTGTAAATCAACTGTTATGTACAAAGCAGTCTTTTAGGTACAGAGAATTCAAATAAACAATGCTTGACTTTGGAAAGTTTACAGGTGTGGTGGGACAGACAGGCATATAGATAACTAAATAAGAGTATGACCAGTTCTAGTATAGAGGTTTAAAAAATGCTACAGGAGAATAGAAAAGGGACAATTAATTCTGCCTGGAAGAGGTATGTGTGTGAAGGCTATCCAGGGAAACCTTCACAGAGAAAATGACATTTGGAATGGGTCTTCAAAGATGAGTAGGATTATCAAAAGGCACAGAAGATGGGAAGTGATCTACGAGTGAAGAAAAGCATAAGAGAAAATTCTCAGAATGGAAAACTGCTTTTTTAAAATAAAAAACAGACAAATTCATAATTATCATTGATGTTTCAAAACTTCTCTCCAAATAGTTGATAGAGTAAGTAGACAAGATTATAGAAGGCTTGAAAAATATTAACCAACTCTTCTAACCAGGGTGGCTTGGGCATGGAGGGGTATATGACCTATTTAATTATTTAATGAATAAATGAATTAAAGAATAAACTAAGAACAATCTTTTCTACTATGAATTATATGCCACAAGGCACATAGATTTTATCTTGTATGCAGTGGGCAGCCAAAGGAGTTTTATTTCCTAGGAGAAAGACATGATCATACCCATAATTAAAAGTAAACAAACTAGTAAAAATACCATCCACAAGTATTGCAGAAAATGGATGAGTGTAGAAGAAACTAGAAGCTGAAGACAGAAAGACAAGATAGGAAGCTACTACAGTCAGTGTTTAGGAGAGAAATAATGAAAGGCTGAACTAGATCAGTGGCAGGTAGGATGAAAAGGAACGAGGTGGATTTTGAAGATATATTAGAAACAAAATTAGTAGAACTTGACAATTACTGACTCTGAAAATTATGAAGGACTTTGTGAGTGCACCACACATTCTGGCCCCAAAATACAATAATGTCCTTTTAACCAAGATAGGGTACACAAGTGGAAAGGTGGAATTTAAAGGGAGGCAATTAAAATTTTAGTTTTGAACAAGTTAGAGTTCAAAGTACCTGTGGGACAGCCAAGTAAGCATATCTTGCAGGAAAATAGTGCATGTAACCAGGAAGAGACAGAAAGACTAGACTGCTAAATCTAGAAGCCTCAAAAGGTATGGGTTATTACGTTCATACTCGGTTGTTTCAGTTGTGTCTGACTCTTTGCAACCCCATGGGATGTAGGCTGCCAGGCTCCTTATTTTCCAGGTAAGAATACTGGGGTGGGCTGCCGTGCCCTCCTCCGAGGGGTCTTCCTGACCCTGGAATTGAACTCATGTCTCCTGCATCACAGACGGAATCTTTACCAATCAACCACTGGAGAAGCCCATCCCTGGCTGCAAATTAGAATTACCTTAAAGTTAAAATAAACCAAAACAGCACTGATGCCTGGACTTCAGTCTAAACAAATCAGTATCTCTGGGGGTGAGACCTGTGCAAGAATGTGTTTTAAAATCTCACCAGGTAACTACAGTATGCATCCTGTGTTGAGAAGCACTAACAGGGTAGTTAATAACAAGGGAGTAGAAACTCAGAGAAAGTATAAAGTGGTATCTAAAAGGAATATTAAGGCAAAATGCAGGCAAAAATACAACTTTTTAGGGATAGTCAGAGGAAAGCAAGGCCATGACTGATACCGAAAAGAGCAGCAAGAAAGATACGAACAAACCCAGAATAAAGCAGTGTCACTTGAGCAAAAGGAGAAGAGAGTGTCAAAAAGGTCAGCATGTCCAATAGTGTCAAATGCTCAGTAGTGTCCTAATATACCAGGCTATGTTGGTATAAAGATGAACTAGCATTGCCTGTTTAAGAATGAGGTAGTTCTAACTAAAGGGAAGAAGGGGAGATAGGTCATGAAAACTGTTAATCTTTTGGAAACTGCTCAGCCTTGGTGAGGGCTAGATGTCAAAGAAAGCAGCAAGGCTATTAAAAGCCAAGTGTCTGGGGGAGTGCCAAAGGTAAAATCTGTCAGCCCCATATGCCCTGCCTTCAGCCATTGAACACCTAACTGAAAAGGAGTAACTAGAGCTATGCCTCAAATCACCTTTTTTGGGGAAAATGGAAAGTTCTGCAATAATCTTAAGTAGTTCTCACAAACTAGAGAATCAAAGGGGGCAAAGGGGAGGTGGCGAGGGGAGGGTGTTTAATGCATGTGTGCAAACATGATCCCAATCAGAGCACAGGGACTAGAGAAGTCGTAGTTATTCCTTCTCCAGTCAAACTCTGAAGATAGCCATATACTCTTATGACACTCTTCAGAGCTATAGAAGGAATGTATTACAGTGCCACCTGCTGGTAATGATAAGACCAGAAACAGATTCCTTTTTTTTTAAGTCATTAATTCCCAGAGGCTAAAGATTGAATAATATAAACAAACTTCATTCTGATAATTGAAGGTGATAGTTTACTCAGTAATGTAATGAAGATATTTTCAGAATTTAAAATAAAACTCAGACTGATCCTTCCTATTATTGCAAAATATTCTGAATGTGAACAGAAACACTAGAAGTTTAAGAAGGTCCCACCAACCTTGCCTTTCATCATCCAACATAAGGCACCTCAATTCACATTTCCTTTCGAGATGCTCAATATATTTCCTATAAATTTAAAATTGGATATACAGTCAAGACACCATCTGTCTAGCTACTCATTTCTGTGCAAATATGCCTCTTTAACGACTTCAATCTTATACTCCCCTCCAGACAATCTGGGCTACTTAGTACTCAAAAATAGCATTCATTTTAGGCACCCATACATTTGCATCTCTCTGCTAGGACTATCACCTAGGAATAACATCTCCTTCATATGAACTGTATTGATACCTCTTTTATTACACTTAGTATTTTATACCTGTAAAAAAGACATATCTGTGGTGCAGTACAAAGAATATGAACTTTATAATAAGTCCATGGTTCTAAACCTGGATTTATCATTTAGCAGTTGGGGACCTAAGATAAACTTAACTTCCCTAAGTTTTGATTTTCTCATCTGTAAAATGAAGATAATGTTACCCACACAAAGGTGCAGCATGGCAGAGATTCTGGAGTCTGATGATCCTGGGTTTAAATCCTGACTCTGCCCCTTACTAGCTATATAAAAGTGATCAAATTACTTAGCTGTTCTATGCCTTCATTTCCCAACTGGTAAAATGAGACAATGTAGGACCTACTAATTCATGTAGGACCTATCTCAGTATCTCTGCATGAGGAGATAATGTATAGAAAGTGCCTGGCATATAGTAGGACTTATTGCATGTTAGTGTCTCCCTTTCCCTATTATTTATTGAATTAATTGGGGGAAAAGAGCATACCCTGTCCATTTTTGATCACCTAAGTGCTGGCACGTGTCTAACACAGGAGCTTTTACACAGTCTGCCTGTAGGTTTGGTAAATTAATAAATGCCACATGTCTAAAACAATCCTTAGCAGAATTTATTTCCAGGCAACTACTGTCTCACTTCTCTCCAAAGCAGTGATGCCAAATATACATCACCCATCTCAAGAATTTAGTGGGTGCCTCTTGAAACCATGTGTTTCTTGTCTGTAGTCATTTAGGGAGAGCACACGTAAAATATAACTGTCCTAAGTTATATCCAAAGAAGCAGGGCCTGACTCTCCTAAGCCTGGGGCAAGGTCATTGAATTTCAAGGCATTTCTTTTGTAGAATAGTTCTGATGCAATCATCAAAAACAATGTGTTTCTCTATGATAGTTTCAGACAAATGTATGAAAGCAAAAATAGGGCAAGGATCAGAATATGAACAAAAGTTTAAACTTGCATATTCACTATTCCTGTAATGGACTGAAGGTGTCAAACATATTTTAAGAAATCTCTGGATGCCAGCTTTCCCCAAAGACTAAACTACAATAGGCATCAATGGTGTATTTTTGCAGAATACATACTTCATTTGGGGGCAAATCACACCTGTAGAAGTCAACAGAGCCAGAAGGAATGCACTTTAGCCTGACATGCCTATATGAGTTGGGTTATGATAGAAACTTGTGGGTTCGACCCCTGGGTTGCAAAGATACCCTGGAGGAGAAAATAGCAACCCACTCCAGTATTCTTGCCTGGAGAATTCCATGGACAGAGGAGCCTGGTGGGCTACAGTCCATGGGGTTGTAAAGAGTCAGACACAACTGAGGCAATTGAGCATTCATGCATGATAGAAACTACCCTAGCAGAAATTTTAGGCACTCAAAGCTTCTCTCCACTCTGGCAAATACAATATCCTTTCATTACAAAACAAGTGTTGAATGGAGCCCATTCACTGAAGTTCTTGGCTGTTCTTGTGGATGGGCTAAATCCCAACATCAAAATTAATAGAATGCTCAATTTATTCTTACTTTCTTTTCATTCTTCCCCCTTATGGACAGTAATAAATTCAACATGATACCAAGCTTGGTAACTTCTATATTTGGATTATGCTACAGAGCTGGACAAGATCCCCACATGGAATTGCTTTCCAGCTTTTAATTCATTAAGTATTTTAATTAGCTTAATTATCCACACATTTTCATTTAAAGAGGACCAGTTTCATAAAGGACTTTTATATTTCAATCACATCAGATGTTGTTGATGCTGTACACCAACCAAAACAATGATCTTAGGTCTTAACTCACATATTTCCCTCTTCCTCTGCCATGTTTTGTTGCCTAATTGAATGGAATGACCAGAGATTTTTCCATATGAACTGTTCTGCTGATTTTACTCTCTCTCTCTCATAAACACACACACATACACACACACTTATAATAGTCTTTGAACCCAAGAAACATATTCATCATAGCCAACAATGGTGATTTCAGTAAACAAACAAAAAACAATCAATATAATGATTTTAAAAACAGTGTTTTTCATTTGAATTTAGATTAGCAAAAAATTTTTTTAACTGACCACACACAGTTAATAAATGTGTAATGAGAAAAGAACTCTGATATACTGTTGGTGGAAATAGAAATTTGGTACAGTGACACTGATGGGCAATTTTCAGCATCTTTCAAAATTTTAAATAAAAAAAAAATCTATCCAATATGTCCACTACTGATGGTCTCTCCTACAAAAACATTTTTTCTTCTAGTGAACTAAGATCTATGTTGTAGGATCATCCTTCCACCATTGTTTTGGAATAGCAAAAAACTAGGGATAAAAACTTAACCTCCATAAATAGAGCACAGATTTAAATTTATAATTAATCCACACAATGGAAAACAGCACAGTATTTAAATTTGAGTTAAATATGCATTGCCAAAAATTAGAGATTCTAGGTATAAATATCAAAAATACATGACAAATCAAGTTGGAAAATGAGTCTAAGTTTGAAAAATATTAATAGATGATATATACCCAAATAAACTATCTGGAAGAAACTATATGAAATATAATTATTAGTTACCTCTGGGAATAAAATTATAAGAGCATTTTTAAATTTTGCTATTCTTTGAAATTTTATTAAGCATAATATACTATTGTAATAATAAAACTATCAAAACAATTCCAGTACTTGATTTCCAAGATATAGTAAGTTAAAAAATCATGCAAATAGTTAAGTTGCTACATTTTAAGTATGAAGTAAGGAAAAATTAAAAAAAAAAAAACATTGGTTTATGAAAGAAAGGAAGGAAATATCAGAAACTAAAGAAATTAATTACAAATAGTTGTGTGTGTGACCAAGTGCAAGAAACAGGTACAGGAATGAGATTTCTTTCACTTAATTCCTTTTTTATAACTGAATTTTCAGTCATGTAAATGTTCTATGTATTAAAAAATTTAATCAAAGATAAAAAAGCTAATTGGGTAGAGACACATTAACTTATTTACATATTGACTAACATAATCACAGAGAAAATTAATTCAAGTTTTTTTTAACATAACACTGACTATACAGACTTAGTACGATGAATTCTAAGGATAAAAATATTTGTAAAATATACTTAATTTAGTATAGGTTTATTGTTGGTAGTTCTTTTGGTGTAGTAGTTTTGAAATCATTTTGAATGAACTGAAGTCAAAATAAGCAAGTACATCAATGTTGATGAGAATGAGGATTCCCACTGTGGGAAAAGGAGATAAAAATATGGAATGGATAAAAGTGAAGAAGAACCCTATCATATATTTGAATCAGAAGTATCAGAATTAGATCACAATTAAAAATATTTCTAAATACCATATTCACTGGAAGAAATCAGGAAAATGGCTCATTCCCAAGCTAGGGCAGATAAAATATGAAGGTAACCCTGGCATATCTTAATGACAAAAAGCAAGGAAGTACTAAAAGAATGATGGGGTATCAAAAAGTAACAGGGCAACTTCCACTTCAAGCCATGATGATATAAACTGGAACTAGACTAGCTCTATCCACAGAAAGTGATGATAAAAGTGGACAAAATATGTGAAACAACCGCTTTCAGACCATGCAAGATTATGATCTCAAAGAAAAGAAAAACTCATGTGGTAAGGTCCACAATTAAACCAGCTCTCCACCTGGAGACAATTCCCCAACAATAGCACAGTGAGTCGAAGTCCTTACAGCTTAGAAGTTCTGCTGAAGCTGTAGAGATCAGGAAAGGTAAAACAGCTGGTACCTTCCATAAAAGGAGAGAGTTCACTAAGGGAAGCTTATGGAATCTGTAAGGGGGTTCTCTTTGAGCCCCTGGCTGAACATTGAGCTGAACATGCACAGGGTATGACTGCTAGTCTTTTCATCACAGTGTCACTACTACAAGGTTAATAATAAAACAGTGATATTAGAGGACAAACACTGCTGGGGAATACCTTATTGATATCTGAGCATTCAACTAAGATTCCAGAAAGATCCTGCTTTAGAAGAAAGAACTATGCCATAGATAGGGTCTATACTACACCCTCCCCAACAAAGCCTTGAGTCAAGTCATGATAAGATTGACAGGGCAAAAAAAGATTACAGATTGAGTCCCACCAAGTTATAGACGTTCAGGACATGTTTTGGCTTTTCTATTCATCTATTCTAACAAAGCATTCAACTAAGCAGCAAAAATTCTAGACTACTACTTGAACTGCTGTTAGAACAAACACAAATACCCTTTCAGTTCAATTCAGTACGTCCCACTCAGTTGTTTCCAACTCTTTGTGAACCCATGAATCACAGCACGCCAGGCCTCCCTGTCCATCACCTCCTCCCAGAGTTTACTCAAACCCATGGCCATTGAGTCGGTGATACCATCCAACCATCTCATCCTCTGTCATCCCCTTCTCTACACGCCTTCAATCTTTACCAGCATCAGGGTCTTTTCAAATGAGTCAGTTCTTCACATCAGGTGGCCAAAGTATTGGAGTTTCAGCTTCAACATCACTCCTTCCAATGAATATTCAGGACTGATTTCCTTTAGGATGGACTGGTTGGATCTCCTTGCAGTCCAAGGGACTCTCAAGAGTCTTCTCCAACACCACAGTTCAAAAGCATCAATTCTTCGACCCTCAGCTTTCTTTATAGTCCAACTCTCACAACCACACATGATTACTGGAAAAACCATAGTTTTGACTAGACAGACCTTTGTCGGCAAACTAATGTCTCAGCTTTTTATATGCTGTCCAGTTTGGTCATAACTTTCCTTCCAAGGAGTAAGCGTCTTTTAATTTCATGGCTGCAGTCACTATCTGCAGTGATTTTGGAGCCCCCAAAAATAAAGTCAGCCACTGTTCCGACTGTTTCCCCATCTATTTGCCATGAAGTGATGGGCCCGGATGCCATGACCTTAGTTTTCTGAATGTTGAGCTTTAAACCAACTTTTTCACTCTCCTCTTTCACTTTCATCAAGAGGCTCATTCCTTCTTCTTTGCTTTCTGCCATGAGGGTGGTGTCATCTGCATATCTGAGGTTACTAATATTTCTCCCGAAAATCTTGATTCCAGCTTGTGCTTCCTCCAGCCCAGCGTTTCTCATGATGTATTCTGAATATAAGTTAAATAAACAGGGTGACAATATACAGCCTTGACGTACTCCTTTCCAAATTTTGAACCAATCTGTTGTTCCATGTATGGTTGTAACTGTTGCTTCTTGACCTGCATACAGATTTCTCAAGAGGCAGGTTAGGTGCTCTGGTATTCCCATCTCTTTAAGACTTTTCTACAGTTTATTGTGATCCACACAGTCAAAGGCTTTGGCATAGTCAGTAAAGCAGAAATAGATGTTTTTTCTGGAACACACTTGCTTTTTTGATGATTCAGTGGATGTTAGCAATTTGATCTCTGGTTCCTCTGACTTTTCTAAAACCAGCTTGAACATCTGGAAGTTCACGATTCACATACTACTGAACCCTGGCTTGGAGAATTTTGAGCATTACTTTGCTAGTGTATGAGATGAGTGCAATTATGAAGTAGTTTGAACATTCTTTGACATCGCCTTTCTTTGAGAGTAGAATGAAAACTAATCTTTTCCAGTCCTGTGGCCACTGCTGAGTTTTCCAAATTTGCTGGCATATTGAGTGCAGCACTTTCACAGCATCATCTGTTAGGATTTGAAATAGCTCCACTGGAATTCCATCACCTCCACTAGCTTTATTCATAGTGATGCTTTCTAAGGCCCACTTGACTTCACATTCCAGGATGTCTGACTCTAAGTGAGTGATCACACCATTGTGATTATCTTGGTCATGAAGATCTTTTTTGTACAGTTCTTCTGTGTATTCTTGCCATCTCTTCTTAATATCTTCTCCTTCTGTTAGGTCCATACCATTTCTGTCCTTTATTGTGCACATCTTTGCATGAAATGTTCCCTTGGTATCTCTAATTTTCTTGAAGAGATCTCTAGTCTTTCCCATTCTATTGTTTTCCTCTATTTCTTTGCACTGATCACTGAGGAAAGCTTTCTTATCTCTCCTTTCTATTCTTTGAAACTCTGCATTCAAATGGGTATATCTTTCCTTCTCTCCTTTGCTTTTGGCTTCTCTTCTTTTCACAGGTATTTGTAAGGCCCCCTCAGACCACCATTTTGCTTTTTGGCATTTCTTTTTCTTGGGGATGGTCTTGATCCCTGTTTCCTGTACAATGTCATGAACCTCCGTCCACAGTTCATCAGGTACTCTCTCTATAAGATCTAGTCCCTTAAATCTATTTCTCACTTCCAATGTATAATCATAAGGGATTTGATTTAGGTCATACCTGAATGGTCTAGTGGTTTTCCCTACTTCAATTTAAGTCTCAATTTGGCAATAAGGAGTTCATGACCTGAGCCATAGTCAGCTCCCGGTCTTATTTTCGCTGACTGTATAGAGCTTCTCCATCTTTGGCTGCAAAGAATATAGTCAATCTGATTTCGGTGATGATCATCTGGTGATGTCCATATGTAGAGTTTTCTCTTGTGTTGTTGGAAGAAGGTGTTTGCTATGACCAGTGCATTCTCTTGGCAGAACTCTATTAGCCTTTGTCCTGCTTCATTCTGAACTCCAAAGCCAAATTTGCCTGTTACTCCAGGTGTTTCTTGACTTCCTACTTTTGCATTCCAGTCCCCTATAATGAAAAGGACATCTTTTTGGGGTGTTAGTTCTAGAAGGTCTTGTAGGTCTTCATAGACCCATTCAACTTCAGCTTCTTCAGCATTACTGGTTGGGGCATAGACTTGGATTATCATGATATTGAATGGTTTGCCTTGGAAATGAACAGAGATCATTCTGTCGTTTTTGAGATTGCATCCAAGTACTGCATTTCAGACTCTTTTGTTGACTATGATGGCTACTCCATTTATTCTTAGGGATTCTTGCCCACAATAGTAGATATAATGGTCATCTGAGTTAATCCACCAATACCCTTTAGAGGAACATAACAGAATTCAGTATCTCTACAACATAGTACCTACAAATTCCAATACTGTATAAAAAATAAAAATAAAAAATACTTGACATGGCAAAAAAGGAACCCTCATCAAATCAATCCAAAATGTATCTAAAATCACCCACCTTGTGCCAAGAGGCCTTCACCTCCTCATTACCACAAGGGACTATGTTTCTGTAGCTGTTTAAGATATCTTGGTACCTCTTCAGTTTACTTAAAACACTAAATCACTGAAAAATAGCTTTATTATGGTCATCCTCCAGATGTACTGACTGCAAGATGACCAAATTTGGGTTCAGAATTAAACAAACCCTCTCATCAAATTGGTAACCCTATTTCTTTTCCTTCTAATGAAGCAATCCAGGCTAGGAGAGCTGAATTCCAAAATTGCATAAGCAGCAGTAGCAGCAAAAGCAAGAAAAAAGCAAAGTGGACAAGTTAATGCCTGTCCTGCTCCCCCACCCCGCTAAATAAAGTACATGTATACCCTAGGAACATAATATTTCAGGTTAGGCAAAATAGTTAAATAGAAGCCCCCACATGATCTCTTCTTGAGAAAGAGTTATTTCTCCATGCATCCTATTAAAAATTAATTTCACACAATTAAAAGTCCTCTACTAGATATTTCTGCCATTAGCCTTTGTCGTGATATTAGCCAATTCCCTGCCATAAAGACAACTTTAAGTAAACATATTTCTTCATTAGAGTAGACTTTCTAAATGACCTTATCTATTTAGTACTAAATTTAGAGAAGGCCAGTGCTGCAGGACCTCATGAGTATTCTGTGAGGAAGATGACAAGCCCACACTTTATAATCCTTGAAATTAGATGCTGTGCATTTTAGTATGTTCTAATGCAACCAAGCTCTAGATGCAATCTCAGAGTCATCTTTACTGTTTCCCAAGCAAGGGTTGATGACTGGGTTTAGCTAGTGTGAATGGCCATTACCTAAAAGCATAACCTTTGCTCTGGCTTCTAAAAGTTGCCTAATATCAAAAAACAGGAGGTTTGTTTCAATGTGCCCAGACTAGATTTTTTTTAATTGAATCTTTTATTATTTTGCCTGATTGACAAGTACAGAAAAAGAAACTTCCACTCCTTGGTAGTCTGTTTTATGCATATGGAGGTACTTGGCATAAGTATTTATAGGATCTTAGTGAAAGGGATCCCTGTTTATAATGAAGTGCACAGAAATCAGTATAACTGATGCCACATCTGGCACTAAACAGTTATAAATGTTAATGAGTAAAGGGCACAATCATTTTTCATTTTTTGACTTTAAGAAAAGAAATAAGGGGATAAAATAAAAGTTCTGCTGGTTATTCTACTAACAACTATGCAAGTTTCATCCAGATTTCTTTAACTGGCAAAGGCCAAAGGACCTCACAGACTCTATGAAACAAAATTTTGTACTACATATTTGCCAGAGCAACTTTTAATGTTCATCAAATGATAAGGCCAACTCAAATAGGACCACCATAATGAGAATGCAAATAATTCTATTTTCTACATAAAGCAATATTAACAGCAGTATTGGCACTAAGACAGGGATTATGATGAAAGTGGCTAAATATAGGGAAAGAGTGAAAAGAACTGCTCCAAAGGACCTCCATTTTCATCAACTTTATTATTGCTATTTTTTAGCCACTAAGTCATACCCAACTCTTTTGCAAGCCCATGGACTATAGCATGCTAGGTTCCTTTGTCTATGGGATTTCCCAGACAAGAATACTGGAGTGGGTTGCCACTTGCTTCTCCAGAGAATTTTCACACCCCAAGGATCAAGGATCAAACCTCTGTCTCTCACGTCTCCTGTATTGACAGTTCTTTCCCACTTTACCAATGAGCCACCTGGGAAGCCCCTTTCATCAACTTAGGATGTCTTTTACCCATTTCATGCTTATTTCTTGTTTCCAAATTTTGAAATAAAAAAGAACACAGACATGCACAACCCAACATCAACCTATTAGTCTTCCCTTTCTTCCTGTAAATAGAAGCAAGAAGCTGTAGGAAAAAAGACCAACTGTATTCAAGCCATGTCCACTGCTCAGATCTGTACAAAAAGTTTTATACCAATATTATAATTACTATATATCCTAGGAGCTAGCTGAAGGTAAACAGATGGACAAGGGGAGACTGAAATCAGTCAAACACATTCACTCTAAGGGGACTATCTTTTGGGATGTTTCTTCAATAAAGCTCACTGAAGGTATGACACCACTTGCCCATACTAAGAAGACAAAGCTAAGAACACAAAGCCAGTCTCACAGCTGATGAGTAAAGAATAAGGGGGCAAAGCATTAAAAAGTTGATCTTTAAGGACACCTGCACATCAATGATAACTATATCTGTGTGTGTGTGTGTGTGTGTGTGTGTGTGTATTTTAACAGCATCCTTCTTCATAAGCAACAAGCAAATCAAGAAAACAAGACAGCATACACAGGTAGCCACTTATTTTTGTTTTTCAGATAGAATTTTACTCGAATTAAGTTATCATAATATAGATGGCTTTTTAAACTCTCAATTTGTTTTTGCTTTCAGACTCTGCTACAGACATTATGATATAACCAAGTGAGGAAAATGGGATCCAGTTCAATAGGCTACATTGCTAGTAAGGAATATCTCCAAGTATTTTATTTTAGCAATAATCAATCTGAGCCAAGATTGAAAGTGAAAATGTGACTTCAAAGTAAGGCAAGGAAAGACTGTTGCATAAAATATGCCAAGTTGAAGATACTATAGGTAAAATGTTAAACACAAATACAGCTGAAAGAGAGTCCCAATACAGAAATAAATGTTAAAGACGTATATTAAGTATTTAATAGGAAAGGAAAAGCCAATATATTCTCCTATCTTTACCATTTCAGAATCCTTTGGACTTCAGTAGTGTTACTCTATTGTATTACCTGTGAACCACTTTTGTGAAGACTTCTTAATACACTATCAACTGAAGAACAATACTATTCTTTAGCAATTTGAATTATTAAGTATTCTCACCTTAGAAAACAAGTATTAACCAAATTCCAAGCTCCTGTGAGTATTTATTGCTTTGAAAAATAGGCATGTACTTATTGCCTGGGTTTTACACTTAATGAGAAAGTAAAAACTATACATTTAATTCTAGGATATAACTGAATTAGAAGCCAGCAGAAAACCCCGTTGTAGTCTTTTGTTTCCACATAATAATACACTCCTCACTGTCTTACTGGAATGACTACAGACAGAAAATCAATTCTTAAAATCTCATGCATGGTTTGTAATTATAGCTAAAATGTATAATCAAAGCTGAAAGACATATATCCAAGTGTTATTAAACAATGATTAAACTTTGATTGGGATATCTACTGGCTACAGCTAATCTCTCAGTACAATTATGGCTGCCTGCCAGACCACCATATTCTAGGAAAGATATTTCTTCTCAAGAAATTCCCCTTCAGGCAATTAGCTAATATGTCCAAACTTGGAAGCTTTAAACCTCTGCCTGTTAGGGATTTGGTGCAAATGTGAAGATGTGAAGAACTAAAGCTCACTGATATTTGTCAAAAGCTTTCATTTAAACTGTAACGTGGCAGACGCAATTAGGAGACAAAGAACATATATTTTGAAAGGTTTCCTGTGAAACCATTTCCTTTGCAAATGTTCACTCCCAGGTGTATATTCACTAGCAAATGTAACCAAACCTAAAAAGGCCCTGAACCAATCATCGTCCACTGAGAGTATACTGCCATTGAAGTTGAACAAAATTCCACTGGTTTCCCAACATTTTCTCAGTGGTAGGCTAAAATCTCATTTTTGCTTTGGCTACTTTCCAACATAGCTGGATTACAAGTGATTCTGTTTAAAGATATTCATAGTTAAAAGACCCAGATGCTCTCTAGATGCTCACAAAAAAGCATGTATTTTTGACCAAATCATGAGAAGTTGCCAACCACTTACCAGAATTTCTCTTTGACACCATCTTCAAATTTGTGCTGACTACAGAACTGACTACAAGGGCCAAAAGAAATGGTGGCTTCATCGTTCACTTTCCTTGGCAGCTGAAAAGTCAAAAAAGGATATGAAGTTTGAATCACAGATCTTGGCCTCAACAAAGCAACAGCTATAATTTCACATATCTTAAAGGCACATTACAGAAACAATGACATTTTGATGATTTCTGGCTTTATTTTTATGCAAATGGAAGAAAATACAAAAGTTCACAATTGCATCATGTCGAAGTTTCCCGCTTTAGAACTTTTCAATGATTTCCCACTGGATTTAGAGTAAAATCTGAACTCCTTTCATTAGAGTTTCATGGGCCTGCAGGAAGGGTGCTGCCCCCTCTTTGATCTTATTCCTCCTCATTGGCTATGCTCCAGCCACGATGGACATCGTTATATCTGTCACTGGAACAAACCTTAGTCGTTTCTACCTCATGACCTTTGCATTGTGAGGTCCTTCCTGCTGAGATACCCTGCCCCACTCTTCACTTACATTCTTTAACATCCTATAGGTCTCAGTCCCACAAAAAGGCCTTTCCTGACTACCCAATCTTAAAGTCTCACTCTGTCATTCACAAGCTTACCTCCTTGCTTGTTTTATTCATAAGACTGATTAGCACTTACAAGTACTGTGTTTAGTTACATGATAGGAATAGTTTTTGCTCAACTTTGACACTGATGCTTTAAAATCTACAGCACCGGGGCTTCTCTGGTGGCTCAGCAGTAGGGAATCAGCCTGCCAGTGCAAGAGAAAAGGGTTCCCTTCTGTTCCAGGAAGATCCCACATGCCTCAGAGCAACTAGGCCCATGTGCTCTAGAGCCCGGGAGCCGCAACGACTGAGCCTGCATGCCGCAACTACCTGAAACCCACACACAATGAGAAACTCTTGCACCACAAGGAATATCCTCCCCCCAACAAGTAGAGAAACAACCGAGCAGCAACGAACACAGCCAAAAATTAATAAATCATTTTACAAATAATAATAAAATAGAATCAACAGCCCTGAATTTTAAATAATTGGAATAAAACTGTTCCAAAACGAAAAATAACTGAGAAAAGTACGGAATTAACTGAGATATTGTTAAAGACCCCACAAAAGGGAATAGGATTGACTGAAGTGTGATCAGTATGCATTTGAGGAAAAAAATGTTTTTAAGTATTTATCCCATTGGGTTAAGACTTCAGTAAATCAGTTCCTGTATGAGGATTCATCTAGAATCCTTTAAAAATCAGAATGTAAGCATCAAAGAGGTACACTGGGCTCATTATAAATCCAAGATAGAAAAACAGCAAAGGGAACCATGAATGTGAAACCAAAGTGATCCCTGAAATAATGAATGTAAGCAAATTTGAGTGGAAAGAAAAGAACAGGCACTGGATAATATTTAAAGAGCCAGAATTCCATGTAAAGATTTTTTTCTCAATAATTGGTTTGTACCTAAAAGTGCAGAATCTGATCCAGAATTAGATAGTAAAAGGATGATATCAAGAGCTGGGTAGTATCTTATTTTCCCAGAATTGACCAAAAAAGATCCATCTGATACCTTAAATTCAGGGAAATTCCAGTTTGTTGTCTGAGGCCACCAGTTCAGCTATTCAGGGCAGCTAGTTCCTTATCATACTGCCCCCCAACTCCATCAATAAATGGAGTCCTCAGAAGGAAGAGGAGGTCTTTTGATAACAAAGTAAGACTTTACTTGATAAGGCTTTCTTTGATAACAAAGAAAGTCCAGTTGACATGCTGGACTTCCCTTGGACCACTGAGGCAGGAATAAAGAGCCCTGGGGCAAGATGGTATGTTGATGATTTCCAGATGACCAGGAGGCCAAAACTAATCCCTTCCCATCCTGAACACACACCAAATTTCTGTCCCTGTCCTTCACTATCTCCTGGAGTCTGCTCCAACTCATGCCCATTGATTCAATGATGCCATCCAACCATCTCATTCTCTGTCACACCCTTCTCCTGCCCTCAATCTTTCCCAGTTGGATTTGACATATTACCAAAGATCTACATAAGATGGAGTATATAGATGATTCTTGTCATAGGCTTTGCAACATGGGGCAAAATGAGTACAACTGAGAGGAAAGTATGATGCCACCAGCTGCAACTCTGAGGGAAATCAAATCTTGCCAGGGATTTCCAACATCTGGAGGAGATGCTTGGAGGAGAGTCTCATTAGCCTGTAGTAACTACTACCTATTTATGCCACACACATAGACAGCTAGAAGAGCTGTTATGACCAACCAAGGAGAAAGACACAAGCAATCGAAGCATTTTTCCCCTCTCTTTTCTCCAGTCACAGCTTTCCAATGAAACACCAAAGGAAAAAGTACAGAGAAAAGAGGTGGAAAGGGGTAAACGCATGAAAACCTACCACACACATGCCAAATTCCTAGCCATGAGAGCCACATGTCTCATCTGTTTGGGGAAAAAAAACGATGATGCAATATTTGAATCAGACAGGATCCTGGACTAAGAGAAAGACTTTAAGATCAGAATGAAACTCAGAAAATATCTGATGAATGATAGCATCAGACTAAAATGTTTACTACTTTCCCTGACTCCTACCGGCAAAAGGAAGGACAGTACAGCACTTGAAGTAGCAATTATTAGGAAAAAATTGTACCATTTCATGTTTATACTTCAATGAGTTGAAACTTAATAAATCAGTTACATTTATTAGCTTGGTTGTGTTTACCCACTCCTTGATCACTAGAATGTAAGCTATGAGGGCAGTCACTTAGACATTAACTGTTATATTCTCAGCATTTATCATAGAGCTTGACACATGATAGGTTATCAGTAAATATTTTAATAAATTAAAGAATATTAACGTAGAATACATCATATCAAGGGTTCAATAATACAAATAAATTGTAGCTTTCAGTGTTTTCCCCAACTTACCCATTTATTTGAAATAGAATGTCTCTTATCTAATATGCTGTTGTTGTTTTAGTTACTAAGTCATATCTGACTCTTTTGAGACCCTGTGGACCAAAACCTGACAGGTTCCTCTGTCCATGGGATTTCCCAAGCAAGAATACTTGGGAATCCCAAGAGTGAGTTCCCATTTCCCCCTCCAGGGGATCTTCCCAAGCCAGGGACCGAACTCAGAACTCCTGCATTGGCAGGTGGATTATTTACCATTGAGCCAGAGTCCATTATCTAATAAACAATTATTCAAATCTGAGATGTGCCCACCTTCTGCTGTAGCAGACTCTCTTGGTACCATACTCATATCCTCTTGGCCCTCCCAAGAGTCATCTGCATAGAAGTATTCCTATGTGTCTTTGCCAGAGGTGCTTCTCTATCTGCAAAAGTAGCTTGAATAGCATAGGAGGCTGATTGGAAGTTCCAAGTTGTTAATACACCATGAGTGATTCCCATTCAATGATAGGAGTTGGTGAATAAATAGTCCAGCTTTCTCACCTCTTGGAATGTTCCAGTAGGTTTAAGTGGCAAACTGCTCATTAATACACTCTGATTTTTCTCCCTTCTACTCTGACCTTGCCATTCCCTTTCAGTACTTGCTGAGATCACCTCCCAAATAAACTGTCCGCTCAGTCATGTTCGATTCTTTGCAACCCCATGGACTGCACCCTGCCAGGTTCCACTGTCCATTGGATTTCCTAGGCAAGAATACTGGAGTGGGTTGCCATTTCCTACTTCTAGGGATTGTCCCAACCCAGGGATCAAACCATCATCTCCTGCATTGGCAGGCACATTCTTTACCACTGTGCCACTGAGAAACTCTAATAAACTAATTTTTGTCTTTGGGTCTGCTTTTGGGAGAGATCCTATACCAAGACTGAAAATGCCATTGTAAGCTCCACACAATTCTTTGTTTTATAACAACTGTCCGATTTCTAGCTCAAAAGATTATGTATGCACTGTGCTTTCAAAAGAAGGCTCATTATTCCAATTTTTTCTGAACCATAAGCGAAGGCAATGGCACCCCACTCCAGTACTCTTGCCTGGAAAATCCCATGGACGGAGGAGCCTGGTAGGTTGCAGTCCATGGGGTCGCTAAGAGTCGGACACGACTGAGCGACTTCACTTTCACTTTTCACTTTCATGCATTGGAGAAGGAAATGGCAACCCACTCCAGTGTTCTTGCCTGGAGAATCCCACGGACAGCGGAGCCTGGTGGGCTGCCATCTATGGGGTCACACAGAGTCAGACACGACTGAAGTGACTTAGCAGCAGCAGCAGCAGGCACATTCCAGTTCTCCTATCCTGTCTCAAATTTTTTTAGAATTTATATCACACCCCCAGTGACTTTTATAAGAACATTGGCTATTGGTTCATCTCTGATTTAGTTCCTCCAACTGTATTCACTCACTCACCAACTCAACCTTGTTGGTTAGATATTAGGAGTCTTCCATATTCTCCCTACCCTCAACCCATCTTATTCATGATTGTATCTTTACTATTTCTATCTAAAAGTTGACAGTTTGTAAGGGCTATAATTTGCCAAGATAGAATATCATTTTATGGATTCTAATATTTCATCAATGATGACAAAATTAAAGATTCTTTGAAAAAGACTTTTAAAAATATTACTTTACCCAGTAGTTACAATTTTCACCCAAAGAACTATATTTCATATCTGTTATTCAGAGATATTAAGAGTAGAAAATAGCTGACAAAAATACCTCTATTTCCTTATTTAATTGACTCCTTCCTATTATCTGTGAAATAAAATGCTTAATGCTTGACTTCAACTAGCAAAATCATTATTGGAATTGAATATGTTAACCACAAAATTATTCCATATACATCCTGTCTTGTCAATTCAAGTCAGTGGGGATTAGAAAAATAATGTGTTGAGTTTTTTAATCTGTATATTTGCTAATCTATTTCCACAGAAGCATTTATTAATTTAACAAACTTTGATGAATAACTATTACATTTTATGATAATAACTTATTGAGCATTTTGTGTGTGCCAGACAATGCATTGAACTGTAACCTATTAATGACCTTGTGAGCTATTATTATCTTCATTTTACTTTTCAGAAAACTGACACTTGTGACTTATCGAAGGCCACAACAATAGTAAATTAAGGAAGAAAGGATTCAATTTTAATTCTTTAAGACTACAAAGTCCAAGCTGTTAACCACTAGTAAACTATATTTGCCCTAGTAATAAGATACTAGAGGACTCATAAACCATGTGTAGGATTATAAAACATCATTTCTTGCTGTCTAATATGCATGCATACTAGAGTGCTTAGCCAAGTACAAGACAGTAAAGAACCACCTGTATATGTTAAGTGCTAAGGGAATATAAAGTAAGAAGAGTGTTTGGTAGCATGTTCAGTAGGTGATTCAGATTTGCCATGGAAAGGGGAAATCTGCCAAACTATCAATTCAAACAGTCAAAAAGAAAGGCCATTGCAATCAGTTTCACAGCAATGTTCATCTGCAGTAGCAAATAACCTGAAATACAGTAACTGATCAAGAAATGTGACCACTGGATTCCCAATATACGTTTCCACACATGTGTTTAAACACTAAAGTGTCAGAAGCTGCTCAGGTTATCCCCTGGAAATCTTATACTGAAATTTAGGTTTATTACATTATAAATTTTTCCTCTTGGTGGTTTTTACAACCAACTTACTGCTGTGTGAAGAAAGTGTACAGAAGCATGTATATTTGATATGCCAATTATGCTGCTATTCAATTATTCTGAAATTACTTTTCTCCCCCCAAAAAGGGTCTTCCTCTTACTGTGGCTATAAATATGCAGTGATCCTCATACAAGTTCATATCCCCCTGAGGGCTTTGTATTTACTGATTCCCTATGTTCAGTATGTAAAAATTCTAAAAGGCCACATGAGCAATTCTAAAACCTGAAGACACTGGCACAATGGCTCATGAAGGTATTAGTATTCCTCTCCTTTGAGTACCAAATCTTAATACGAGGAGGGCCATCTTGACAAGAGAGTTTTCAAAAATGTAATTGAACTAAATCTTTTGACAGATAATTGTAATAACAACGTTATGCTCAAATGGTTTTCAAGTATAGTTTGTAAATTACCTTCTCCACTTTACTTTCTTCCTCTTTAAAGTACTAGGCATGTCAGGATTCTGGTTCATGTTAATTTTTTAAAAATATCTGTATGGTGTTCTCCTGACTCTAGAAGCCAAAACATGTTTAACTTATGAATATATTTTGATACAATTGAAAGAGCCAACTAGACATATCAGCTAGGTTGCAGAGAATATTCAAGTATATAATTTCTTAATACAATCTTGTGAGAGAAAATTTTGTTATTTATGATGTCTTCCAATCATTTGGACCAGCCAGTCATATACATGTTGATATAATCTCAAACAAATTAGAAATTATAAACACACACGCAATCCACATATATATCAGAGATTTATATATAAAGATAATTAACTTTCAAAGGCAGTTCTGTCTAACACACATTCATCTCAATATCTTATATCTTCTAATTCTACAGTCATCTGCAATGAAGTCTGGTATTCATATAGAGATGGCCCTGAGTTCTTACTATATTTTCAATCAGGAAACAAAGATACAATAATTTAAATTAGATTTTACCTACTCAGAAGGAAAAGTTGGTTCTCAATTTGACTCAATTTTGGAAAACTTCAATAGTTATATAGTCCAGACATCAACCAATCAAGAAATCATTTGATGCCCTATCCCCCATGCCCTTAACTCCTTGCTATTATATGAAAACAGCTGTATGACATGCCAGCCCATTCTACTATTATTTTTAATAGTTACAAATTGAAATCAAAACAAAGAGACTTGGAGACTGAAACCAAGGAAGCCAGAAACACAGAAGTAGGAAGACAGAGACGGCTAAAGAAACAGATGGAAAGAGAAAAAATACACACAGAGGAGAAATGGAGAGAGAGATAAAATAGAGAGGCAGAGGCTGATCAAATGAGGGAAATGGAGACACAAAAAGCTGACATATTGATAAAGAAGGGGAAACAAGAGATAAGAGGAATTATGGAGGAGGAATGTCTAAGAGATAGCAGAAAAGAAAAAGAGGGTCAAAAGAGAAGCAAACAAAGAGGAAAAAATTGGTTATAAGCAACTCTAGAGGTCCAAGTGCATGACAAAAACTGACTATGTCTCAAACTATTATGTCTTCTTTCTGTAGTAATTATAAAAATCACAGATTTTGACTTGGCACAGAGTCCTCCAAAACAGAGTCTTCATCTCCCAGCCTTCCTTATGACTGGACATGCAGTTGAGTTCTGACTATTAAGATATAACTAGAAATGTCACAGGCAAAAGGGATAAATTTTTACCAGGGTTGGTCCAATCAGCAAACCTAATAGTGGAAATAAAGATTCACAAGCTGTTTAGAGAAAAAGTCTTCAATCATTACTCATTGCTAGATGGTTTTTATATCCTTCATTCTCCAACTCTTTCTTCCTTCTACAAATGTGTCAAAATACTTCCCAAAGTGGAATATATACTTTCATACACTGCTTATGGATTATAAATTGGTATAGCATTTTAGAAGGCAAATTGGCAGTACCTGACAAAATTTAAAGCGCTCAGGAATTCCTTTTCTAGGATTCTACACTATCTATAGAAATCCAAATACATATGCACAGAAATATATACATGTACAAGGATGGTCAATGCAGGATGTTGTAATGGTGAAAATCTGGGAATAAATACTTTCCATACAGGAATGGTTGAATAAAGTATACTCTATCCATACTATGAAATACTACTGAAGAGACTGAGGTAGACAGCTATGCATAGATATGGGTAGATCTGCAAGATGTATGAAAAACAAATATGATCCCATATATAATGGGAAAAATCTATATATGCCTTCAGGCATATAATAGGATTGAGCTTCCTGGATCCATCATGATTGGTGAGGCATGTGACTGGTTCTGGTCAATTATTTATGATGAAAGGTCATTGTTCACACTTGTGTTTTACTCTATCAGGCCACAGCATTTATTTGTCAACATGATACCTTCTACAGCTATCTTTCCCTCTGCCACAGTAAATGGTGTTGTTTAAGATAATGGTTGCTCCATCACTCTGGGTCACAGAATGAGAAGTTGTATAACAGAGCTCCCAGTCAACATGGTATAACCTGTTATAAACCACCGACACTTGGGGATTATGATAACAGCATAATCTAAACTATCCTGAGAAAATACAATTTATATATTTAAAATTCATATCAAGATATGCTATAAAATTAATATGATGCCCAGAATAGCACAAAATATCCTCTACACAGAGTATATAAAATGTAATGAGACTATTACATGTCATGATCTAAATTCAACATACTCATTAGACAATAGCCATTTCAAGAGCAGGAAGTATGGTTTATTCTTTTTTGCATTTTCAGCACCAGTGACTAGAACATAGTAAATATAAAGCCCATTCTTCTTGAATGTTAAATGAAATTAAATGACTTTTTTCCTAAATTGCAGCTTTATACTAATCCCTATGAAATGAAAATATGTAACTTTTAATCCATTAATATTCTAAATTATCAAGACCAATTCA